>NC_079438.1:14867139-15173373 GCF_903798145.1 Danio aesculapii
GTCTGATTTGTCTACTTTTGTCTACTTTTGTCTGATTTTGTCTACTTTTGTCTATTTTTGTTTTGTCTAGTTTTGTTTGTCTGATTTTGTCTACTTTTGTCTAGTTTTGTTTTGTCAGATTTTGTCTACTTTTGTTTTGTCTCATTTTGTCTAGATGCGTTTTGTCTGATTTTGTCTACTTTTGTTTAGTTTTGTCTAGATTTGTTTAGTTTTGTCTAGTTTATCCGATTTTGTCTACTTTTGTCTAGTTTTGTCTAATTTCGTTTTGTCTGATTTTGTCTATTTTTGTTTGATTTAGTCTACTTTTGTTTTGTCTTATTTAGTCTACTTTTATCTTATTTGTTTTGTCTCATTTTGTCTATTTTTGTCTGAGTTTGTCTAATTTCGTTTTGTCTGATTTTGTCTACTTTTGTCAGGTTTTGTCTACATTTGTTTTGTCTGATTTTGTCTACTTTTGTCTAGTTTTGTTTTGTCTGATTTTGTCTACTTTTGTCTAGTTTTGTTTAGTTTTGTCTCGTATTGTTTAGTTTTGTCTGATTTTGTCTATTTTTGTTTAGTTTTGTTTTGTCTCGGTTTGTTTAGTTTTGTCTGATTTTGTCTACTTTTTTCTAGTTTTGTTTTGTCAGATTTTTTCTACTTTTGTTTTGTCTGATTTTATCAAGATGCGTTTTGTCTGATTTTGTCTACTTTTGTCTATTTTGTTTTGTCTGATTTTGTCTTTTTTAGTCTAGTTTTGTTTTTTCTGATTTTATCTACCCTTGTCTGGTTTTGTTTAGTTTTGTCTGATTTTGTCTATTTTTGTTTAGTTTTGTTTTGTCTAGATTTGTTTAGTTTTGTCTAGATTTGTTTAGTTTTGTCTAGTTTTGTCAGATTTTGTCTACTTTTGTCTAGTTTTGTTTTGTCTGATTTTGTCTACTTTTGTCTAGTTTTGTTTTGTCTGTTTTTGTCAACTTTTGTTTGATTTAGTCTACTTTTGTTTTGTCTGATTTTGTCTACTTTTTTCTGACTTTTTCTACTTTTGTCTAGTTTTTTGTTTTGTCTGATTTTGTCTACTTTTGTTTTGTCTGATTTTGTCTACTTTTGTCTGATTTTGTCTTCTTTTGTCCAGTTCTGTTTTGTCTGATTTTGTCTAGTTTTGTCTCATTTTGTTTAGTTTTGTCTAGGTTTGTTTAGTTTTGTCTATTTTTGTCCCATTTTGTCTACTTTTGACTAGTTTTGTTTAGTTTTGTCTAATTTCGTTTTGTCTGATTTTGTCTACTTTTGTTTTGTCTGATTTTGTCTACTTTTGTTTTGTCTGATTTTGTCTACTTTTGTTTAGTTTAGTTTTGCCAGATTTTTTCTAGTTTTGTTTTGTCTGATTTTGTCTATTTTTGTTTAGTTTTGTCTAGTTTTGTTTAGTTTTGTCTGATTTTGTCTATTTTCGTTTAATTTTGTTTTGTCTAGGTTTGTTTAGTTTTGTCTGATTTTGTTTACTTTTGTCTAGTTTTTTTAGTTGTGTCTAATTTCGTTTTGTCTTATTTTGTCACGTTTTGTTTTGTCTAGTTTTGTTTGTCTGATGTTGTTTACTTTTGTCTAGTTTTGTTTTGTCAGATTTTGTCTAGTTTTGGTTTGTCTGATTTTGTCTACTTTTGTTTAGTTTTGTCTCGTTTTGTTTAGTTTTGTCTGATTTTGTCTATTTTCGTTTAATTTTGTTTTGTCTAGGTTTGTTTAGTTTTGTCTGATTTTGTTTACTTTTGTCTAGTTTTTTTAGTTGTGTCTAATTTCGTTTTGTCTGATTTTGTCTACTTCTGTCTAGTTTTGTCTGATTTTGTCTACTTTTGTTTAGTTTTGTTTTGTCTAGGTTTGTTTAGTTTTGTCTAGATTTTTTTAGTTTTGTCTAGTTTTGTCCGATTTTGTCTGCTTTTGTCTAGTTTTGTTTGTCTGATTTTGTTTACTTTTGTCTAGTTTTGTTTTGTCAGATTTTGTCTACTTTTGTTTAGTCTGAATTTGTCTACTTTTGTTTAGTTTTGTCTCGTTTTGTTTAGTTTTGTCTGATTTTGTCTATTTTCGTTTAATTTTGTTTGTCTAGGTTTGTTTAGTTTTGTCGGATTTTGTTTACTTTTGTCTAGTTTTGTTTAGTTTTGTCTAATTTCGTTTTGTCTGATTTTGTCTACTTTTGTTTAGTTTTGTTTTGTCTAGGTTTGTTTAGTTTTGTCTAGATTTGTTTAGTTTTGTCCGATTTTGTCTGTTTTTCTCTAGTTTTGTTTAGTTTTGTCTAATTTTGTTTTGTCTGATTTTGTCTACTTTTGTCTAGTTTTGTTTTGTCAGATTTTGTCTAGTTTTGTCGCATTTTGTTTAGTTTTGTCTAATATCGTTTTGTCTGATTTTGTCTAATTTTGTCTGATTTTGTCTAGTTTTGTTTTGTCTAGTTTTGTTTGTCGGATTTTGTCTACTTTTGTCTAGTTTTGTTTTGTCAGATTTTGTCTACTTTGGTTTTGTCTGATTTTGTCTAGATGTGTTTTGTCTGATTTTGTCTACTTTTGTTTTGTCTGATTTTATCTAACTTTGTCTAGTTTTGTTTAGTTTTGTCTGATTTTGTCTAGTTTTGTTTTGTCTAGGTTTGTTTAGTTATGTCTGGATTTGATTAGTTTTGTCCGATTTTGTCTAGTTTTGTTTAGTTTTATCTAATTTCTTTTTGTCTGATTTTGTCTACTTTTGTCTAGTTTTGTCTGATTTTGTCTACTTTTGTCTAGTTTTGTTTTGTCTAGTTTTGTTTGTCTGTTTTTGTCTACTTTTGTCTAGTTTTGTTTTGTCAGATTTTGTCTACTTTTGTTTTGTCTCATTTTGTCTAGATGCGTTTTGTCTGATTTTGTCTACTTTTGTTTAGTTTTGTCTAGATTTGTTTAGTTTTGTCTAGTTTATCCGATTTTGTCTACTTTTGTCTAGTTTTGTCTAATTTCGTTTTGTCTGATTTTGTCTATTTTTGACTTGACGATTTTGTCTACTTTTGTCTATTTTTGTTTTGTCTGTTTTTATCAACGTTTGTTTGATTTAGTCTACTTTTGTTTTGTCTGATTTTGTCTACTTTTATCTTTTTTTGTTTTGTCTCATTTTGTCTACTTTTGTCTAATTTTGTTTTGTCTGATTTTGTCTACTTTTGTCAGGTTTTGTCTACATTTGTTTTGTCTGATTTTGTCTACTTTTGTCTAGTTTTGTGTAGTTTTATTTTGTCCAATTTTGTATAGTTTTGTCTAGTTTTGTTTTATCTGATTTTGTCTATTCTGTATAAAATTATATCCTTTATTTGTTGTCACAGCATATTTTTATAGTTTTGTTTAATTTCGTTTTGTCTGATTTTGTCTACTTTTGTCAGGTTTTGTCTACATTTGTTTTGTCTGATTTTGTCTACTTTTGTCTAGTTTTGTTTTGTCTGATTTTGTCTACTTTTGTCTAGTTTTGTTTTGTCTGATTTTGTCTACTTTTGTCTAGTTTTGTTTTGTCAGATTTTTTCTACTTTTGTTTTGTCTGATTTTATCTAGATGCGTTTTGTCTGATTTTGTCTACTTTTGTCTAGTTTTGTTTTGTCTGATTTTGTCTATTTTTGTCTAGTTTTGTTTTGTCTGATTTTGTCTATTTTTGTCTAGTTTTGTCTGATTTTGTCTATTTTTGTTTAGCTTTGTCTAGGTTTAAGTTATGTCTAGATTTGTTTAGTTTTGTCTAGTTTTGTCCGATTCTTTCTAGTTTTGTTTAATTTCGTTTTGTCTGATTTTGTCTACTTTTGTCTAGTTTTGTTTGTCTGATTTTTTCTACGTTTGTCTAGTTTTGTTTTGTCTGATTTTGTCTATTTTTGTCTAGTTTTGTTTAGTTTTGTCTTGTTTTGTTTAGTTTTGTCTCGTTTTGTCTAGTTTTGTTTTGTCTAGGTTTGTTTAGTTTTGTTTAGTTTTGTGTTGTTTTTTCCAATTTTGTCTAGTTTTGTCTAATTTCTTTTTGTCTACTTTTGTCTGATTTTGTCTACTTTTGTCTAGTTTTGTTTTGTCTAGTTTTGTTTTGTCAGATTTTGTCTACGTTTGTTTAGTTTTGTTTTGTCAGATTTTGACTCCTTTGTTTTGTCTGATTTTGTCTACGTTTGTTTAGTTTTGTTGTCTTATTTTGTCTCCTTTGTTTTGTCTGATTTAGTCTACGTTTGTTTAGTTTTGTTGTCCTATTTTGTCTCCTTTGTTTTGTCCGATTTGGTCTACTTTTGTCTGATTTTGTCTATGTTTGTCTAGCTTTTTTGTCTGATTTTTTTCTAGTTTTGTGTAGTTTTATTTTGTCCAATTTTGTATAGTTTTGCCTAGTTAAGTTTTGCCTGAATTTGTCTACCTCTGTTAATTTTGTCAAGTTTTGTCTAGTTTTGTTTTATCTGATTTTGTCTATTCTGTATAAAATTATATCCTTTATTTGTTATCACAGCATATTTTTTTTATCAAGTCAACTAGATTCACTAAAGTTGTTGAGATAACAATGGATTGTTAGTTTAGGTTGATTAAAATAATAGCATGGTGGTAACACACTGATTTAAAGGGCACCTATGGTGAAAAATCTACTTTTCAAGCTGTTTGCACAGACATGTGTGTATGTATAGTGTATAGACAGTCATATTGGGGTGATATAAACACACCCAGTAATTTTTTTTTTTTTTTAATTTAACATCATAAAAATGGTGGACCAATTGGAGCGGTTTTCAGATTGACCGCAACTTGACGTAGGAGTGTGGTCCCCCCGCTCACTGAATTGATTGACAGCTGTGCGTATTAACATGTCCCGGTTGTCACGTGTATAATCATATCAACAAGACCAGACGCGCAGGCAACCGGGAATAAAAGGTCTGTTCAGTTCGCTAGGATCATCAATCTTCATCAAATGTGACCAAGAGTGAGTTTCACATGTTTAAAATGTTTTAAAACAGAGCATGTGTGTAATGAATTACAGTGATTCACTTCAGATTCACTTAATCAGCACAGCTGCGGGTCAGAACAATTCTAAAAGAAGACGCTTCAATCCCGGTTTGTGGATGTTAAATCAGGTTTATTTTGTACATTAACATAACAGATATCCATACAGCAGTTAGTGTGCAAACAGAGTGCGAAGCTAAACACGCGCTGTCTCTGTCTCTCTCTTTCTCTGTGTTTGTTTGTGTGGGTATCTGCGCTATGTGTGTGTGTGTGTGTGTGCGTTGGTGCGACCGGACTGTTGGGACAAAACACCTGAATACATACCGACAATATGAGGACACACCGTAACTATTGGGACAGTGCTAATGTCCCGATAAGTCAAGCAGCGTACAAGTGTTCAAAATGGTATGCTCATTGTGTATAATCTCCCACTATCGTCCCTTCGCTGCTACTGCTCTTTCATACACATTCATACACACAGTCGCGTTTCATTGGTCTAGCAAGCTGGCCTCCTCGTCAGTGATTGGCTGAATTTTATCGCGTTTCATTGGTCGATCAGCGGAATCCTCGTCAGCGATTGGCTGGACTTCATGTCCATCAATATCAACCCGCTTCATGTTTCCAATTGGCTGCCGAAGACACGCAAGGTAGACCTTTAATTCCAACGGAGTGAACTATCAGCAACTACAAAAGAGAACCATTTGTGCATCTTTAAGGTATGAACTGCTTATTTACTGTATACTTTTGTGCCGTGTGTTAAGTTAACTTTAAACATTGTGTGCATGACGAGTTAGTCAGGGTCATATCACTTAAGGTGCGATTTCATTAGCAGAATAAATGGTGTCCGTGACCCAGTTTGTTTATATTAGTTATATGACACGTATATTCATTTCTTAACGATTGTTCTAACTTTACAGTCTGACAACTCAGTCCACTACAGTCTTTGAGTTCATATTTAATGAAACACATTACTGGTAAGTTGGACATTTTTGGCTTCATTTTAAACATTTTAAACAGACATGGATGATGCTAAATACAGGTGTAAACGAGGTCTAAACTTGAGCTTGTCCACTGTAGACTATTTATTATTAGTAGTAGTAATAATAAGTAGTAGTAGTAGTAGTAGTATTAACAACATACAAATTTTATGGTATAATAAACAATAACAAGGTGGTCAGGATGTCAATAGAAACACTTAAAGGAAGGGTAGTAAACTGTGTCATATATTTGACAAAAGATTAAAAAGCAAGGTTAGCTTTTACTTAGCACAATTATTCAATATTAGGTTATTACTTTGTGTTTCAGTCAGGAATGTTTTAATTATGCAATATTTTTCCAACAGCATCGATGCTTCAAAAAAGGGATGGATAACTGGGATGCCTGAATGATGATAACAGAAATCCTAAATGAAGGCAGTAGTTCTTAAAGAAGCCCACACCTGTGTCCGTTTACTACAAAGGATAACTTTCCAGATGAAGAAATTACCCACTTCTATGGTGATTCTTCTTGGCCATGGCATTCAAGGGTAAGTGTGTGGTCTCTTTAAGACATGTTTGTTGTAGGACTGGGTGATATGGGCAAAAAATCATATACCGGTATTTTTAGGAGGAACGACGGTATACGATATATATCTGGTATTTTCCCATAAATGGTTACTTGAGAGTTAAAGCCTTTATTAAAACTTTATCAAACAGTTTTTGAGCAAAATATAATTCAAGCACATGGGTTTCCCTCTCTGTTTACAAAAAAAAAAAACAGCTGCACAAAAAATAACAGCTGCACAAAATCTTTTTTTCTTTTTTTTTTCCTGCTTAAAACTGTTGCACAACATTTCAAGTAAAAAAAAAAAATCTTTGATAAATAAATACAGTACAGGGTTTTTTCCTGCTTAACACTATACACAGCACTACTGTGCTGTTGTGCAAATAACAAAATAAACAGAACCATACACACACTTAAATAGTAACACAACAAAAAATATTGTAGGATAGAAAAAAACCACAATAAATGTAAATATGAAACACACACTATTTTGTCACAATTACAGTGTTGTTATAAGTAATCCTGTATACCACAGTTGTGTGATTTTACAAACAACAATTAAATCAGCTGTATATGTTTTATTAGCTACACATTTACATGTATGTATTGTGCACAACTATTAAACAGTGCACATATCGAAGATATCTACAGACAAGTCTTCCACTCCAAGTAAAAAAGTCCTACACTTTTTCTTTTGTTTTGACTAAACTTATTTTACTAAATATTAAATAAGGAGACTAGAGCAAATAGACTATAGATACGAGAAGTAATGAAACAGTTTCAGAGTACTGTGATGAAATGCTGGTTAAGCATATAAATGTAAACAGTCATTATAACAGAGCAGAACACATAGCTAAATGTATTATTATGTATATGTAAAGAAGAGACCGTCGTGCAATAAATAATGAACTTATAATCAGTGAATATGAGCTGGTTTTATTTTCGAAATGTGGTATAAATTCCTCCCATTTTGACGTTTTTAATTTATTTGAACACATCAGTCAATTTGACAAGGCTTCTATGTTCGTTCTTGCTGTCAATTGTGGAGGAAATGATCAATAAAAGGTTTCTGATAAACCTCTGTGACAGCTGCAGGCGCTGTGTGACGTGCGCGTACGCGAAGTGAGTCAGATTTCGATACAACACCGACACTGCATGTTCCTCCATGTTGTGTCAGTGATGGGTCATTCTTGAATGTTTTGTTCATTTTGAACAAATCTATTGTATGACTCATGGAGTGAATCATTTATTTGCGCATGTGCTCATTTGTGCAAGTGAAGCTCGTGTGCTGCCTTGAAGTGGTCTGTTTCGCGCAGAATGCGCATGTGTGGCTTCAAACCATATCGATATAAACGATGTTGGATAATCCCGCATCGAGTTGGGGAATCATATCGATATATCCCCAGAACTCAATATACCGCCCAGCCCTAGTTTGTTGTATTGTGTTGTGTATTTCATTTATTAGTTTACTTTTTGATGTTTCAAATTACTCTAAAGAAATAAATTCATTGTTTGTGCATGTTTTTAAATTTCAGTATTAATCCACACAGTGGCAAAAGTTGAACTATTCTGAAAATTGACTGCAGCATGTGTGTATGAACAGCTGATTGTGGTCATAGCAATGACAGAGTTCAGAAACTAATTTAAATTGGTAAAGGAAGAAGCACACATTGAGTTTTCAACGTGGTTTTGGACACAATATTTGAATACCCCATACAGATTTAACCTGAGAGATACAGTACAAGCACTGATCTATAATAGATACGTGATTACAAGCCGTGCCGGATGATTACAAGTTACAACACACAATTAAATACATATTTTGTAATCTACACAAAATAAGGCAACCATTTTAATCACATCTACAGGTTGTGATCATAGACTGTAAAATATATGGACGGAGCATCCGTGACGTCAACCATAGGTTTCTGAACACTGCAAAAGAAGCTACAAGTAGGCACGGCCAAGCGTCGCCATTTTGTTCGCGCGTCATCGCACCCACGGCGGGATACCAAACAAGGGCAAAGAGGCGGAGAGTGAGCGGAGCTACAGACACCTGCTGGCACTTTGCTTAGACCTGGCAGACAGACTTTACTTTGGGAGAAACACTTAATACTTCATTACCTGCGACTTGTTTGTGTTCTGACCACATGTGCTTGGCTGTACACTATATCAATAAAGTGTTTAGACTTTTAAAAACACTGTAGTAATACATTGAGCCACTAAACATTGTTCTTATGATGTTTTTCTACAGGAGGAAAACGCGAAATACTTCCAAACACTTTAAATATAGTCTGTGTTAGTAAATGCAAGACTATTGATGAACTCCAGCATAACACTGTATGCAGAGATGTATAAAGTACTAGAGACCCAGACTTAAGTAAAAGTACAAGTACTCTATCAAAAAGTGACTTGAGTAGAAGTAAAAGTGCTCTTTAAGCACTATACTTAAGTGGAAGTACTAAAGTATTCAACATTTTTTGTACTTAAGTATTGCAAGTAGTTTATTTCAAAATTTACTACTCAAGTACTGAAAGTAAAAGTACAAGTATTGTGTAATGTAGTTATTAAAGAATGCAGTCAAAAGACATCATATTGTTTTGTTTATTTTAAATCTCTTTTTTGGGGGCACGTCATTAAGCAGAACGAAAAGAAACATGGCTTACAATACTGTTTTTCTCTCATGCTTGAACCACAGATCTGACAGATTTTAACAGCTTTAACACACACCTTTCAAAGTTGTGTGTCACAAAAATAGTCCATAATCCACTCAAAACGCTATTGAAACCCATTTTCGGAGCACAAATTACTGGTTGTAAACGCTGTAAATGAACGTTCTAATTCACTTGATTTTGATTTTATTGTAAAAAAAAAAGAAAATGTGTATATTACTGTGTTAAATGAAAATCTGAAATATTTTATGGCTTATGGCTATGATTTAGTATTCAAAAATGTTTCATTTTGATTATGTTTTAATTAAATTGGTCTTAAACTTCATATTTTTCATATTTTTAGAGTATATTTATTCATTCTGGTACTTTTACCATAAACCAACATCTCAACCATTTGGTAGAAGCTGATATTTTAGAAATTATAGGATGTGTTGGGGGAAAATGTATTGATTGTGTTAACTAGCGACATTAGGAGTAAAGAAATGCAATAAATAAAAAAATTCTATTGTTTTTTTTCTTGGTGTGACAGTTAAATGGTTACTTGTAATAAAATTGTGTCCTTTAATACAGCAGTAATATATATGAACTGTACCCTTAATTTGACCCGCTCAAAGAAAACACTCTTTCTGAATGTATCAAACAAAACTCATGCACAGAAGACAGCATGAGCATTTATAGCAAATAAACAAATGTAAATATTCTCCCGCCTGCTTTATAAACGCTGAAAGGCGAGGTCTTACACCCCTTTGATTGGTTATTGCTTCACCTTCTAAACAGAAAGGGTTGCTATCGGCTTTAGAAATGAAAGCGTTGTTCACTGATGGCGGGAAGAACAGCCGCGGTTACAGTCTATGTATGTATAATACGCGGTTATCACAGGTAATCTATAATAGACACAGTGGAGAAAACTTGCACCTCATACACGCCCAGGTCTGGATCCACAAGTATCGCTTTAACAGCCAAGAGGAGATAAACAGTTGAGTCTCACAACATTTCTCTGTAGTAGTGAAATAGCGGCTCGTGTGCTGTGCCGCCTTCACTCGCCCTCGCGCCTCCGTCCTTCGCCATAGTATTGCGACACCGCACATAGGAGATAAATGACGTCAGTACGTAATAACCCGTTATGATCTATTACTGAACCGATATCGACCATTTTGACACCTCTAGTAACGAGTAACGATGCAGCTCATAAAAAATCTATCGGAGTAAAAGTATTAAACTCATCGAAAATATGTACTTAAGTAAAAGTGGAAGTAGGAGAAAAAAACAATACTCCAGTAAAGTACAGATACTGCCTTTTAGTACTTAAGTACAGTAGTGAAGTAGTTCTACTTCGTTACTATACATCTCTGACTGTATGATAACGCTTCAGATGACTGCTAGAGCCTACAGCTAATCAATCTGTCAGATTCTGGAGTGCTTTACGGGTCTAAAGAAAAATATTAATGATAAATGATCTTAAATAAAACAAATACATTTATAGAGATGGTATACAAGTATATAACTTTACTCACATGGGAAACGAGGCCACATGAATGGTTTGTGAGCACAATTAAGTGCACACAGCATCCAATATCATCTAATAATTGTAAGAAATAAGTCCAAAAGGCAACTGACTGTGTGAAGCCACATAAAACAACACAAAAATACGATGAATATGCCGAGATCAGTGGCTAATCTGCTGGATTCAGCTGAGGTGAAGTGACAGCGACCAGCGAGACCTAGCTGTCACTCAAGTGGCCACGCCCTTAATTATGCAAACTTAATAAAACCTAATACGAAGGAAATGGATGAATTATAAAAAAATTCACCCCCCTCACAGTTGTCATGAAGGGAAATATTAGCTATATGAACCAAAATGGTTCTTTATACCAGGCTGTAAACACCTTTTTTTCTGCTGTTAAATTGGCCATTCTAACAGTGGGCTCAATTACAATTTGCTCTATTATGGAGCCAGGACTAGCGGAATTTTGATGAATTGCAGTTTCAGTTACTTCCGTATTGGCTTCCCGAGGGAGAGCGGGAGGTTGCCGCTTGGTTGTGATTTGAAGGAAGAAGAAATTGGTCCATATGAATGGTGAATCATTTATTATAATCACTCATTTATAATGTCACTCGTGTAGCCAATAGGATTATTGCAAAAACTAAGCTCTGTGCTCTACCATAGTTCATTAAACTTGCACCTTTTGTCCATTGAGATCATCTTTAATATAAAATGCTCTTCATCATAATATAACTTTCCTGAATTTTAAAGCCTGAATACAAGCACCACAACTAAAAGTCTGACACTAGGCTATAAAAGGACTATACCATGATCGTCACCTCATCACCATCAACCTGTTCACTGTGAGATATTTCATGTCCGACAGCACCTGTAGTCTCGTTTAGCAACTTTTTAGCAACCAGCTTTATAAAGACACCTAACAGCTTAAAAGAAAAATCACAAATGTGCTGTAACTGGTGTGTTTTATATCTTAGAATAAAACATGAATGTATCTTAATAATAATAATAAAAAGCACTCAAGGACACCTTACAGCAGATCACAAGCACATCATAAAAATACAAGCAGTAAAAATGACAATCAGCATAAAATTAAACCAGCAAATCATTAAAAGCTATCCTAAACAAAAAACGCTTTTATCTAAATAGAGTCCACCTGGCGAATGTGCAAAGGCAGGGAGTTCCATAACTTTGGTGCTGTACAGCTAAAAGCCCTGCCACCAAATGACTTCATCTTAAAGTTTGGGACAGATAACAGTTCAGCAGAAGATGATCTCAGTGAGCGCAAAGGAGTGTACAAATGAAGAAGATCATTTCTTAAGCTTGCATTAAACACACTTTATTTTAGGGATTTTACAAATATGCCATTCCAAAAACATAAAAAAAAAACATTTACTTTAGAAAGTTGGAAGCAGAAGTGCTAAAACACAAACTTGCGTCTGGGTTTTTGTCTACAGAGACATCATAGTTCCACCACTCTATAGGGGTTGGTTTGGTTATGTATTGGCTTTGTAGGCTCATTTTATATCTGCATTCACTGCCTTTCCGACCCAATCTTGTGCCTTTCCTTTTTATGTTTACAGGAATTATGTGAAGAGTCATCAATGGCAATGATCGAATGTGGTTCGAAACACTTCCACATCAGATAAGGAGAAAGTAAGAGAATTCAATTTTTCTTTTTGATAAAAGCCAGTGTAGATGACCATTATGTTCAATCACTGACACTTCTACCTCCAGCCAGTAGAGGGTGCTGTTGTCTTAAAACAGGCCTGAGTTTACTCATTGAGGAAGTCTTGGGTGAAGTGTTTAGTGCTACAAAAGAAAAGGACTTTGGAGTGCTCTCTGTAAAAAACGAACTCAAAAGGCAGTCAAAAAGGTTTTCCCACTTTTAGCTCCTGGCTGATGAAGGGCACAAGGTATTGTTTATATTTTAATCAGTGAAATTTGAAAGACTGTTTATCTTGAAAGTTTATGGTTTGTTGATGGTCTTTCGGTTAGCATTAACTGTTGTTAGCGCATGTATGGGGATTTTGAGTATCAGTAATATCCATATTATTTGGTAATTTTGTACAAATAGCATGTCATTTAATGTTATTACTATTTCCTTATAACTTGCACTACAAATAGGACATTGTTGTAAATAATAAGGTCATAAATGCTTTATCTGCATTAAATATTGGCATTGTTAGTGTTAAAACAATTCAATTTATTTAGACTTACTACTATACAGTTAGGCAAGTTTATAATTTATGCCTGTACAGTGAATATATGACTGTAAATGTGTATTTATCAGTTTATCGGCTTGTTATGAGCATTTGTTTAACACAATTTCAAGGATATGTGTAATGAGTATTCTTTGTTTCTTTTATTCAGCTCTTACGATGATTTATTTTGAAGATTAAACACTTTTTATAAACATCAGTCCCTGAGAGTAAAGTGCATCTGTTCAGCTGGGAATGCTACAGTAAGAGCTTCTCCCTTACTCTGGAGAGTAAGCGCTTTACCCAGAAAACCTACAGCTTCACTCCTTGTAAATCTGTGATACTTCTGCAAATAAATAAATAATGGATGCTACTGAAATAAAGGACCAAGAACAGCAGTTGGACGCCCCTCGTGATGGAACAGAAGAGGAAGAACTTGACCGCTCTGTTAGACAGCGAAACCCCACAGAAAAGATGCGTGCTTATAAAAAGGACGAGGCCCTAAGGAAGGAAAAAAGATTAATTCATTTGTATGAACAATGGAAGGAACTAGCTCGCAACACAAGGGAAAAGTTAAAGACAGACATTAGCGAGACCCAACTGGTAGAACTTATTAATGCACTAGAGAAGGGAAGAGATGATGTCATGCACATCTACTTAGAGATTAGAGATTACATCACTCCCTCCAGTAGCACTAGACGCAGAATTGATACATGTGAAGCGGTGACAAAGGATATTTCAAAGTTGATTTTTGACAGAATGGCATGCCTTGAGGATTTTGACAGAGAAAATGTAAAACAAAACCTGCGTGAGCTACTAAATCATGATTATGCTCGTTCAGTCTATGGATCCTCAGTCTCACACTCCTCATCAACAAGGTCTAGCATTACATCTATTGCAGCGAAGCGGGCAGATGCAGCAGCTGAATTAGCAGCCAAAGAAGCGGAATATGCAATGATACAAGAGATTGAAGCTCAAAAGTGTGAACTGGAAAAACTAAAGGCAGAAAAGGATGTCAAGGCAGCTAGAGCCAGACTGCAAGCCTATGATCAAGAAATGTCACATGGTGCCAGTATTCATTCTTCGGAGTCTAATAGGATGGAAGGGCAGGATGTAAGCAATACAGTGCAGCAGCAAGAGGTTCCATCATCCATCCAATGTCCTACTAACACCAATGCAACTCATCCCACTAGCATCGTAGCTGCACCCTCTACTTCAAAATCTGATATATCTTATCTAGCTCAAGCTGTTCAAGATAGCATAGCACTTAACAGGCTGCCTACAACTGAACCATCTGTGTTTAATGGAGATCCAATCCAGTTCATTGAGTGGAAAGCTGCATTTATGTCACTTATTGATGGAAAGGCTATTTCTTCTGCTGATAAGCTCCACTATTTAAAAAGGTATGTTGGTGGGGCAGCTCGTAAGTCTCTTGATGGAATCTTCTATAGGAATGATGATGAGGCATATAATGATGCATGGAACAAGCTGAACCAACGGTATGGACAGCCATTTGTCATACAAAAGTCATTCAGGGAAAAACTAGCTAAATGGCCTAAGATTCAAGCTAAGGATGCTGAAGGTTTCAGAGAGTTCTCAGACTTCTTGAATGCCTGCCATCAGGCTATGCCCCATGTCAAAGGGCTTGAGATACTAAATGATTGTGATGAAAATCAGAAACTCGTACGCAAATTACCAGACTGGGCAGCATCACGGTGGAATCGTCAGGTCACACAGACACTGATTGACACTCTAGACTTTCCCAAGTTTATAGATTTTGTCACCTTTATGATGATGGAAGCAGAGATTGCTTGTAATCCTGTCACCTCTTTCAGCGCTCTTCATGCCTCTGACCCTATTCCAGAAAAACTGAACCTTAAGGACAGTAAAAGGAACAGAGCTAACGTTCTACACACCCAAACAATTACGGAAAATAATCAAAGGGATGGAACTGAACAAAGGCCCGTTAAAGGTTATATAAGGGTGTGTCTTTTCTGCAAAGACAGCAAGCATAAGATTCACAACTGTCCTAAGTTTGTGGCAAAGTCATTAGAAGAGAAAAGGAAATATGTGAAGGAGAACAAACTCTGCTATGGCTGCATGAAATTAGGCCACAACGCAAAGGACTGCCGTAATCGTTTATCATGTGACACCTGTGGAGGTAGACATCCAATGTGCCTACATGATGAAAATTATACAAAGAGGGTCTACTCTGCACCAATCTTAAATCAAGGTGACACAGAGACAACTTCTGTAACATCTCACAAAGTAGGGAATAACGAGTCATCCACCAATACATCAATGATTGTGCCAGTGTGGGTATCAACCGAAAGCAATCCAGGCTCTGAAATACTTGTTTATGCTCTGCTTGACACCCAGAGTGACACTGTGTTTGTAGACAAAGAACTGAGCGACAAGCTTCAAGCCGACACTCATCCTGTGAGACTGAAGTTAACAACCATGACCTCAAAGGATGTTGTCATGCCAAGTGAAAGGGTGTCCGGTCTCAAAGTATGAGGTTACAACTCTTCCACTGTCATATGCTTGCCTACAACCTATACCAAGGACTCCATTCCAGTAAACCGTACTCACATACCTACCTGTGACACAGCACAACGATGGAAGCATCTCTCTACCACAGTGGATAAAATTCCACCTCTGCTGGATTGTGAGGTTGGCCTCCTTATAGGTTACAGCTGTCCGAAGGCTTTAGCTCCAAAACAGGTCATTTTAGGAGGAGATAATGAACCTTATGCAGTCAGTACAGACCTAGGATGGAGCATTGTTGGATGCCCATTTTCACATCCTGAATCACAAAGCTTCCAAGCACAAATCTGTCATCGAGTCAGCACTAAAGAGCTTCCACCAATGACCCCAGCGGATGCTATTAAAGTATTGGAGTCTGACTTCAAAGATGCTGTCGAAGACAGTAAAACTGTGTCGCAGGATGACATCCTCTTTTTGACTAAATTGCAGCAAGGCATAAGGAAGAACATCCATGGCCATTATGAGATGCCTCTCCCATTCAAAGAGAGACCTCACTTGCCTAACAATAAGCAGCTTGCCACCATAAGGATCAATCATCTCAAAAGGAAACTCCTAAGAGATGAAAGGTATAAGGAACATTATGAAAGGTTTATGGAAGATGTCATTGAGAGAGGTGATGCAGAAGAAGTTCATGATGAAGGAAAGAATGGGGAGAAGTGGTACATCCCTCATCACGGGGTTTATCACTCTAAAAAGCCTGACAAGCTTCGTGTTGTCTTCGATTGCTTCGCTAAGTACCAGGGAACCAGTCTCAATGACCATCTGCTCCAAGGCCCAGATTTAATTAACAATCTGATTGGTATTCTTTTAAGGTTCAGACAACATCTCATTGCCCTGATGTGTGATGTTGAGATGATGTTTCATCAATTTCATGTGGACAAAGCAGATCGAAACTACCTCCGCTTTTTATGGTGGAAAAGAGGAGACTTAAGTTCATGCCCACAAGAATACCGAATGAAGGTCCATCTTTTCGGTGCAACCTCATCACCTGGATGCGCCAACTATGGCCTAAAACATCTTGCTAAGGAGAAAGAACATATGTATCCTCTTGGCTCAAAATTCATCACAACAGACTTCTATGTTGATGATGGTGTTACCAGTGTAGCCAGCACAGAAGAAGCTATCCAGATAGCAACAGAAGCTCGACAACTGTGTGCCTTAGGTGGTCTTAGACTGCACAAATTTATTACTAATGATAGAGTTGTCCTAGATAGCATTCCAATTTCTGAACGATCCACTGAAGTTAAGGCCCTTGACCTCAACTTCGAAGATGCACCCTTAGAAAGAGCTTTAGGGATCTACTGGCACATTGATTCTGACAAACTCAGATTTTCTGTTGACCTCAAAGACCAGCCGGCAACACGCCGGGGCATACTATCTACAGTTGCATCATTGTATGATCCACTCGGCTTGATTGCTCCTTTCTTCCTCAGAGGAAAATTGGTGCTGCAGGAAATGTGCAGAAATGGAACCGGCTGGGATGAGCCTCTTCTTAAGGAATTGCAGCCAAGGTGGGAGCATTGGAAAGATGATCTAGTGAACTTAGAGAAGTTTAATATATCTCGCTGCTATGTGCCTGCAAGCTTTGGGAAGGTCATCAAAAGAGAACTTCATCACTTCTCTGATGCCTGCAACAGTGGCTATGGCCAATGTTCTTACTTGAGATTCGTAAATGAAGTAGGGAACATCCACTGTGCTTTGGTCATTGGTAAATCCAGAGTTGCTCCTATTAAGGTCCAGACTATTCCCAGGCTCGAACTAACAGCTGCTGTTGTCTCAGTTGCCATAAGCAATATGCTTAAACAAGAGCTTGAGTATAAGGACATAGAAGAACACTTCTGGACCGACTCCCAAGTGGTTTTGGGGTACATTAACAATGAGGCACGCCAATTTCACACATTTGTGGCGAATAGAGTGCAGAAAATACATCTTAGCACTACTCCTCAACAGTGGGGATATGTTCCTTCAAATGAAAACCCTGCTGACCACACATCAAGAGGTTTAAGCGCTGCTGACATTCTCAAATCTAATTGGTTGACAGGGCCAGGGTTCTTATGGAAAAGGGATATACCTTATGTTACAGATATTGATACTGCACTGACAACGGGAGACCCTGAAGTGAGACAATGTCAGACACTGAGTGCAGAGACAACAGAATTCAGCCTCTCAGACTGCTTGTCAAGGCTATCTTCATGGTCTATAGCTGTACAAGCTGTGGCTCGCCTTGTTCGCCGTGCCAAAGGGGACAAGTCCAGCACTCAGAGTACGGTAACGGAACGGGAAAATGCTAAATGCATTATCATTAAGGATTTACAAAGTAATGCTTATTTGGAGGATATCAAGTTATTGACCAAAGGGGCCCAGCTGTCACCTAGAAGCAAGTTGTATCATCTTGATGCTTTGATAGATCAAGAAGGAGTTCTCAGAGTAGGAGGAAGGCTCTGTGATGCTTCCCTACCTAATACACTCAAACACCCAGTGATCATTCCTAAAGATCACCATATAACAAAGTTGATCATTGCGCAGTGTCATGAGAATGTTAAACACCAAGGAAGGGGTTTCACTATTAATGAGATCAGATCGCAAGGTTACTGGATTCCAGGAATGAGCAGAGCTGTCACGTCTTATATACATCACTGTGTGGCATGTCGAAAGCTCAGGAGATCCACGGAGGAACAAAGAATGGCCAACCTCCCTTCGGAAAGAACAGATCCCTCTCCACCTTTCACATACTGTGGGATGGAATGCTTTGGTGCCTTTTTCACTAAACAAGGTCGTAAGGATCAAAAAAGATATGGCCTACTCTTCACCTGTTTCAGCTCTAGAGCCATTCACATTGAAATGCTAGACAATATGTCTACAGATGCATTCATCAATGGCCTGCGCTGTTTTATTTCCTTGCGGGGAGCAGTCCGACAAATCAAATGTGATCAGGGCACCAATTTTGTAGGAGCCAAAAATGAACTCAAAAATGCTCTCAAGGAGGTTGATTCAGATCGTCTGACTGTGTTCTTGGCCAAGAAACAGTGTGATTTTGTCCTAAATGCACCACATTCGAGTCATACTGGAGGGGTGTGGGAGAGACAAATCAGGACAGTGAGAAATGTTCTTCGTTCAACACTCTCACTCTCTTCTGGTAGACTGGATGATGCTTCACTGTGCACATTCTTTTATGAAGCTATGGCGATCGTGAACAGCAGACCACTCTCAGTTGACAATCTAAACGATCCTAACAGACTTGCGCCTCTTACGCCTAACAACTTGCTTACTATGAAGTCTGTTCCAGCGTTACCACCTCCAGGTAGATTCATTCGAGAAGACATCTATGCAAGGAAAAGATGGCGTCATGTTCAATATCTTGCAGAACAGTTTTGGAGTCGGTGGCGAAGGGAGTATATATCCAACATAGCTACCAGGCAGTGCTGGCACACAGCAAGGAGAAATCTTCAAGTAGGACATATTGTCATGGAAAAGGCAGATGACTTGCCCAGAAATGAGTGGAGGCTTGTCAGAGTTATGGAGACTACTGCAGATAAAGATGGGCTTGTGAGAAGAGTCAAGATATGTCTTGGTGACCGGAATCTAGGAAAGGATGGTCGTCGTCTCAGCAAGATGTCTGTTATAGAACGTCCTGTCCAGAAGCTGATCCTGTTGCTAGAGGCTATCTAGCTACCAACGGGAACAACAAAGTGTATCCTTTTTGCATTTTGCTATAGTATAGACATGCGTTATTAGTTTCGAGTTAAAGGTCATTTCTATTTTAAAATCATTTGTGATTTATACTCCTTAAGTCATACAAATCTTCCATGATTTGGTGGGAGTGTAGATGACCATTATGTTCAATCACTGACACTTCTACCTCCA
The DNA here is from genome assembly GCF_903798145.1 of Danio aesculapii. Classification (NCBI taxonomy): domain Eukaryota; kingdom Metazoa; phylum Chordata; class Actinopteri; order Cypriniformes; family Danionidae; genus Danio; species Danio aesculapii. Next base: position 14,886,380 of record NC_079438.1, read on the forward strand.
GCCAGTAGAGGGTGCTGTTGTCTTAAAACAGGCCTGAGTTTACTCATTGAAGAAGTCTTGGGTGAAGTGTTTAGTGCTACAAAAGAAAAGGACTTTGGAGTGCTCTCTGTAAAAAACGAACTCAAAGGCAGTCAAAAAGGTTTTCCCACTTTTAGCTCCTGGCTGATGAAGGGCACAAGGTATTGTTTATATTTTAATCAGTGAAATTTGAAAGACTGTTTATCTTGAAAGTTTATGGTTTGTTGATGGTCTTTCGGTTAGCATTAACTGTTGTTAGCGCATGTATGGGGATTTTGAGTATCAGTAATATCCATATTATTTGGTAATTTTGTACAAATAGCATGTCATTTAATGTTATTACTATTTCCTTATAACTTGCACTACAAATAGGACATTGTTGTAAATAATAAGGTCATAAATGCTTTATCTGCATTAAATATTGGCATTGTTAGTGTTAAAACAATTCAATTTATTTAGACTTACTACTATACAGTTAGGCAAGTTTATAATTTATGCCTGTACAGTGAATATATGACTGTAAATGTGTATTTATCAGTTTATCGGCTTGTTATGAGCATTTGTTTAACACAATTTCAAGGATATGTGTAATGAGTATTCTTTGTTTCTTTTATTCAGCTCTTACGATGATTTATTTTGAAGATTAAACACTTTTTATAAACATCAGTCCCTGAGAGTAAAGTGCATCTGTTCAGCTGGGAATGCTACAGCCAGGTTTCCATCTAAAGCTGCAAATGTAACTTATGTGGAAAATTGAATTATATTCTAAAATTTGTGAATAATAATCATTTGCATCAAACTAGTTAAAGACAATAAAATAGTCACTTTGCAAAACGTTTTGCCTCAATCTTGGGTTTCTCTTTTTCCCTTTTTCAGGAATTGCATGAATAGTCATTGGTGACTGAGATCGAATGCAGTGCGAAACCTTCCACATCAGGGAAAGAGACAGTAAGTGAATTTAATTTCCTTCTTGACGCTGACCATGTTAGAATAAGAGGTAGGGATGTTCCAATACCCTTTTTCCCTTACCGATACTGATTCTCATACCTGAGCTCAGGGAATCAACCAAATGCAAGTAATAAACCGATACCTGAGTGGGTATCTGTAGAAACTGTTGTGTATAATTTTAGCCTTGTTTAAATTGACAGATTAAATTTATGGTGTGCTTCAGACTTATCCATTAATAAATTATTACAAATGCATACAGCAAACTAGAGTAAAGTTTTACAAAATAACTGTATAAAAACTGCAAAAAAGATATAAAAAATGAATATGAATACTATAGAAAAATAACATCTTTGTATCTTAAAATTCAGAAACTTTTTTTAAAAATAAAAAGGCTTTTCACCTTTTACATTTTTTTTAAAAGTGCAACAGTACCTTATGCTCAGTCTAAATATACCCTAATGGTTTCACACATCTCAGTATTTTAAAGTGCAACCCTTTAGTAAAATATGCATAGAACATTATAAAGTCTTCACACACAGTGTTTCCAACAGCATAGAAAAAAATAATAAACTAAATAAAAAGGCATGTCCTCAATATTTTCTTTTCAGTTAAATTACAAATTGAGATTACAAAACGAAAACACGGACTGAATCCTTTTTAAGAACCAGCATGCTGTTTATTTCCAATCATGTTTCTTTTTGGTTTTTGTTTCATTCAAATAAAAATAGCAGGCTACCTCAAATCGTTTGCTCTACAGAAGATAGGCATTTAATTAATGCTCCTCTCTAATTCTTATATCGCAATGTCTGTCAACATTTTTAATAGAAGTCTTTATTTTAAAGATTATGTCTTGAGCATCTGATTTTACCTCCAGTGCTTGTGTGATTTTTAGTTGCACTGTCCTCAGTAGCACAGAAATATCAGTATAGCAATATAGCCTTTGCTGAAAGGCCGGTTACCAGCAATAAGGTATAATAATGTTATTAGAGATTTTTTTCAATTAATTTTTTTTTATTAAGAAGGAAATATAGCCTAAACTTCACAACAACAGATTCTATCATTGTCATAACGTATAGAATGCCCTTAAACAGTGTAGCCCGTAGTCTAGTTGATGGCAAAGAATTAAGTTTTTTTTTTTATTAAGATTGTTTCATATGTCAAATGAAGCTCTGTTCTTTACAGAAGCTTTAAACAGATGTGTGCTGTGGCCGCAGTGATGAGAGACAATAAGGCACATCTTGACTTATATTTAAAGTATAGGCTAGGGTACTGTAGCAAATAATAATTTAGTTTTTTTAACATGTAGCCAAGGATTGCATTACTTTGCATACATTTTAATAGTTTATAAAGCTATAAAATGAAAGTCTCAGTTTGGTGTGGAGTTATCATAAGCATAAATCATTTAAGTCAATCAGCATTTGTTTGATTTGTAGATTAGGCTATGCAGGCTATTTTAGAGATGGATCTTTTATAAAGACTATTAATAACTGTAATTCTCCAAATGAAAAAAAAGTTTAGTTATTTGTTGATATGATGGTGCCGTGTGGAGCGCACTCAGCGCAAGTGAAAACCACAATGCTTCGACTTGTTTTCAGAGCAGAGCACATTTCAGAAAGTTTTGCATTAGGGGCTTCTTTCTCCACTTGTGCAAATACACGAAGGGGTTTATAATGCAGATCCAGGACAGAGGCAACAACCAATAGCGTTGGTTTGGCATCAACTTGTCTGTGTCAAACTGTGACAAGTCTTTTCACTCTTTTCATTATGCTTCTTTAATCAAAATACATCTGTAGGCACTTGTGGTTGCACATATTATAATATCCCTGAGTTAACAAATAGCCCTATGTGTTGTAAAATAAAATAATAATACATTTTAATTGTTTAACTGATACCATAAATTGGTTAAAAATGCATCCTTTCAGTTAACGGTTAAAGGATTAATATGAACATCTGTAGTTTCCTTTCTCACCCCCATATTTGAACACATTTGTTAAATAGAGTGATGGGACTATAATGTCACTTTGTAGGCAAACCAGCAGTCGGCATCACACTGGTTCCCTTAACAAAAAGCCAATAGGCAAATGTAACTTATGTAGAAATTTAAAACGATGCATTAAAATGTTTCAAACAATCGCTGTTTCACTCAAATGAGTCAAAGATAATAAAATCGTCACTTTGCAAATCTTCTTGCCCCAATCTTGTTTCTCTTTCTCACTTTTACAGGAATTGCATGAAGAATCATTGCTGACTGAGATTGAATGCAGTGTGAAAACATCCATGTCAGGGAAAGAGACAGTAAGTGAATTTAATTTCCTTCTTGATGCAAACCATGTTAGAACCTCAAATCAGAAAAGATTGGCACAGTATGGAAAATGCTAATAAAAAAAGAAAGTACTGATTACTAAATTTACTTTGATTTGTATTGCGTTGCAGATAATCCAACAGACATTATTTAATGTTTAATAAACTTGTATTCCAATTTTGCTTCTTGCAACATATTTCAAAAAAAGTTGACAGGAGTTTAGGGCTGTCATCAGGTAAAATGGTTAAATAATGATGTGATGTGAAACGGGTGATGTCAACAGGTGAGAGAGGACACGGGTACAGGACATTTTTAAGTGTTGTAAAAAAGAATTACACAATTTTTTTTATTAGCAATTTCCATACTGTCCCAACTGTTTCTGATTTGTGGTTGTAGAAGGAGGGTTGATTTATCATATTAGGCTGTTTTACCTGGGCTGTTTTCTCAAAAATGTTGTGATGACTCTCTTTGAGTAAAATATACACCGCTCTATTAATTAATAATAATAACTAGTGTATTGGGGGATGGGCATGACGTGGACATGAAATGTAACTACAGTCTGGCCTTGTAAGAACCCCCATATTTTAACACATTTGATGAATAGAGTTTGGTCAGTTATGTGTTGGCTTTTTAGGCTCAATTTATACTTGCCAATTGCTTTCTTGTACAAAAACTCAAATAACAAATGAAATGAAATTGTAGATGTTGTCCAAGAATTTTTCATTCATTTGCTTTTCCCTAACACCTGAAATTGGCCAGGTATTATTAGTTCATTAGTTAAGTGTAGTACTTGGCTTTTAGATTTTTGATTTGATTTTTTTTTTTTTCTTTCTTTTCTTTCTTTTTCCTTTTCACATTTACAGGAATTATGTGAAGAGTCATCAATGGCAATGATTGAATGTGGTTCGAAACACTTCCACATCAGATAAGGAGAAAGTAAGTGAATTTAATTTACTTCTTGATATGAGCAGAGTTTCCATCCAAAACTGCAAATATATCTTATTGCGAACAAAATAATTTCCTCTTTGACAATGTTCGATGTAGAAGGGTCTCAAAAATAATCTCAAAAATAACTCTCTTTGAGTAAAATAGACCTCTTTCTGTTAGGGATGTCAATTTCCACAAAATCCTGTGATCCATGATCATTTAAATTATTAATTAATCATTAATCACCACTCCATAAACGTAATAGATAAAGTTTTGAAATATTAAACAAATCACCCTAGCCTTTTCCATTTGGAGACTTACAGTAATTATTAGCTTAGTCCATATAAACAGTCCATTTATAAAATACATAATTAATGAATGTGTTAATGAAGAATAAAACCAATATGCAATATGCTCTTTGCATAATGATCACTGCGAAATAAGCTAAGTGCTCATTTTATATATATAAACTATAAATATAAAAATAAAGAAATGAAGTAATGGAACATTATATGTAAAAAAAAAATCTAAATTTATATACAGTAGTAGGCTAGGCTAAAAAAAAGGTGCCTTAAAGCTTCTGTGAAGAACAGACTATATATGACAGGCGACACAATCTCAATAAACACTTGGTGCTTGATGTCAGATAGGCTACATTTATTTAAGGGCATTCGATATGACATTGATAGGATCTGTTGATGTCAAACTTAGGTTTCCTTTATAATATTAAGATATTTCCTCTGTAATACTACTATTATCCCTCATCACCGGTAAAATAACCAGCCTTTGTATTTCATGTATTTTAAATGTAGATTTTCCTGCCAGATTGATGCAGGCAAATAAAATTGTGGCCTTTATTTAATTAAATCTTACTTTCACCTGAACTTGCCACGAGTAAGATGGAGAAAATAAAAACACATCAGCATAGATAAAAATTCAGATGCTTAAGACATAATCTGTAAAAGAATGACTTCTTTTAAGCTTTGTTAGTTTTAAAGTTTGTAGCAAATATATTAATATATTAATTAAATCCTTATTTTTCAGAGAGTGAAATAAATCATCCACTGCACAGTTGTGCAACAGGCACGAACATAAATGTACACTTCATATATATTTTTTTGGAAAATAATGTATTTTTTGGTGGTCAATTATCTACAAAATAAAGAATGAATAACATTTGTGGTGAAGTGTTTCAAAAGAAGTACTGCTATTCAGACCCAAAACACAAACTTTTTGTTAAATAAATAAAATATAAAATTTAAAGTGAAACATTCACAGTTTCAGGGAAGCAAATATTAAACAGCTTTCACTGTTAATGACAAAATCATCCATTGCGCTGGCCAGTTTCAATAATTTAACTATAATAATTTAACATTTAATTAAGTAATTTGAAAGAGCAGGACAGGCTTTACAAGCTATTCAGAGCACTGAACATGTTCACAGATTACCTAGGAAGAACAAACTCGGTCTGAAGGATGAGAGAACTCAGAAACTCATTGTTCCAATTCCAATTTGTGCCAGTCTGTCAGATGAAATTGCTTAAAACACCTTAATATTTTAGAGAAACTAGTTAAAGTTTGCATAACCAATAATTGATCTTATCCACCCGTGACCCACTCATAATTAAACGTCATTTAGCCTACTTTTTGATTTCCTGACCTGCAAATTAACGGCAGCACCCGCAGATATAACCGAGATCCACTTAAAACAGGGTTTTATGCGTCCCCCACATAACATAAACTACACACACTTGATTATTTAACGTGTAAAGTTGTGCGCTTGTCTCGCAGCACAAATCATATCTTATCCTTTAATGTCCATGCTTAATCTGTCATCGATAAGGTCTGTTGATTAAACTGATTACTGACAATAAATCGATCATTGAGTAACTTTTAGCATCCCTACTCTCTATTAATTTATAATAATAACTAGTGTATTGGGGGATGGGCATGACATGGTCATGGAATGTAAGGACAGTTTGGCCTTTTGAGGACCCCTATAGTTTAACACATTTGATTAGTACAGTTTGGTCTGTTATGTGTTCACTTTATTGTGTATTGGGGGATGGGGGTGACATGGACATGAATTATGAGGACAATTTGGCCTTGTGAGGACCCCCATATTTTACACAGTTGATGAATAGAGTTTGGTTGGTTATGTGTTGGCTCATTTTACATCTGGCACTAAGATTTTTGTCATTCATGTACAAGGTGTTTTAGTATTAATTTGACATTTTAGCGTCAATAAGGTTTATCTGATGTGTGCACTTTTTAGCCTAGACATCCTTTCAATTCAATAATAACTGCAGTGAATTTTTTACAAATTGATGCTTTCATATAAAAGTTGTGGTATGTCTAGCATGTGAATTGGATTTTAATAAAAACTCTCCCTCTGTACAGTGTCACCATGAAGTACACAGTGCTGTTTTTTCCAGTTTGGATTTGTGCGATGATTGATTGTAGTGGTCCCATGTTAAGGAGAAAGTGGCCGACTTCAACTTGCAAATGTAAGTATCTATGTCACAAATAATTAGCATAGAAATGTATGTGTCATCATTTTTTTAGTCTGTGTTCTTCAGTACAATATGGATTTCTCCTATAATTTCTAGGTATTTTTTTAATAGTGTTTTTTTTTCTTCCATCAATTCACTATTTGAAAGCCATATCCATTTTTTTCACATTTGTTGTTTTAAGTAAATAAAATATTATATTAACGAATAAATTAATGTAAAATTGATTCTAACAGTACTAGGATTAGTGAACATAATTTAATTTCAAGGTAAATTAAATTCAGTATTATAACATGCATTCATTTTGTTATGCAAAGCAAAAAACAACACGTTTAGTATAGTTGTATATTGTGCTATGTAAAATAAAATATTTCACTGCACAGCAAACACTATAGATTAGATAAAACATATAAGAAATAAAAACTTGAAATATATCAGTCTGTGTGGAATGAATGTATACATTATACAAGTTCCACTGCTTGAATGGAATTAATGAAATAAATCAACTTTTTGAAGATATTCTAATTATATGACCAGCACCTGTATTTAGCTGAAGAAATACACCAGTTAGGCAGCACTAGGGAACTGTGCTCTTATTGAGTAGGATACAGAAAGCCTGCACTCTGACTGTAAAATAAGTCTTTATAGTTTTTTTACAATGTCAGTAAAAATATGTATTTCTGTAAATTTGTGTTTATTTGTTGCAGACACCAACTCAAGGACAGTTATTATAAAAAACATGGAGCAGACTGAAGTGAATGCAGTCATAAGACATTTTAAAGGGACACCTCACCACAAAAGCACAGTGTGATCAATGCAAGATCGCAGAAGACCATGTTCTTAAAGAAAGAAGAAAAATTAAGTGACTTTGTGAGGAACAGAGGTTTGCAGATAAATAAAAGAAATGTTGGAGTGCATTTCAACAAAGAAAAGCAAAAACAGCTTTTAAACGGTTAGTTCATCCAAAAAATTAAATTAGCCCATGGTTTATTCACCCTTATGCAATCCTAGCTGTATATGACATTCTTCGTTCAGACAAACACATTAAGAGTTATTTAAAATTTTCTCTGAGCACTTAAATACTATTATGGATGTGAAGTGTGGGCCTTGTTGGAACCGTTCCAATACATGTCATGTCTTTTGAAGCGGATCGATAGGTTTGTAACAAATATTTATTTTTTATGAATTATGAACTCCAGTTGCTACTTGCGTGTTGGCGACAGAGTCACATGAACCTAAACAAATCAAAGAACAAATTAAAGATGTCCCAAACTCAGCCAACTTGACTTTTCGCAAACAAGCATACAGACATTAGCTGTGTTTCCATCCAAAAATGCGGATGAACTTTATGCGCAAAACTGGATTAACGCGTTAAAGACGTGCAAATAAAGCAGCGTTTCCATCCAACGAGTCAAAGCAAACAAAATCGTCACTTCCTGATTAACTGGCGACAAATATCAACAGTAAAAACTGAATTTGCTGTGGTAAGAGAAGCTGCGTCAATCTTTTCTTCATCTAATAAATGACACGGAGCATGGACGCTCTTATTTCTTGAGGTCATTAATAATATAATAACACTAATACTTAAACGGTTAGGTGTTTTAGAATGACCAAAACAACAGTTCAGATGGTTTACAGTGTGCTGCTGGTTTCTCCATTTACACACATTTTCATCATCACATGATCTCTTATAACAAAATCACATGACCTTTTTTAATGCGCACACTGGAATTTGTGCGGTAAAAGTGTTTCCATCGTAGTTTATGTGCATCTTTTCTTATCGAATAAAAAGTTTATCCTACTCAGTTATGCGCATACGTTTTTTATGCGCATTTTCAAAATTTATGCGCAATATGGCGTTTCAATCCACTGTTTATTATGCACGTATGCAAAATGCACATAAAAATAGGTGCATGGAAACAAAGCTAATGACAGATTCAAAAATCCATTGATCTGCTTCAAAAGACACATTAACCTCCCGGATGCGTATGGGTTCGTTTCACGACAGATATTTGTGCTTTTTCAAGGTTTAAAAAGGGGTCACAATTCACTACCAATATAATGTTTAAAAGTGCCCAGAAAAATTGAAAATAACTCTTAATGTATTCATCTGAAAGAAGAATGTCATGTACACTGAGGATGGCATGAAGTTGAGTAAATCAATTTTAATTTTTGGTTGAACTAACCCTTTAAGGGGCAGAACCCTTAAAATGTTGTCATTGAGTTGTTTTTTTAAAAAGCCTTGGTGAATAAATGCATTTGAGACAGTGATTTGATGTTACTGATCTATATATCTATCTACCTATCTCTCTCTGTCTGTCTGTCTATTAGCTAGTCCAGTTAAACACTGATTGTCCTCACAATCCTGCATTAGTAATGTGTGTGGGTGTGTATGAGTAAAGTCCAGTTAAACACCAGTTGTCCTCACAGTCCTGTGTTAGTAATGTGTGTTGGTGTGTATGAGTAAAGTCCAGTTAAACACCAGTTGTCCTCACAGTCCTGTGTTAGTAATGTGTGTGGGTGTGTATGAGTGAAGTCCAGTTAAACACCAGTTGTCCTCACAGTCCTGTGTTAGTAATGTGTGTGGGTGTGTATGAGTGAAGTCCAGTTAAACACCAGTTGTCCTCACAGTCCTGTGTTAGTAATGTGTGTGGGTGTGTATGAGTGAAGTCCAGTTAAACACCAGTTGTCCTCACAGTCCTGTGTTAGTAATGTGTGTGGGTGTGTATGAGTAAAGTCCAGTTAAACACTAATTGTCCTCACAATCCTGTGTTAGTAAAGTGTGTTGGTGTGTATGAGTGAAGTCCAGTTAAACACTGATTGTGCTCATAATCCAGGGTTGTTAGTGTGTGTGTGTAACACTCATGGCTGTCCTCATAATGCATGATTAAATCCGAAACGCCCACTTTTGCCATGTCCCCACATTGTTGTAGGATGTCAGGTCTTAATATTTCCAGACTCTTTCACAATAATTAAATTCTGAGTAGACAGAATTATTCCCCATGCAATATGGAGAAGATTCATATTTCTTACTAATCTGTAAGACAAAAGGAAATGTGGGTCCCCATATACCATGATGGTACTTATTTGAGAAAAAGGTCCCAATAAACCACCCGTACCAGTATGTGTGTGTGTGTGTGTGTGTGTGTGAGATGACTTTTTCTCCTTAAGAAATGGATTACAACATGCTGATGATATGCAAATATTTGAGTGTAAAATTTCTCAAAAGAAAATATATTGTGCTCAAAGGGAAAAATATTTCTATTTTAACCCATACGTTAAAAAAGATTATATTTTAGAGCAGTAATCACAGTACCGTGAAACTGTGATATTTTTATTTAAGGTTATCATACAGATACGGTCAGAATCTTATACTGGCCCATGCCTAACGCTGCTTGATGTTGCAATGTCATATTTTCTTATTTTATTATTTTTCTTTGTATGTATAGTCATGAACACACTTGTTTGTAGAGCAAGTAGTGTGACCGTTTATTAATCCTGGTCATTTCTCCAATAGGCAACTGAATTGGAAGTGCTAAAACAATAGCTTGAGATCAGGTCACTGACATAAATGACAATTTTTGTATGTCGCTGTTTGTCATTGTGCTCTATTTATCCTGAGAGCTGATGCTGAGGATCCTTAGGGCTTTTCACACTTGAAACTCTTAACCCTGGGTCAATCTAACCCTCGTTATCAGAATCCTGGGTTATCTGTAATCATGTTCCACACTGCTCATGCTATACCTGGTGTTCATTAACAGACGGTTCACATTCCCTAACCCCGGGTTAACATTATTATTTGTATATTTACGTTGTCACTGTCCCTGATTGGACAGGTAACCTTTTTAGATAGCTTTTCTGCATCTTGTCGGGTATATAAAATGTCACCACATAGGTCTTCATCTAAGCCTCAGGACATGCACAAAGGCAAGAAAACAAAGACAAAAGTACAAATGAATGAAAACAAGAAGCAAAGTATGTAATCTTGGTATCTCCTCTTCACTCCAGTTTACAGACAACATGGCATTAAGAATTTGCATAAGTTCATTCATTCATTTTCCTTCAGCTTAGTCCCTTTATTCATCACCACAGCAGAATGAACCACAAACTTATCCAGCATATGTTTTAAACAGCGGATGCCCTTCCAGGGCTCGACAATAAGGACCTGGGGCCAGCGTGCGAAACGCTCGGGACAATATAGAGAATGGTTACTGGCCCGATCGGGCCAGTGCTGCCTTGTCACTAAAGTATAATTTGGCTGCTACTGTTTGTCAATTGGGTGCTAATACAGGGTGCTTTCACACCCAGACGTTTGTTTCGGAACCTGTCTCGTTTGCCCAGTAAGCGTGGTTTTTATTTTATTTATCAGATAATTACCATAAAATAACAGACATTAAATTACAGATATTTCCTTGATTTTAAATTTCTGTAAATTTTTGTAATTTACCATCTATTATTTTACTTTTTTTTTTCCGGCACCCCAGCTGCCAAAATAACACACACACACACACACACACACACACACACACACACACACACATATATATATATATATATATATATATATATATATATATATATATATATATATATATATATATACATATATACTCTCTAATCTGCTGATTTTCACTCACTCATCGCACCACTGCAGCAATAGTGTCAGTCTAGCTGAGCTCCTATCCACTTCCATCATAACATTTCTGTAAGAGCACACATAACACTCTAGACATTGACTACCAATGCACCTCTGCCGCAGTCACTCTACTGAGCCTCATTTCCCCTCTGCAACGCAGCCGCAACAGTAACACTCTGCTTGAGTTCACATACACTTCAATTTAATCATTTACTACTGACACACTCCCCAGCACTGCCACAGCAGTTAAAATGTCTCTCCAGAGGCATACTTTTCTTCTATTACTGACTTTCATAACACCTCTGCAGTCACAGAGATGCTCCGCTGAGCTTCATTTCCCTCTACACTACCACTGCTGCAGCAGTGATGCTCTGCTAAGCTCATATACACTTCCATTTAGCCATTCACTATTGATACACTCCCCAGAACTGCCACGGAACTTAAAATGTCTCTGCGAAGGTGTATTTCTCTTCCAATATTGACTTCCATTGCACCTCTGCAGCAGCAGAGACGCTCTGCCTGAGCTCATGTCCACTATCATTCATCCATACCACTACTGACACACCCCCATCACTGCCAAAGCAGTTAAAACGCTTCTGCAAAAGTGTATTTTTACCTTTTAATATTGACTTTCATCGCACCTCTGCACAGAGACGCTCCGCATTCCCCTCTGCACCACTGCCGCAGCAGTGATGCTCTGCCTGAGCTTTGTTACACTTCCAAATTTTTATACTGATACTCTGCTCTGCCACAGTAGTTTAAACGCCTCTGTGGATGCATAGGTACCCTTTAATAATTTCATGATACTGACACTCATCGCATGTGTGCAGCAGCAGAGACACTCTGCTGAACTCTATAGCTACATTTCACCACTGCCATAGTAAGCCTGTCTAACAGAGCTCACGCATATATGCTTCAAATCATTACATTTACCTCACTCTCCCGCCCGGTCCATGCAATTAACACTGCCCTGGGAGCACACATAGTTGTACATATTCCGTCAGCCAGTACACCACTCCGGTAGCACTGACCACTCTTATCTCACCATTTACACCCGCACCGGTCCCGTTTTTGCTCGTACAAAATTTTCTAGCACAATTTTTAACACCTTTTTATACCCAGCAGCCAGGTATTGCATTGCTCTTCATTGCCTTTTGGGGGTTCTTCAAATACGCGGCTGCTGTCCCGAGCAGAGAATTTTGGGGAGTTCTCGAGACCTACCTGAGCTCAGAGCTCCCCTCTCGCCCTGCAAACGGGAGTAAGCCCAGGGCTAAAGTATCTTTTGAGCTCTGGGCTCTCTCCCGGGACAGCATGCCAAACTTGCTTATAATGAATCATCAGCTAAGTGTGAACTCTTGAAAGGTGAATTGAATTGAATCTGCTTAAATGTGTACACATTAATGGACCGAACAAAGTATGATCTGTTTTATTTTACATTTAATGTGCATCAAAATTACAGCGTGTAGCCAATGTATCCAGTGTCTTTTCAGCTTTTGATGAGAGTTTTTAATACTTAATGAAAACTAATGTTTTTTTTATATTTCAGACCTAATTGAAGAGAATGAGGGGAGTAAAGAGGAGGAACATTATGTCAAAATTGACGAAAAAACTCATTTACAGACTGATGGTAGTTTGAAAAGGAGAGACGAAAATCATTTCAACTGCACTCAGTGTGGAAAGAGTTTGGCAAGCAAAAGCAAACTTAAGATTCACATGATGAACCACACTGGAGAGAAACCATTCACATGCACTCAGTGTGGGAGGAGTTTTAACTGCTCATCACACCTCAATAAACACATGAGGATCCACACTGGAGAGAAACCATTCACATGTACTCAGTGTGGGAAGAGTTTCAGTTGCTCATCATACCTTAATCTACACATGAGGATCCACACTGGAGAGAAACCATTCACATGCACTCAGTGTGGGAAGAGTTTTAACCAAGCATCGTCCCTTAATCAACACATGAGGATCCACACTGGAGAGAAACCATTCGCATGCACTCAGTGTGGGAGGAGTTTTAACTGCTCATCACACCTTAATAAACACATGAGGATCCACACTGGAGAGAAACCATTCACATGCACTCAGTGTGGGAAGAGTTTCAGCCAATCATCATCCCTTAATCAACACATGCGGATCCACACTGGAGAAAAACCATTCACATGCACTCAGTGTGGGAAGAGTTTCAGCCAATTATCATCCCTTAATCAACACATGCGGATCCACACTGGGGAGAAACCATTCACATGCACTCAATGTGGGAAGAGTTTCAGCAAATCATCAGACCTTAATAAACACATGAATACCCACACTGGACAGAAACCATTCACATGCACTTAGTGTGGAAAGAGTTTCAACCGATCTGCAAACCTTAATGAACACAAGATCCACACTGGTGTGAAAGAGTATATGTGCTTTAAGTGTGAGAAGACTTTTATTACAGCTCCAAAATTTTAACTGCACCAGACGATTCACACGGGAGAGACCAGACAAATGTACACACTGTGATGAGGTTTAATCAGTTAACACTTCTGAAAACACAAAAGAGGATTCACACTGGAGAAACCGTACAGATCTGATCAGTGTCTACAGAGTTTCGCTCATTCGGCGCAGCTTAAGAAACACATGGACAAAAAGTTGCACACATGACATGTATGCAGCAAAACATTTTCTCATGTGCACAGGACGTTTCACGTCTGAATAATGTTTGGAAAGGCTGAGTGATGGTATACTGTTTTCCAACACTCCTACACTGCAATGATGTGTTGCACTCCTCGCGTTTAGCATAAACGCAATAATAATAATAATACTAATAATAATAATAATTATTAGTATTATTATAACCATTTTTTTACCAGGAAAGATACATTGGTTTTAAATATCTTTTACAAGAGTGTCCTGGCCAAGTTTAGGCAGTACACGTCACATGGGTCTAACAGACAACAAACAAAAAACAATGCAGAGTTCAGACTGCATGATTTTCAAAGTAGTCGTGTCACAGATGTTTTCACACTGCATGACTATCTGACCTAGCGTTTTGTCACTGCTTTGTTTACACTGCAAGATGGATCAGAATAGAAAGAATGAATAGAAAGAATCGCTGACAACTTCGTCCAAACTACGTCTCACAGCCGAAAACACGTAGTATATCTTTTGTTATTAACTACATAACGCGAAAAAAGCCTTTAATGGTGTAGAAAATGTACAGATTTGCTCACCTGGGTTTGAAGGGAATCAGCAATTTCTCCTCAACTTTCTTTAACTTTCTGTATGAAACGTCAAACAGACATGGGTGCTCCTGTCAAACCTCAATTTCTTTGGTCCAAATAAACAAAAAATGAGCAAATTTTTTTATTTTTTCATTTTTTACCTTCTCCCGACTCTTCCCGCTGGCCTGCAATTACACACAAGTTAATGCTGCTCTCTCATTGGCTGTAGGCAATCGCCAATGTTATTTTCAGTCAAAACTCATTTCACACAGCATGTTTTGAAGAGCCGACAGCTCCAGATATTTAGCACGCCAAATATCTGGCAGTTGTACAATATTAATTCACTGTGATGATCCTAAGACTCCAGATTGGAGTATGTGGTAAATCCTGATTGGATGCCTGCATTACTCATCAATGGGTATATAAAAGTTGGTGTAGGCTAGCTACAAGTGTTGTGAGAGCAGGAACCTAGATTGAGCGGTAAATTGAAAACATTACCTTTCGTCTCAGCTCCTTCACCACAACAGACTGCTGCCGCTGCACTGATTCATCTTTAAATCTCACATTCCATTCCTCATGTAAAAAAAGATACTTGAAGTCCATTTGGGGTAAGAACTCACCTCCAAACTGGAGTTGGCCACCATTTTCCAGTCAAGCACTTTAGTTTCTGACTTAGAGGTGCTGTTCCTCTTCATAAGGGAACTTCTACGTGTGTCTGTATAAACAGACTTTGGGAGTGCTATAGACGACCAATCACTTCTAAAGAACGGGCCAATGAAATGCCAATTGAATTGGCGGAGCTTAGCTCCACAGCTGAAACTGATGAGCCAATTAGGGCTATATCAGTCAGCTGCTGAAGCCAGCTCATCAGAATTGTTGCTTCAGAACCGATCTGAGACTGAAGAACCCTTCTGCTGAGCTGACTTCCAATGCTGAAGGAAGCATTCCGTTCACCAGTGTGGGGAGAGATGTTTTAGCGGCAGTCGAGCTGGGTTTCCCGTCCCTTTGGCGTTTCGCTGGTGATCTAAAAGAGCAGTTTTTACAAAGAGCAGAATTCCCTAAGAGAGCACACGGTCATGTAGCGCGTGTTTTTAAAGATGTCGTCTCGACTGTGCGTTTCTGGATGCGGTGGTTTCCTTGCCCCGGATGACAGGCATGAGTCTCTGCTTCAAGTACAAGCGCTGGTCCATCCTCTGGGTTGGCTGCGCTTTCATTAAATGACACCGGGGACCTGATGTCCATCGCTGCATTGGAGGGTGGGTTGACATGCTTCGATGAAGATCCGGACCCCCTGCCACCCTCCACGGTTGTCAGTGTGGTTTCGGATCTGGAATCGGACATGTTAGGCGTGTTATCCGGGGCTGCTTCGGCCGTGGGACTGGAGATGGCTTGTCCCCCAGAACCGTGGCCGGACTGCTTAGACGGGTGCTACGTGGGGGCGAAGAAGGCGGCGAAGCCTTCTAGACCCCCCGTCCCCTTCTTCCCAGAGGTACACAGAGAGCTCACGCTGGCATGGAGGGCACCTTTTTCTGCTCAGTCCTCGTGTGCTCCCGCTCTCACCTCCCTCGATGATGGAGCGGCCAGGGGATATGAGGCGATTCCTCAGGTGGAGCGTGCTATCGCGGACAATCTCTGTCCGCAGAGCCGCTCCACTCGGAGAGATTCGCCCAAACTCCCTTCCAAAGCGTGCAGGTTAGCTGAGTCTCTCACAGCCAGAGCCTACACTGCTGCGGGCCAGGCCGCCTCCGCTCTGCACGCTATGGCCACCTATCAACGCTACCAAGCCGAGAAGCTGGCTGAGATGCAGGAGGGAATTCTGCGATTATCTCCAGCTCGCAGCACCGGGACCCTTCGCCTCAGGCCCTCACAGTGCAGCAGAACGGACTCCTTTCTTTCACTCTGGCCTCACCGTGGGATCCAGGGAGGAAGGTACGAGAAATTCTCTTATTTTCAGCTCTTCCGCGTGGACGCATCGCTTCCCAGGATGAGCACTCCCATTCCGAACTGCCCCTCCGCTGGCACGTCAGCGATCGCTCCGATGGTGCCATTAGCGCGCGCTCTGCTGGTCTGGTTAGCACTGCCCAGTGCGTCACAGTGGCTCATACGGACGGTCAGACTCGGCTATGGGATTCAGTTCGCTATTCGCCCTCCCAAGTTCACGGGTGTCCTTTTTATGAGGGTTATTCCCGAGAATACCCCTGTCTTGCGAGAGGAGATTGCTGTCCTCCTGGCGAAGGATGCAATCGAGCAGGTCCCTCCGAATAGCGCACCAGGCTAATGCTTTCCTGTGTAAATGAGCTCCACAGGAAGATAGTGGTCCAACTGAAAAGTTTTCAGAGGCTCCTGGGGCATATGGCATCCGTGGTCACGCCACTCGGTTTGCTTCATATGGCACCACTTCAACGTTGGTTTCGCGATCGAGTCCCACATATGGCTTTTCTAGGGGCCGGAGTGCCCCTAGGGCTAGTATCCAGGCAATTTGTCGTAATGACAGATGCATCCAGCACGAGCTGGAGGGCCGTGTGCAACGAGCATGCAGCCACTGGTTCGTGGTCCGGACCCCACCTGCATTGGCATATCAACTGTCTGGAGCTGTTGGCAGTGTATCTGGCTCTCCGCTGCTTTTTTCCGGTGCTGGAGCAGAAACACGTGCTGTTCAGGATGGACAGCATGGCGACGGTGGCTTATATCAACTGTATGGGGGGTATACGCATTCGCAGCATGTCTCAGCTCGCTCGCCGTCTCCTCCTTTGGAGTCATACGCGGCTGAAATCACTGCGTGCCAATCACATTCCGGGCAAGCTCAATCGTGCAGCCGATGCGCTCTCACAGCAGCTACTGTCCCGAGAAGAGTGGAGAATCCACCCCAATTCTGTCCAGCTGATATAGGTGCGCTTCGGGGAAGCCCAGATTGATCTGTTTGCTTCCACCGAGAACGCACATAGCCAGCTGTTTTATTCCCTGAGTGAGGCCCCCCTCGGCACGGATGCACTGGCTCACAGCTGGACATCGGGCACGTGAAAATATGCGTTTTCCCCAGTGAGCCTAATCGCACAAACTTTGTGCAAAGTCATGGAGGACGAGGAGCAGGTCTTGTTTGTTGCGCCCCTCTGGCCCAACCGGACCATCCCCTCCTTGGCGCATTCCCCTACGGGAGGACCTCCTCTCTCAGGGAGGGGGCACCATCTGGCACCCACGGCCAGATCTCTGGAATCTCCACGTGTGGTCCATAGACAGAGCGCAGAGAACTTAGGGGATTTACTGCCCAAGGTACTTAACACCATCACTCAGGCTAGAGCACCCTCTATGAGGCATACCTACGCCCTGAAGTGGAGTCTATTCTCTGAGTGGTGCGCTTCTCGCCAAGAAGACCCCTGAACTTGCCAGATTTGCATTGTATTATCCTTCCTTCAGGATAAGCTGGAGTGTAGGCTGTCACCCTCCACACTGAAGGTTTACGTGGTTGCGATCTCCGCTCATCATGACGAGGTGGATGGCAACACGCTCGGGAAGCATGATCTAATCATCCGATTCCACAGAGGCGCGCGGCGATTAAATCCTTCCCGCCCCCCTCTCATGCTCTCTTGGGATCTCTCCATAGTCCTGGTGGGTCTGCAGAGAGATCCGTTTGAGCCACTCAATTCTGTATCACTTAAAACTCTGTCATTAAAGACAGCTTTGCTGATCGCATTGGCATCATTCAAGAGAGTTGGGGTTCTGGAGGCATTTTCAGTCAGTGAATCGTGCCTTGAATTCGGGCTGGGTTACTTTCACGTTGTCCTGAGACCCCGACCTGGCTATGTGCCTGTGGAGGAGGCAGGCCCAGCCCACTCACTGCTTTGTCCCGTTCGCGATTTACGCCTTTACGTGGAATGAACGCAAAATGTAAGATCATGTGAACAGCTCTTTATCTGTTACGGTGGACGGCAGAAGGGAAGTGCTGTATCAAAACAGAGGTTGTTTTGATCCCGCGGGCCCTTGGCCGCGCGTCCTTGGTTCTATGGGAAAGTGAAGCAGGGGGTCTTTGGCCAAGCTGTCAGCCCAAACTGGTGCGTCCGTTTCCCACGTGCCTCTGGCCAAGCCTTCTGGCTCAATGGGAAAGAAGCAGGGGTCTATGGCCAAGCCGTTTGCCCGAACTGGTGAGTCCATTCCCGTGGGCCCTTGGCAGCGTGTCCTTGGCTCTATGGGAAAGTGAAGCAGGGGGTCTTTGGCCAAGCTGTCAGCCCAAACTGGTGCGTCCATTTCCCGCGTGCCTCTGGCCGTGCGTCCTTGGTTCTATGGGAAATTGAAGCAGGGGGTCTTTGGTCAAGCTGTCAGCTCAAACAGCCCACCCCTCCCAAATAAAATGAATGCGAGAAAAGACACCAGCATCAGAGCTGTGACACGGGGAAGTGTATTAGCTGCCAAATGAAGGAATTCAAAAAACTTACAGCACCTGGTATTCCCAGGCGGTCTCCCATCTAAGTACTAACCAGGCCCAACCCTGCTTAGCTTCCGAGTTTAGATGAGATCAGGTATTGCCAGGGTGGTATGGCCACAAGCGAGAGCAGCCGTCAAGAGTTGGCTATTTAAAAATAGGCACAGCACCAGGAGCCGAGCGCAGCTTAGCTTGCGTTGACACCGCACCGACAGAAACAATGCCCTGCTTTGTTACCTAAAGTTTTCTCCCTTCAATCTCAGTTTGTATGTTATCATAAAAACATTTCCATGTTCTCAACAACTCTTTATAAAACTCAGGAATATTTTCTATCATGCGGACTATAAATGCCATCCATAAGAAATCATCTCCTATTTGTCCACATTTATTAATAAAATAACTCATGATGCTTTTCCAAGGAATATTGTCTTCATTTAAAAACTTCTTTAATGTTTTAATTCTCATACTTTTCATTCTTATCCATGGATCTATAAGTCCTAATCCTCCCTCATCCACCTTTCCAATGATAGTGTTATATGCAATTTTAGATGGTTTATCATCCCATAAAAACTTTAAAATCATAGTTTTTATTCTCTTATACACCCACGTAGGTAGACTAACAACACTTAAAACATACCACATCTTAGATAGAAAAAGAGAATTTAATACCAGTACTTTCCCTTTTAAAAACAATACTCTCTGCTTCCAAAAACATAATCTTTTTTCCATTTTATTCATGAGTTTATCCCAAATTATTTCTCTAGTTTTGATTTCATCATATCCCAGCGTAATGCCTAATATCTTTATGTAATTGTTTTGTTCTTTAAATTCCCAATTTCCTTGTGGAGCTTCTGCTTTTCCCATCTTAATGTATTCCGTTTTTTCTTTATTTACTTTTGCTCCCGATCCTCGACAATATTTATCAAATATTTCCATAGCTTTCCCAACACTTTTAAAATCTTTTAAAAATAGAGTGGTATCATCAGCATACTGAAAAATCTTCTGTTCTGTTCTATTGGTTTCTATCATAAACCCTTTAATTTCCTTTTCTCCATTTATAGCTAAGCCTAATGGTTCAGCAACTAGTGTGTATAATAAAGCTGACAAAGGACATCCTTGTCTTATAGATCTGGAAATCTCAATGTAGTCTGTTAAAAATCCATTTATTTTAAAACAACTAAAAATATCTGTATAAAAACATTTGATCCACTTAATGAAATTCTCACCAAAGCCAAATTTCTGGATTAAGTCAAATAAATAGCTGTGCTCAACTCTATCAAAAGCTTTCTCTAGATCTATGCTGAATAAAAATCCTTCATCTTTTTTTTCTTTTATGTACCAGATTAAATCTCTTATACTTGTTATTGTGTCTGCTATATCTCTGCCTATTACACCATAAGCTTGATTAGTTGTGATAAGAGTGGGAACTACCTTTTTAAGTCTGTTTGCTAAAATCTTTGCTAATATTTTATAATCTGTATTAAGCATACTTAAAGGTCTATAATTTTGCAAATCATCTTTATCACCTTTATTTTTATAAATTATTTTAATCATTCCTTTCTTCATTCTCTCACTCAACTCTCCTTTTTTAAAAATAGCAGTAAAAAGATCTTTTAAAATTGGAATTAAAACATCTTTAAAAGTCTTATAAAATTCGGATGACAAACCATCTAAACCAGGGCTTTTCCCATTGCTTAATTGTGTTATAGCTTCATTTATCTCATCTTCAGTTATATCACTATCACACCGTTCTTTATCCTCTTCACTTACTTTAACCTTTATTTGATTCAATAAAAAATCCTTATCTTCTTCATGAACTCCTTCTCCCTTAAACAAAATTCCATAGAAATCTTTAACTGTTCTTAAAATACTTTCTTTATCTTTGACATTTTTCCCTTTTATTGAGACATTCTTTATCAAATCGGCTTTTTGTCGTGTTTTTTCTAAATCATAAAAGAACTTTGTACTTCTTTCTCCTTCCACTGTATTTTTCATCTTGCTTCTTATTCTCGCTCCCATACATTTTTCCTCTTCTACTTTTTTCAGTTTCTCTTATAATATCACTATTCTCTTAATATCCATATTTCCTTCTGTTATCTTTTCCATTTCATTCTCCCATTCTTTGTTTAATTGTCTTTCTTTAGCTCGATTAGCTTTCTGCATTTTCTTTGAACATTCTATTGAAATCTTTTGGCCTCTAATTTGACATTGTCCCATCCACACACTTATTTCTTCATCATATAACTCATCATTTACACTATTAATAATAATATTTTCCATTTCAATTTTATAAAAATCATTCTTTAATAGCTCTGTATTAAACACCCATACACCTGGTCCTCTTTCAACTCCACTGAAATCCATCATTACATACAAAAAATCATGGTCACTACAGCTAAAAATCTTGTAAAAAATCTTTGAAATAAAAGATTCTAATCTTCTTGTACATAAAACATAGTCTAATCTACTTTGTTTTAAAACTGTATTCACCCACTGCCTTCTTGAGTATTCTCTTTTGACTCTATTTCTCTCTCTCCATACATCTACATATTTATGTTTTTCAATCATGTATTTCAGTTCTTTTCTTCCAACATCTGCTCTATAAACCATATAATCATCTACATCTATCCTTTCTAAAACAGTATTAAAATCTCCTAAGACAATAACATTATTCCATCCACTCATTAAAACACTTAGGTCCTTAAAAAAGTAACTCTTTCCAGGTCTTGATTTGGAGCATGGATGTTACATATTGTTATTTCTTCACCCTTATTTATAATTTTAATAGTTAAGATCCTTCCATAGTTATCTTTAAATAAAACATCAAATGAGCATCCTATTCCTCTTCTAATTAATATTGCCATGCCTTTTTTCTTATTTGGGTCATTATTATACAATATTTCCCCATCCCAACATTTTTTAAACTCATTAATAATCGTTTCATTCCATCCAGTCTCTTGTATACATATTATATCACATTTTTCTGTTAAAGCAATTACATTTTCAAACTTCACTTTAGATGACAGCCCTCTTACATTAATTGAAACCAAACATAAGTTGTTCATTAGAAATATAAAAGAAAACAAGCCATCCAAACAAAAGAAAATCCAAATTAAACAAACCATCAATCATTGTAGTCTTCTTTATCTAAAATCTTAGATCAGTTCTGTCAGTTTTTAGTTTTGCTTTTGCTTCTTTTCGTAATTTCTGTTTCTTAAGCACTTGCTGAATATTTATTTGTACAGTTTTTCTGCGTCTTCTGTTTATGCTGTCTATTGTTCTGTCTTTAGTCCCAATATTTATTTCATCATTATCATCATCGCTTACCTCTTCATCAATTCTGCTTTCTGTATTTTCACCCGCTGCTCCTTGTTCTTTTTCCATGTCCTGTCCATCGTCTTTCATTAGATGTTGTGCCTCAGTCTCTACTGTATCTCCTTCATCCTCTTCACTCATTGCCTGCTCCTCTTCTTGTTCATTCAAACCATCCAGTGTTAATTCCTGTTCTTCATCCTCTCTTTCTTCATCGCTTGATTTCTCCGTTGGTTTATGCAGTTCCATCACTCCAGTCTCTTCCTCATCCGATTCACATCTGCACCACAATGTTGTCTTTTTGCAGCCTTGGCACCGTGGGGCTTTACAGTCCCGCGCAAAATGCCCCTGCTCCAGACATTCTCTACACACAAATTGTGGGCAGTCTTTTTTTTCATGTTCAGTGCTTCCACATAATCTGCATGTTTTTATCTGCTGATCATGTATCACACTCTAAAATATTTTGGTCCTTCCTCTGTATCAAATTTGACAGTTGTAAGGAAGAGTATGTGACTTCTTTCGGAAATTTCACCCTGATGAACCTTGTTCCGTCAGCCACAGTTGTTCCTGGATGATACTTCTTCTTAGTGGGAGAATTGGAGAAACTCCCCAGTCCACAAGCTTTTGGATGATTTCACTATCTTGAATATAGTTGGGTAAATTTAAAAAAGAAAC
Organism: Danio aesculapii; assembly: GCF_903798145.1. NCBI lineage: Eukaryota > Metazoa > Chordata > Actinopteri > Cypriniformes > Danionidae > Danio > Danio aesculapii. The sequence continues at coordinate 14,909,336 of NC_079438.1, forward strand.
CATTCTCTCAGTTGCGCAGAGTTTTGATATTTCACAGAATTGTTGGTTAATCATGAGTCCATCCATTAAATGATCACAGTCTGTTTCATTTTCCATAGTTAGTTCATAGTCAAATTAGATTTTTTCTCAGTCCAAACAATTTTCCAACTCCGTCTTTCCTTCCACAGCCTTTATAATCATAACTACTGTGATATTTTCAGGATCTTTCACAGTCATTGTCAAAGTTGTTTCTTTTTTATATTGTCTCTGAAATCTTGCTTGACTTTTCAGTTTGTTTATCATCTCATTTCTTTGACTTGTTTGTTGGGTGTTTTCCAAACGTTCAGCAATTGCTTTACCTTTTGTTTGTTGTATTTCTCCACTTCCTCCTCTACTTGTGTCTGATCTGTTTTTCCTCCTTCTTGCCACAACAGTTGCCCATGTGTCATTATTGTCAATGTCCTTGTTTGAATCTCCTGAATTGCTATCTTCAGGAGTAGCTTTGTCCGTGCTGCCATAGTCGATATTCAGTTCCTGTTCCTTGTCAAAGGTGTCCATTCTTTCAAAAGGTTTTAACCCCAAACAGATAACACTGTCTGGGGTTTAACTAAAACTAAACAAAATTAATATAACTTATTTTAAGCAAAATCAAGAAAAAAACAATAAGAAAATCAAAATGAGAGAGCCTTTCTCTCCCTACTGCCACCTCACACTTCCTTGAAAGCAGTGACTCAGTCAAACTCAAGGGGGCGTGCTCAGGGTGGTATGGCCGTAAGCGAGAGCAGCCGTCAAGAGTTAGGCTATTTAAAAATAGGCGCAGCACCAGGAGCCGAGCGCAGCTCAGCTTGCATTGACACAGCACCAAGAGTAACAATGCCCTTGTCCCCTCAATTGTTTACCTGTTTTTTGTTTTTTTTTCTGTTTCTGCTCCGGGCACCAACAGCTCTTGCTAAAGTTAAACCAGCCAAGTCACTGACCCACTTTCCCCGAATGGAATCAGTCCCTACCACTTAGAAGTCACCCAGCCAACTTGCAGCGTAATCTCTTCCACTGTAAGTCTCTGAGCTGTAGCAATACCTAAGTGCTTCTGATAAACATGCAATAAAAGAAACTATGGCTTTAACCTCCTCTTGGAGAGAAGAGACCCTGGATCTCAGGGGTTCTAATGGAGGACTGTCAGGAATCCTGTAAGAGCATCCCATCCACACAACATCTTGCTATAAAACAAAGCAGAAGGTGTGGTGACGGAACTCCAGGTTGACAGAGCCTTGTCCTTGTTTCCAAACAATCAGGCGGCGCCGCTTCAGCGCTGGGATTCAACTGGAGAAAGGTTTGTGTTTTAAAACGTTTACAAATATAAACCGATTTAATTAAAGTTTGCTGTTGGAAATATTATTTTAACCCATTTATACAACGTAGTACTTCTTTATTCTCAGTAACCGAGAGCTATTGTTTGAATAAAGTAACAAAAAAGTGTGTAATAAGTGTTTTAATGAAACCTTTACCTGATTTCTTTTTGTTAATTACACTCATATAAAGAAACTGCTGAAGCAAGTGTTGAAGAGAAGTTATTTTGTTTCTGTTCATTGTTTTATTTATTTAAACAGGATATTTTTATTGTTTTGTTTATTTTAAACAGGATAAAGTGTCCAAACATAGAGAAAAACTCCTGCTGAAGCGACTGACCTCCACACTGTTATAAAGATGGTGTTTATTAAAGAGGAGAGTGAAGATGTGAAGATTCAGAGTCAAACATGAAGATCTGCAGGAACAAACAGGTTAATTTTCATTCTCAAAGACCAACTCAGTCATTTGATCCTCATTCAGATATAATTTAATAATAAGAATACTAAATTAAATCCATCTTGCCGCACTGAGTGTGCTGCCTAGTTCTCCTAAATGCACATAAGCACTCATTGAAAGACAGGAATGAGTTTCTCTCGTCACTTGTTCTCATGTTTTTTGTCATTCTTTTATGTATTATTAGTCTCCCATTTTCTCTACCTTCTTAAGGTTATTGCTTTTCTTGTTCTCCTGCTCTTTGTAAAGCGTCCTTAAGCACTGGCACTATATAAAATAAATAAAAACAATAAATTATATCTGCTATTACAGTGATAGCGTTGGCTTAGTACTTTCCATTTACATATGTCACGTTGATCACAATTCCAACTTATTTATGGGTTTAAACTTGTTTCTAGTAGTTGTTACTAGTTCTCACAGATAGTATCTGAGTTAGAATTACCTCATTATTATAATAACTAATTGCCAGGGCTATTGTGTTTAAACAGGGTTTCCGCAGGGTCTTAAAATGTCTTAAATTCCAAAATCTAAATTTTAGGCCTTAATAAGTCTTAAATTTACTGAAATATTGTGTTGTAGGTCTTAAATCTTTTTTAAACAATCTGTCCAAAACCCATACAATAATGAACAATCCATCTTAATAAAACTTTAAACTTTTCATTCAAAAAGGTCATTTTAACTTATATTCCTTACAATAACATTTGTTTAAACGTGCTCCATGTATTTTCTGCTGAGGACATCAACCTGGACAGATTGTTGTGCATAGATTTAGTTTATTATAGTTTTAAAACTTTTAAAACATTTGTTCATTTTTTATTATTTTTTAAAGAAAGTTTATTCAGGAAAAAAGTGTATGGATACAAGTAAAGCTTGCTTGTTATTACACACAATTTAAAATCTTTTGCTAAGAAATATCTAAAATATATATATATATATTTTTTATTCATTTATAATTGTATAATTAAATTATATTTTTTGATTGGGCAAATAAAAATCTTTTCCATTTGAAAATTCCTTAGCCTTTATCCATTTATTAGTCTAAAAATTCGGTCATAATAGTCTTAAAAATGTCTTAAAGTCTTAAATTGAACTTGGGGACACCTGCAGAAACCTTGGTTTAAAGTATGTCAGAAAGCGTGGATGCCCCCAATATTAAATATGTTGAATGAAATGGACACTAAAATAATTAATTATTATAAAACATTGTACAGAATTCTAAACTATATGATGATGTTGTGGGGCGACGTGAAACAAAATGAACATTATAGTGGAACAATAACGTTTAGCATTGCACTGACTACAACTGGCCAACAAACTAGTCTAAATGACTTTTGCTGCTTAAGAAATGGATTACAGCATGCTGATGATATGCAAACATTTGAGTGTAAAGTTCATCACTATTGACTATATTCTTCACGTACCAGCAGGCGCCGCCATTGGAATCTTTTTGCTTGAGACTTTTTTTAAGGAATAAATTTTTATATCCTAAAAACAGTGTTATGCTTCTTAGGCATGGGACGATAACCGTTTTTAAGGTATATAGCGGTTTGAGAAAAGTTTTCCAATATTTTCTGCTGTACCGTCCCTAAGGTATATGTAATTATTTTTTTTTTTACATTTTGTTTTAAGTTTTTCTGGAGATAAATCCTGGGTTATCTGTAATCATGTTCCACACTGCTCATGCTATACCTGGGGTTAACAAATAATCCTGGGTGTTCATTAACAGACGTTTCACATTCACAAACCCCGGGTTAACATTATTATTTGTATATTTATGTTGTCACTGTTCCTGATTGGACAAACAGCAGGAAACCTTTTTAGATGGCATTTCTGCATCTTGTTGGGTGTATAAAATATCATGTAGGTCTTCAGCTAAGCCTCAGGACATGCACAAAGACAAAAGTACAAATAAATGAAAACAAGTAGCAAAGTATGTCATCTCGCCGTCTCCTCATCACTTCAGTTTACAGCAAACATGGCATTAAGCATTTGCATAAATTATATACAATAAAGTAAACTCACAAATATAAGTGTGAATTATGCATACTTACTATATACATGCAGGATTTGTCTCAATTGGGTCTTCCAAGCAAGAGGGAACACAACACGAGTAATCTAGAGCGAGTGCATTTGATTATTTGCATTTAAAGCCACAGCCAGAAAAAAAGCTTGGTTTTCCTCTGACCCCCAAAGTTAAATATTCAGCAAGGTATATGATCTGATTTTGAGCCAAAACCTCTTACATCTTGTAAAAAAAAGGTTCATTATAGAAACCCTTTAAAGAGATAGTTGATGCAGAAATGAAAATAGCCTCACCATTTACTCTCCCGCATATTGTTTTAAACCTTTATGAGTTTCTTGATTCTGTTAAACATAAAATAAGATATTTAAAAAAAAATGCTACTGGCCTACTGTGTTCCACAATAAAGGAAATGTTTAAAACCACATGACTGAGAGTAAATGGTATTGGTAAATGGTCATTTTAATATTTGGGTGAAAACATCCATTTCTTGCTTGTCGCTTTGTGCCTTAATACTAAAGTTTACCTTTTTTTTAGACTTGATGGTGCTAAAAGAAGAGACTCATCAACAGAATGAAATAGAGGAGAAACAGCAGTTTGAGAAACCTCAAGAAATAACGACTGATGAAAAACCTACACTGACTAAGAAGACTTCATCACACGGAAGACCTCGGAAATCCAAATCTGGGTGTAATTTTAGCTGTAAACAGTGTAGAAAGAGTTTCAGTCAAAAGTCGAACCTTGATGTTCACATGAAAGTTCATCCTATGGAGAAACCTTACACCTGCGAACAGTGTGGAAAGAGTTTTGGTCAAAAACAAAGCTTTAAAGCCCACATGAGAATTCACACTGGAGAGAGGCTGTACACATGCCAACAGTGTGGAAAAAGCTTCTATCATGCAGGAAACTTGTCAGTGCACATGAGAATTCATACTGGAGAAAAGCCTTACTCTTGCCCTCAGTGTGGAAAGAGTTTTAAGCAAAATAGCAACTTTAAAGTCCACATGAGAGTTCACACTAGGGAGAAACCTTACACCTGCGAACAGTGTGGAAAGAGTTTTAGTCAAAAACAAAGCTTTAAAACCCACATGAGAATTCACACTGGAGAGAGGCCGTACACATGCCAACAGTGTGGAAAAAGCTTCTATAATGCAGGAAACTTTGCAATGCACATGAGAATTCACACTGGGGAGAGGAAGTACACATGCCAACAGTGTGGAAAACACTTTTATAATCCAAGAAGCCTTGCACTGCACATGAGAATTCACACTGGAGAGAAGCCTTTCAGCTGTAAACAGTGTAGAAAGAGTTTCAAACAAAAGGCAAACCTTGATGTTCACATGAGAGTTCACACTAGGGAGAAACCTTACACCTGCGAACAATGTGGAAAGAGTTTTGGTAAAAAACAAGACCTTGAGATCCACATGAGGATACACACTGGAGAGAAACCTTACACATGCACAGAGTGTGGTAAAAGTTTCACATATAAAAGCGCACTCAAACACCACATGATAAGTCACACCGGAGAGAAGCTTGCATGTGCTCAGTGTGGAAAGAGCTTCACAACCAAAGCTAGCCTCATGAACCACATGAATGGTCACAATGGAACCATAGTGTTCACATGTGATCTGTGTGGAAAGAGTCTCACACGCAAAGACTACATTAGGCAACACATGAAGACTCACTCAGGAGAGCGTTTTAGATGCAGTGAGTGTGGAAAGGGCTTTAACCGTAAAAGAAGCCTCAGCACTCACATGAAGCTTCACAATGGAGAGCAGCGTCCTCAAAAATCAGTCCTTGTCCACACAAACACAGGTATATTCAAAACGGCTGCTTTTTCATGTAATTTGGCTGTTCATTCACGTGAAGTTTATTTATAAACTATTTTTGTTTTCCCAAGATTTCCATGTTTCCTCCCACAGTCCAAAAACACACGACCTAAGTAAACTGAACATTCTAAATTGGCACCATAGTCGAGCTCTTAGTAAGCCGTATATCTCCTTTAGCAATTCCTATATTTGTCATTAGAACAGAAACAAGTCAGGAGAGTTCATCGAGATCTACCTGAGCTCAAATTCCCCTCTCACCCTGTTTACGGGAGGGAGCCCAGGGCTCGAGGATCTTATAATCTTTTAAACCACACTAAACTGAGTTAAACTGAACTGAACTTAAACACTGAAAACTGAACTGACACTTCCAATATACTATGACTTTTTATGTGAAGCTGCTTTGACACAATCTACATTGTAAAAGCGCTATACAAATAAAGGTGAATTGAATTGAATTGAATTGAATTGAATTATGAGCTTTCAGATTTGTGTCAGGTTATGAGATTTTGACTTGATCAAATCTTGATGTGTTGTGGGTAAGAAATGAAGACTTTGGTTACAAAACACGACATATTTATTTGATGGACTAATTTGAGAAAAGAAACAAGTTTTCTTTCTGTAGATAACTGGTTGCCTTTAAAGATACGTTCATGTGAAAACTCCCACATTACTACAAATAAATCAGTGTATGGGAAACCCAGTGTCGCTATTGTGAATGAGAACATTAGTGATTTGTTAGCTTACATGCTAATTTCAATACTCAACAGACTACTGAAGGACTTTAGCTATCTGTTCATTCAAATTATTATTAATATGCAATACATATTGTACTGATCATGTGCACTGCTAGATAACATTGTGTGCTGTCTGTAAGTGGTGTGTGTGTAGGTTATAGTTTTAGGTTTATGTTGTTAAGGTAAATAATTTAAGAGTAACAAGTTATTTAATTAAACATTCTGATTGGTTTATATATATATATATATATATATATATATATATATATATATATATATATTATAGGTGGGCATAGATTAATTTTTTTAATCTAGATTAATGTAGATTAAAATAGCTCATTTTAATTCTGCCGAAGGCATTCAGAATATGTTTGCTACCCAAATAATAAATCTTTGAGAATGGGTTTCTCGAGTCAGGCAGCGCATTAGACCAGGGGCTCATCTCCTATTTCCAAAATGCATCACAAACTGCTTGAGAAACTGTTCTACTATGATAATTGGTGATGAAAATAAATGATGTTCAATAAGATGTACTCGTGTTTACTAACTATTTATTCAGCTAAACATGAATGTTGAACTGTAGGCCTACATAAGCTCCAAACAGCGATTTCATACTTGCTTTTGATGTACATACATACAGAAAATGCTGCTTCTCAATGCCAAGTTCACAGAGCCCTGATGGTGTGTCAAGGATTGAGCATGTTTACATGGGCAACAATACTTTAATACGATTTTAATATGATTAAAACAATACTCTGATTTAGAGTATACCATGTAAACAGAGATTTATGACTACCTTAATGCGACTAAAGTCATAACTGAACTAAACAGAAATGGAATTAAGACATGTGGAGTATGCAGATATTAGTGGCATTACTGAAGTAAACATTGCAATCAAACTATTACTGTCATGTAGGACTTTTCGCCATATTTTCTGACAAGATCCAAGACACAGGCGGCTGTCAGTAAAGGACCACACACACACACAAAACACGCACATACACGCGCACACACACACCGCGAAATGCGGAAGTTTTTTTTCTTTAGGTTTGGCGAGCGTTATTACATTCTACAACACTCTCACCAGTCCTTACTCCTTATTTGCGTCTAATACCCCAGTTTGTCACGGCGTATGAATGAAATATTCATGAATTAAAGTGAAACTGACGAACTGCAGCTAAAGTCAGGCATCCTGCTGATTTGATTCAGAAGGGCGCTTGTTTGTCAGACGGCTCATCGGTCAGGTATACATCCGCGCTAAACTATCAAGGTGAAAGTCATCATAGCTCGCGTAGAATAGACCCAGCTCCGAACCCAACTTTGAGAATAGATTAACGGCGATTATTTTTTTTATTGTGCGATAAGAGTCTTGCGTTAACGCAGCCATTAATGCTGATAACGGCCCAGCCCTATTATATATATTAGTGCTGGGCCGTTATCAGCGTTAATAACGGCTGCGTTAATGCAAGACTCTTATCGCACGATAAAAAAAATTATCGCCTGCTCGTATTGTGTGATTCAAGGCTGCCTTCACCAAGGACCTCAACCAGCGGAGGGAGAATATAAACCTGGAATGGGTTAATGTATGTCAGACTGACCAGAAGATAACCGCATTGTTTCACCACTATAGACTGTTAAGCCAGTAGATCTGTCTACGAATAGATGAATTAGTCATGAAGAAATATGGAGGCTGGATTTGGAAAGTGAAATTTTAATCAATAAATAATTATTATTCTTTATTCATCAAAGGTGGCGACTGCGCTAGATCTACGATTTAAGGCCCTCAAATGCTTGCCCAGAGCAGAGAGGGAGCCAGAGTGGGCAAAGCTAAGAGATTTGGTGAAGGGAGAAGAACCTGCTCTGCAGCCACTTGGGGAGGAGAACCCTGAACCACCCAAGAAGAAAACAGCCCTGCTACTGATAGGATCAGACTCAGAATCAGATGAGGAGACACCAGAAGACAATACTGTGGAGAGGTACAAGGTAGAGCCCAGTGCCAGTCTAGATCAGTGTCCACTGAAGTAGTGGTCGGAGCACACTGCGGTCTATGGTAAGATGGCCCACATTGCCCGTAAATACATTGGGACTCCTGCCACAACTGTCTCATGCAAGAGACTAGTTTGTCACCAGAAAATGTGAATAAGCTGGTCTGCCTGAGTGACTGGTAGAAGAAGGAGAAATAGAGATTTGACCTATTGAAAAAGCTACTGACTGTAAACAGTTCATCATGACCTCCTATGTAGGCCTACAGTTCAACATTCATGTTTCACTAAATAGACAGTTAGTAAACACAAGTACATCTTATTGAACATTATTTATTTTCATCACCAATTATCATAGAACAGTTTCTCAAGCAGTTTGTGATGCATTTTGGAAACAGGAGATGAGCCCCTGCTGTAATGCGCCCCCTGGCTTGAGAAACCCGTTCTCAAAGACTTACTTTTAGTCATTATTTAGGTAGCACACATGTTCTGAATGGTTTCGGCAGAATTAAAATGAGCCATTTTAATCTAGATTTAAAAAATTTATCTACGCCCACCTCTAATATATATATATATATATATATATATATATATATATATATATATATATAATAGGGGTGGAGCCGTATTCGAATACACACAAATAGCATATTTTTTACAAATACTTATTTCAAACAAATACTTGAAAAACTATTTGTATTCTGGAAACAAAGTTTAATGTATTTTATTATATATAAAAACTTAATATTAGAAAGTTGCGTTTCCTCATATGACTGCAGCACATGCCCGCATGAGTAGGCTCGGCTGAGTAAAAAAAAAAAGACTTGACTTCATCACTATTTTAGTTGAATAGATTTTTGTACCTTACCTGGGTTCTGGAGACAGTTTTGGGATGCAGGAAGGGAATTTGATCAGGAGCTGCATTATTGACGTCTGCAGTCAGGTGCTCTCATGTTTGTTTATGTAGCTCTATTAGTGTGGTAATTTAGACAACAGGCTGTTCACAGAGTAACGTTAACGTTTGGTTAAAAAGGTTAAAACAATGCTTGCGTAGTTGTGTCGAATTGTATGCACTTGTGGGAGTTATATGGTTCATTTAAATACTCTGTCTTTTGCAGACAGCAATAGGCTATAGGCTAGTTAACTTTAGCATAGCTTCTCGTCACTCATTAACTTAACTTAGTTGAAACTCGTCACATGGATTTGGGCAACCAAATAGAAAAAAGTGTGGCTACTGCAGAGCCATCTCTTGGTCCTGCATGTCAAAAAAACTTGCTCAAGTTGGCATGAGCTCCTTCTGAAGATACAGAGGGTAGGCAAATATCTCCCCCCTGTACATATTTAGGGCTTTCAGTAGGAACCCATGGTGACACACTGCATCCTTCATCTCTTCTTCATCCAGTTTGGAAGCCCTCCTTGATGTTTCCCTTGCTGCTGTCCACATGGAGTCCCCACATGTGCCTTTTCCCTGTGTCTATAAAACATAATAAACAAAACCATCAAATGAAACTCATGTTGTTAATATATTGCATTTATTCTCTCAAATTAAATAAAATCAAGGTTGGACTTATACTGTATAGTTGTTTTTGTGACTTAAACGTACAGTTCTCACTGCTTTTAGAATGGTGTCGTCAAATCTAGACAGCACTGTCTTCAGCCACAAAGAGCCCCTCGAAAAAGCAGGAGCCTCAGAGCTGAGAAAGAAAGAAAAACAAAATATGCAATAAATCTGTAAAGTATATAAAACGCATGACTAAAGTGATTAAGAATATACCTTGTCTCTCGGCGAAAGCAATATAGTTTTCTATTTCCATCTGCTATAACAGCCAACTTTTCAGGCATGCAGGCTGGGCAGGTGAAAGGTGCACTACAGCAGAGCTGGTCTTCCTCAAATGAAGCATATGGATATTCTAAGAAGCTGCACTGTAGTGTATCGCCGTTAATTTGTCCAGTCTGGAAGAGATGTCGAATTAGTTAAATACAACATGTGATGTGATGCTCTATCTGACTAGTAAGTAAAAATTCACAAAATTCGCAATTTAGCCACATAGACTCCTATTCCTCCCACATAAATATCAGTAATGCATACCTAGCTAACCACATAGAGACTGTGTCTGTTCCTCGTATTATTAGATCAAGAAACAAACGTACTGTGTGCTCCAGAAATAATCTATTAAGAATTAAACCAGAAAAAACACTAAAAAGTGAAAATACAAATTTCATGAAGCTTGGTCTCCTAAACATCAGGTCACTAGCACCTAAAGCACTTATCATAAATGAAATAATAACAGATAACAATCTTAATGCACTCTGTCTCACTGAAACCTGGCTGAAACAAAATGACTATATTAGTTTAAATGAGGCAACTCCTCCAGGATTCTTATATAAACATGAGGCTCGTCAAACTGGTCGTGGTGGTGGAGTCGCGTCAATCTTTAGTGATATTCTTAATGTTAATCAGAGAAACTGACTTATATTTAGCTCCTTTGAAGTACTAGCGCTTAATGTTGTCCTTCCAAACACTATGCAAAAACCTATGTTATCTCTCGCTCTAATCACCATATATAGACCCCCAGGACCCTATGTCAATTTTCTAAAAGAGTTTTCTGATTTTATCTCTGACTTACTAGTTAAAACTGATAAAATACTAATTGTAGGAGACTTTACATCCACATAGATGACGCTAACGACACATTAGGGCTCGCGTTTATGGACTTGCTGGTCTCACTAGGAATAAAGCAAAATGTTATTGGTCCAACTCATCGCCTAAAGCATACACTAGATCTAATTCTGTCTTATGGAATTGAGGTCATTGATGTAGACATTATACCACAAAGTGATGATATTACAGACCACTACCTCTTACTATATAAGCTGTGTTTACCTGAAATTAGCAGATCCGCTCCAATATATCGCCCTAGTAGAACTATTGTTCCATCCACTAAAGATGAATTTATAAATAACTTACCTGATCTTTCTCTACTTCGAAATACACCCGCAAACACAAATGACCTTGATGTAGTAACCACCAGTATGGATCCCATCTTTATTAGCACTCTAAATACTGTGGCACCCATCAAACTAAAAAAAGCTAGAGAGAATAAAACTACACCGTGGTATAATAGTCAAACCCGCGCTCTCAAAACAGCAACCCGTGCCCTGGAACGTAAATGGAAAAAAACTAATTTAGAAGTATTTAGAATTGCATACAAAGACAGTATGTCCAGCTATAGGAGGGCTTTAAAATCTGCCAGGGCTGAGCACCTCCGCAAACTGATAGAAAATAATCATAACAATCCTAGATTCTTATTTAACACCATTGCTAAATTAACAAATAATCGGTCATCTTTGGAACAAAACGTTCCACCGCAAATTAGTAGTGATGACTTCATGAATTTTTTCAGTGATAAAATAGAAGGCTTTAGACAGAAAATAGGAGATATTAAACTTTCTGCACCGCCTTATACTTCAGATCCAGTAAACACGCCTCTGAATCTAAATAACCTACAGTGCTTTAAAATCATAAAACAGGAAGAGCTAGACAAAATTATAAATAGCTCTAAATCAGCTACGTGTATATTGGACCCAATTCCAACAAAGTTACTGAAAGAATTGCTACCTGCTACCTGAACCTCTTCTTAACATTATCAACTCTTCTTTATCTTTAGGCCATGTTCCAAATCCTTACAAGTTAGCTGTTATTAAACCTATTACTAAGAAACCACAACTGGACCCCAGCAACTTAGCTAATTATAGGCCTATTTCAAATCTTCCATTTATATCTAAAATACTAGAAAAAGTTGTTTCTGCTCAATTATGCTCCTTTCTGCAGACCAACAATGTTTTTGAAGTGTTTCAGTCAGGTTTCAGAGCTCATCACAGTACAGAAACTGCATTAGTGAAAATAACCAACGATTTACTCTTAGCTGCTGACCAAGGGTGCATCTCGCTATTAGTTCTACTCGATCTTAGTGCAGCATTTGACACCATTGACCATGATATCCTTATTAATCGCTTAAAGTCTACAGGTGTCCAGGGACATGCCCTACAATGGTTTAAGTCATACTTATCTGACCGTTACCAGTTTGTGAATATTAATGGACAGCCTTCACAAATCAGCCCAGTAAAATACGGGGTGCCTCAAGGATCAGTTTTAGGCCCTTTGCTGTTTACAATATACATGCTACCCCTGGGAGACATTATTAGAAGACATGGGATCAGCTTTCACTGCTATGCAGATGATACTCAATTATATATTTCAACTAAACCTGACGAGACGTCTAAACTGTCCAAGCTAACTGAGTGTATTAAAGATGTTAAAGACTGGATGACCAACAATTATCTTCTCTTAAACTCAGACAAAACAGAATTATTACTTATTGGGCCTAAATCCTGTACACAGCAGATCTCACAACTCGACCTACAATTAGAGGGATACAAAGTTAGCGTTAGCTCTACTATAAAAGATCTGGGTGTCATATTAGACAGCAATTTAACTTTTAAAAATCATATATCCCATGTCACAAAAACTGCTTTCTTTCATCTGAGAAATATCGCTAAGTTACGAAGTATGCTATCCATCTCAGATGCAGAAAAGCTAGTCCATGCTTTTATGACTTCTAGGCTGGACTACTGTAATGCACTGTTTGCTGGCTGCCCAGCATCCTCTATTCTCTATCAGACGAGTCTTCGCTGAGGCCAGCTTCCAGCCTCCGCCACTGAGACTGCAGCTCTGCACAAGACGTTTGGCCAGCGGAGAAATTAAAATGGTCGTGCCCAACTGAGCCTGGTTTCTCTCAAGGTTTTTTTTCTTCACTTCCGCCATTAGTGAAGTTTTTTTTCCCTCTCCGCTGTCGCCACTGGCTTGCATGGTTCGGGATCTGTAGAGCTGCGCATCGTTGGATTTGCCCTTTAATATTTGGACTCTCAATAGTGATTATTAAACCACACTGAACTGAGCTCAACTGAACTGAACTTAAACACTACAAACTGAACTATACTGTTCCTATTTACTGTGACCTTTTTTATGTGAAGCTGCTTTGACACAATCAACATTGTATAAGCGCTATACAAATAAAGGTGATTTGAATTGAATTGAAAGCTACTGTTGGGGCTGAACAAAGAATGTAATAATAAAAAACTCATAAATTTACATTTTATGTAAAAAAAAACAAAAACACAATGTTGTGAAGCTATGAATGGATTATGGACCTTTTTAATGTTTTGTCTGAAGTGTAATCTGGATAAATAAGTGAATTGTATGAATTTTGAACAGTGTAATAAAAGAAAAAAAAATGGCAATGCCTGATCTCATCTGAACTCGGAAGCAAAGCAGGGTTGGACCTGGTTAGTACTTGGATGGGAGACCGCCTGGGAATACCAGGTGCTGTAAGCTTTTTGAATTCCTTCATTTGGCAAAAATATTCCTAAATAAATAAAAAATATATAAAAAACTATTGAGGGGCCTAGGGCATTGTTTCTGTCAGTGCTGTGTCAAGGCAAGCTGAGCGGCACTTGGCTCCTGGTGCTGCGCCTATTTTTAAATAGCCAACTCTTGACAGCTGCTCTCGCTTACGGCCATACCACCCTGGCAATGCCTGATCTCATCTGAACTCGGAAGCAAAGCAGGGATGGACCTGGTTAGTACTTGGATGGGAGACCGCCTGGGAATACCAGGTGCTGTAAGCTTTTTGAATTCCTTCAAGGAGGAGGACCATGGTAGCATCAAATTGCTGTCTCAGCGTAAAGTATCGGAACTACTCACTGATTGGTGTGATTGAAAACGGTCTCATTCAGTTCACTGCTTTGAAGCAAGGAGAGAAGAAAGAGGTTGCACCGATATTTGGACTCGGATCACTGGATTCAAAGTCCAGAGTGCTAACCATTACACCATGGAAACAAGACCCTTCTTATAGGCTATCTAATGCTCGGAAACTGGTGTTGAAACAGGCCTCTGTGAAAGCCAAGCTGTCCCTCAAAGCAAAAAACAACTGCAAGGGCTCGTCCAGTAAATGAAACTGGGACCTCTCACACCCGAAGCAAGAATCATACCCCTAGACCAACGAGCCAATAAAAAGCAGCAAGTTTACATGGCCACACTATCTGCTGACAAACCGGCATTCTCTGAAAATGGCCTCTGTCTAAAACCTCAACGCCCTCATAAAACATGAGACAACTGTACGGGCTCACCCGGAATTTATACCTGGGAGCTCCCGTGGCACGAGCGAGAATCATTCTCCTAGAACAGCAAGCCACTGTGCAGGGAAGGTTTTATGTGGTGATACCATCTGCTGACAAACTGGAATTCTTCGAAAGAAGATTTTATGAAAGCCATAACGCCCCCCTGTAAAACACAAGACAGCTGCAAGGGCTCATCCGGGATTTGAACCCAGGACCTCTCGGACCCAAAGCAAGAATCATACCCCTAGACCAACGAGCCACTAACAGTGAAGCTTTCACATGGCATCAGAAGCAGTGCATGGTTGGAAATCTTTATGTAACAATTGAGTCACAACATACCTTCAAAATCTCATGCGTTGAAGCAGGGTTTGTGCGTGAATTCTCCCACCCAAAACCAGACTCGCAGCCCCAGACCAACAAGTTGAGTCACTCGTTTACTTGAAATTTTTTGTTGTCCAGCTGTTTCAGTGAGTAAATTGATCTCATCAGTTTCACAGATTTATGCTGCATGGCAAAACCACACATCATGTTACATAAGTGATTGCTGAAGGAGGACCGTGGTAGCATCAAATAGATGTCTCAGCGTATGGTATCGGAACTACTCACTGATTGGTGTGATTGAAAATGGTCTCATTCATTTCACTGATTTAAAGCAAGAAGCAAAGGCAGAGGTTCCACCGAGATTTGAACTCGGATAACTGGATTCAAAGTCCAGAGTGCTAACCATTACACCATGGAACCAAGACACTTCTTACAGGCTATCTAATGCTCAGAAACTGGTTATGAAACAGGCCTCTGTGAAATCCAAGCTGCCCCTCAAAACAAAAATCAACCGCAAGGGCTCGTCCAGGATTTTAACCCGGGACCTCTCACACCCTAAGTGAGAATCATACACCTAGACCAACTAGCCACTAAAACATGAAGTTTTCACATGGCATCAGAAGCAGTGCATGGTTGGAAATCTTTATGTAACAATTGAGTCAGTACATACCTTCAAAATCTCATGCGTTGAAGCAGGGCTTGTGCGTGAATTCTCCCACCCAAAACTAGACTCGCAGCCCCAGACCGACAAGTTGAGTCACTCGTTTACTTATAAATTTTTGTTGTCCAGCTGTTTCAGTGAGTAAATTGATCTCATCAGCTTCACAGATTTATGCTGTATGGCAAAACCGCACATAACATTACATAAGTGATTGCTGAAGGAGGATCGTGATAGCATCAAACAGCTATCTCAGCGTATAGTATCAGAACTACTCACTGATTGGTGTGATTGAAAATGGTCTCATTCAGTTCACTGATTTGAAGAAAGGAGAGAATGCTCACCCGGAATTTATACCTGGGAGCTCTCGTGGCACGAGCGAGAATCATTCTCCTAGAACAGCAAGCCACTGTGCAGGGAAGGTTTTATGTGGTGATACTATCTGCTGACAAACTGGAATTCTTCGAAAGAAGATTTTATGAAAGCCATAATGCCCCCCTGTAAAACACAAGACAGCTGCAAGGGCTCGTCCAGGATTTTAACCCGGGACCTCTCACACCCTAAGTGAGAATCATACACCTAGACCAACTAGCCACTAAAACATGAAGTTTTCACATGGCATCAGAAGCAGTGCATGGTTGGAAATCTTTATGTAACAATTGAGTCAGTACATACCTTCAAAATCTCATGCATTAAAGCAGGGCTTGTGCGTGAATTTTCCCACCCAAAACTAGACTCGCAGCCCCAGACCGACAAGTTGAGTCACTCGTTTACTTATAAATTTTTGTTGTCCAGCTGTTTCAGTGAGTAAATTGATCTCATCAGCTTCACAGATTTATGCTGCATAGCAAAACCACACATAACATTACATAAGTGATTGCTGAAGGAGGATCGTGATAGCATCAAACAGCTATCTCAGCGTATAGTATCAGAACTACTCACTGATTGGTGTGATTGAAAATGGTCTCATTCAGTTCACTGATTTGAAGGAAGAAGGAAGAGGTTCCACCGATATTTGGACTCGGATCACTGGATTCAAAGTCCAGAGTGCTAAGCATTACACCATGGAAACAAGACCCTTCTTATAGGCTATCTAATGCTCGGAAACTGGCGTTGAAACAGGCCTCTGTGAAAGCCAAGCTGTCCCTCAAAGCAAAAAACAACTGCAAGGGCTCGTCCAGTAAATGAAACAGGGACCTCTCACACCCAAAGCAAGAATCATACCCCTAGACCAACGAGCCAATAAAAAGCAGCAAGTTTACATGGCAACACTATCTGCTGACTAACCGGCATTCTCTGAAAACGGCCTCTGTCTAAAACCTCAACGCCCTCATAAAACATGAGACAACTGTACGGGCTCACCCGGAATTTATACCTGGGAGCTCTCATGGCACGAGCGAGAATCATTCTCCTAGAACAGCAAGCCACTGTGCAGGGAAGGTTTTATGTGGCGATACTATCTGCTGACAAACTGGAATTCTTCGAAAGAAGATTTTATGAAAGCCATAATGCCCCCCTGTAAAACACAAGACGGCTGCAAGGGCTCGTCCGGGATTTGAACCCAGGACCTCTCGCACCCAAAGTGAGAATCATACCCCTAGACCAACGAGCCACTAAAACGCAAAGGTTTCACATGGCATCAGAAGCAGTGCATGGTTGGAAATCTTTATGTAACAATTGAGTCACAACATACCTTCAAAATCTCATGCATTGAAGCAGGGTTTGTGCGTGAATTCTCCCACCCAAAACCAGACTCGCAGCCCCAGACCGACAAGTTGAGTCACTCGTTTACTTATAAATTTTTGTTGTCCAGCTGTTTCAGTGAGTAAATTGATCTCATCAGTTTCACAGATTTATGCTGCATGGCAAAACCACACATAATGTTACATAAGTGATTGCTGAAGGAGGACTGTGGGAGCATCAAATAGCTATCTAAGTGTATAGTATCAGAACTACTCACTGATTGGTGTGATTGAAAATGGTCTCATTCATTTCACTGATTTAAAGCAAGAAGAGAAGGAAGAGGTTGCACAGAGATTTGAACTCGAATCCCTGGATTCAAAGTCCAGAGTGCTAACCATTACACCATGGAACCAAGACACGTCTTAAAGGCTATCTAATGCTCAGAAACTGGTATTGAAACAGGCCTCTGTGAAATCCAAGCTGTTCCTCAAAACAAAAATCAACTGCAAGAGCTCGTCCAGGATTTTAACCCGGGACCTCTCACACCCTAAGTAAGAATCATACACCTAGACCAACTAGCCACTTAAACATGAAGTTTTCACATGGCATCAGAAGCAGTGCATGGTTGGAAATCTTTATGTAACAATTGAGTCAGTACATACCTTCAAAATCTCATGCGTTGAAGCAGGGCTTGTGCGTGAATTTTCCCAACCAATACCAGACTCGCAGCCCCAGACCGACAAGTTGAGTCACTCGTTTACTTATATATTTTTGTTTTCCAGCTGTTTCAGTGAGTAAATTGATCTCATCAGCTTCACAGATTTATGCTGCATGGCAAAACCACACATAACGTTACATAAGTGATTGCTGAAGGAGGATCGTGATAGCATCAAACAGCTATCTCAGCGTATAGTATCAGAACTACTCACTGATTGGTGTGATTGAAAATGGTCTCATTCAGTTCACTGATTTAAAGCAAGGAGAGAAGGAAGAGCTTCCACCGATATTTGGACTTGGATCACTGGATTCAAAGTCCAGAGTTCTAACCATTACACCATGGAACCAAGACACCGCTTACAGGCTATCTAATGCTCAGAAACTGGTGTTGAAACAGGCCTCTGTGAAATCCAAGCTGTCCCTCAAAACAAAAATCAACCGCAAGGGCTCGTCCAGGATTTTAACCCTGGACCTCTCACACCCTAAGCGAGAATCATACACCTAGACCAACTAGCCACTAAAACATGAAGTTTTCACATGGCATCAGAGGCAGTGCATGGTTGGAAATCTTTATGTAACAATTGAGTCAGTACATACCTTCAAAATCTCATGCGTTGAAGCAGGGCTTGTGCGTGAATTCTCCCACCCAAAACCAGACTCGCAGCCCCAGACCGACAAGTTGAGTCACTCGTTTACTTAAAAATTTTTGTTGTCCAGCTGTTTCAGTGAGTAAATTGATCTCATCAGTTTCACAGATTTATGCTGCATGGCAAAACCACACATCATGTTACATAAGTGATTGCTGAAGGAGGACCGTGGTAGCATCAAATAGATGTCTCAGCGTATAATATCGGAACTACTCACTGATTGGTGTGATAGAAAATGGTCTCATTCATTTCACTGATTTAAAGCAAGAAGCAAAGGCGGAGGTTCCACTGAGATTTGAACTCGGATCTCTGGATTCAAAGTCCAGAGTGCTAAGCATTACACCATGGAAACAAGACCGTTCTTATAGGCTATCTAATGCTCGGAAACTGGCGTTGAAGCAGGCCTCTGTGAAAGCCAAGCTGTCCCTCAAAGCAAAAAAACAACTGCAAGGGCTCGTCCAGTAAATGAAACTGGGACCTCTCACACCCGAAGCAAGAATCATACCCCTAGACCAACGAGCCAATAAAAAGCAGCAAGTTTACATGGCAACACTATCTGCTGACTAACCGACATTCTCTGAAAACGGCCTCTGTCTAAAACCTCAACGCCCTCATAAAACATGAGACAACTGTACGGGCTCACCCGGAATTTATACCTGGGAGCTCTCGTGGCACGAGCGAGAATCATTCTCCTAGAACAGCAAGCCACTGTGCAGGGAAGGTTTTATGTGGTGATACTATCTGCTGACAAACTGGAATTCTTCGAAAGAAGATTTTATGAAAGCCATAATGCCCCCCTGTAAAACACAAGACAGCTGCAAGGGCTCGTCCAAGATTTTAACCCGGGACCTTTCACACCCTAAGCAAGAATCATACACCTAGACCAACTAGCCACTTAAACATGAAGTTTTCACATGGCATCAGAAGCAGTGCATGGTTGGAAATCTTTATGTAACAATTGAGTCACAACATACCTTCAAAATCTCATGCGTTGAAGCAGGGTTTGTGCGTGAATTCTCCCACCCAAAACGAGACTCGCAGCCCCAGACCGACAAGTTGAGTCACTCGTTTACTTATAAATTTTTGTTGTCCAGCTGTTTCAGTGAGTAAATTGATCTCATCAGTTTCACAGATTTATGCTGCATAGCAAAACCACACATTATGTTACATAAGTGATTGCTGAAGGAGGACCGTGGGAGCATCAAATAGCTATCTCAGCGTATAGTATCGGAACTACTCACTGATTGGTGTAATTGAAAATGGTCTCATTCATTTCACTGATTTAAAGCAAGAAGCAAAGGCGGAGGTTCCACCGAGATTTGAACTCGGATCACTGGATTCAAAGTCCAGAGTGCTAACCATTACACCATGGAACCAAGACTCTTCTTACAGGCTATCTAATGCTCGGAAACTGGCGTTGAAACAGGCCTCTGTGAAATCCAAGCTGTCCCTCAAAACAAAAATCAACTGCAAGGGCTCGTCCAGGATTTTAACCCGGGACCTCTCACACCCTAAGCAAGAATCATACACCTAGACCAACTAGCCACTAAAACATGAAGTTTTCACATGGCATCAGAAGCAGTGCATGGTTGGAAATCTTTATGTAACAATTGAGTCAATACATACCTTCAAAATCTCATGCGTTGAAGCAGGGCTTGTGCGTGAATTCTCCCACCCAAAACCAGACTCGCAGCCCCAGACCGACAAGTTGAGTCACTCGTTTACTTATAAATTTTTGTTGTCCAGCTGTTTCAGTGAGTAAATTGATCTCATCAGTTTCACAGATTTTTGCTGCATGGCAAAACCACACATAACGTTACATAAGTGATTGCTGAAGGAGGATCGTGATAGCATCAAACAGCTATCTCAGCGTATAGTATCAGAACTACTCACTGATTGGTGTGATTGAAAATGGTCTCATTCATTTCACTGATTTAAAGCAAGAAGCAAAGGAAGAGGTTCCACCGAGATTTGAACTTGGATCACTGGATTCAAAGTCCAGAGTGCTAACCATTACACCATGGAACCAAGACTCTTCTTACAGGCTATCTAATGCTCGGAAACTGGCGTTGAAACAGGCCTCTGTGAAATCCAAGCTGTCCCTCAAAACAAAAATCAACTGCAAGGGCTCGTCCAGGATTTTAACCCGGGACCTCTCACACCCTAAGCAAGAATCATACACCTAGACCAACTAGCCACTAAAACATGAAGTTTTCACATGGCATCAGAAGCAGTGCATGGTTGGAAATCTTTATGTAACAATTGTGTCAGTACATACCTTCAAAATCTCATGCGTTGAAGCAGGGCTTGTGCGTGAATTCTCCCACCCAAAACCAGACTCGCAGCCCCAGACCGACAAGTTGAGTCACTCGTTTACTTATAAATTTTTGTTGTCCAGCTGTTTCAGTGAGTAAATTGATCTCATCAGTTTCACAGATTTTTGCTGCATGGCAAAACCACACATAACGTTACATAAGTGATTGCTGAAGGAGGATCGTGATAGCATCAAACAGCTATCTCAGCGTATAGTATCAGAACTACTCACTGATTGGTGTGATTGAAAATGATCTCATTCATTTCACTGATTTAAAGCAAGAAGCAAAGGAAGAGGTTCCACCGAGATTTGAACTCGGATCACTGGATTCAAAGTCCAGAGGGCTAACCATTACACCATGGAACCAAGACACTTCTTACAGGCTATCTAATGCTCGGAAACTGGCGTTGAAACAGGCCTCTGTGAAAGCCAAGCTGTCCCTCAAAGCAAAAAACAACTGCAAGGGCTCGTCCAGTAAATGAAACTGGGACCTCTCACAGCCGAAGCAAGAATCAAACCCCTAGACCAACGCGCCAATAAAAAGCAGCAAGTTTACATGGCAACACTATCTGCTGACAAACCGGCATTCTCGGAAAATGGCCTCTGTCTAAAACCTCAACGCCCTCATAAAACATGAGACAACTGTACGGGCTCACCCGGAATTTGAACCTGGGAGCTCTCGTGGCACGAGCGAGTATCATTCTCCTAGAACAGCAAGCCACTGTGCAGGGAAGGTTTTATGTGGTGATACTATCTGCTGACAAACTGGAATTCTTCGAAAGAAGATTTTATGAAAGCCATAACGCCCCCCTGTAAAACACAAGACAGCTACAAGGGCTCGTCCGGGATTTGAACCCGGGACCTCTCGCACCCAAAGCGAGAATCATACCCCTAGACCAACGAGCCACTAAGCCTTGAAGCTTTCACATGGCATCAGAAGCAGTGCATGGTTCGAAATCTTTATGTAACAATTGAGTCAGTACATACCTTCAAAATCTCATGCGTTGAAGCAGGGCTTGTGCGTGAATTCTCCCACCCAAAACCAGACTCGCAGCCCCAGACCGACAAGTTGAGTCACTCGTTTACTTATAAATTTTTGTTGTCCAGCTGTTTCAGTGAGTAAATTGATCTAATCAGTTTCACAGATTTATGCTGCATGGCAAAACCACACATAACGTTACATAAGTGATTGCTGAAGGAGGATCATGATAGCATCAAACAGCTATCTCAGCGTATAGTATCAGAACTACTCACTGATTGGTGTGATTGAAATTGGTCTCATTAAGTTCACTGAGTTGAAGCAAGGAGAGATGGAAGAGGTTCTACCTATATTTGGACTCGGATCACTGGATTCAAAGTCCAGAGTGCTAACCATTACACCATGGAAACAAAACCCTTCTTATAGGCTATCTAATGCTCATAAACTGGTGTTGAAACAGGCCTCTGTGAAAGCCGAGCTGTCCCTCAAAGCAAAAAACAACTGCAAGGACTCGTCCAGTAAATTAACCCAGGACCTCTCACACCCGAAGCAAGAATCATACCCCTAGACCAACGAGCCAATTAAAAGCAACAAGTTTACATGGCAACACTATCTGCTGTCAAACCGGCATTCTCTGAAAACGGCCTCTGTCTAAAACCTCAACACCCTCATAAAACATGAGACAACTGTACGGGCTCGCCCAGAATTTGAACCTGGGAGCTCTCGTGGCATGAGCGAGAATCATTCTCCTAGAACAGCAAGCCACTGTGCAGGGAAGGTTTTACGTGGTGATACTATCTGCTGACAAACTGGAATTCTTCGAAAGAAGTTTTTATGAAAGCCATAATACCTCCCTGTAAAACACAAGACAGCTGCAAGGGCTCGTCCGGGATTTGAACCCAGGACCTCTCGCACCCAAAGCGAGAATCACACCCCTAGAAGAGGTAAACTATTGAGGGGCCAAGGGCATTGTTTCTGTCGGTGCTGTGTCAAGGCAACCTGAGCGGCACTCGGCTCCTGGTGCTGCGCCTATTTTTAAATAGCCAACTCTTGACAGCTGCTCTTGCTTACGGCTATACCACCCCGGCAATGCCTGATCTCATCTGAACACGGAAGCAAAGCAGGATTGGACCTGCTTAGTACTTGGATGGGAGACCGCCTGGGAATACCAGGTGCTGTAAGCTTTTTGAATTCCTTCATTTGGCAAAAAAATTAATAAATAAATAAAAAAAAATAAAAAAGAGGTAAACTATTGAGGGGCCAAGGGCATTGTTTCTGTCGGTGCTGTGTCAAGGCAAGCTGAGCGGCACTCGGCTCCTGGTGCTGCGCCTATTTTTAAATAGCCAACTCTTGACGGCTGCTCTCGCATACGGCCATACCCCCCTGTGCATGTGTGATAGTGGTACATTCCAGGAAGTGTTTGGCTGCAGTTAGTGAGAGAGGCTCACCACATTTTCTTCTGATTAGTTTTATTTTTGACTCAAATACATTTTTGTTAAACTTTTTTTTGAGTTTGTTTAGTTTATCCTCCCAGCAGCGTGAGCTGTTCGGGAGGAGTGTTTTTTATTCCTATTTTTTTTGCAATGGACGGATCTACGGTGACAGACCTGGCAATGGTGGACGGATTTGAGAAGGCAAATGACAATGGACTGGATTGACGACAAAGACGACAAAGAAACAAACCGATCGGAGAAGGAAGCAAGGAAAAGGATTTATCTAAAAGAAGCAACTGTAACAGTGGATATGGGACAAACAACTGAGATGAGAGCAATGGATTTAATTAAAGCAGTGACGGAGAGGATTGGGGATGGAAAGATTTTGGCTGTAAGACCAAAACAAAACAAGGAATATGAAGTAACACTTGAAAGAGAGGAAGATGCTGATGTGTTAACAGACGGATTGACTATTAAAGGGATAAACTGTACAGTAAAGAGGCTACAAAACCGCGATTGTGTTGTCTCCTTCATGCATCTGCCTGTCTATGTTGTTGATATAGATATTTTAGACAAATTGGATAATTGGAGAGTTTGTCCCATTTCAAAAATTAAAAGAAGGTTTTATCCGGGCACAGATATTGAAGATGGGACGAGGTTCGTTAAAACCAGATTCCCCAAAGAAGTGGCGTCCCTCCCGTACAGCACAAGAATAGAGACAGCAGAAGGACCACAATACTTAAGGGTGATGCACAGCCATCAGGTGAAAACTTGCAGGCTGTGCATGAGCCCAGATCATGTGGTGAAAGACTGTCCAGATTTTAAGTGTTTTAAGTGCGAGGAAAGGGGGCATTTCGCAAGGGATTGCGATGCGGTGAAGTGCCCGGATTGTAATAAGGTTTTAAATAAATGTGAATGGTGGATGGGGGAAGAGGAGGAGGAGGTAGAGCAGCGGGTAGACAGACAGATGTATGAAGGAGACAATATACAGTCAGAGGACAAAACAACAAATCAAGACAGAAGAACAGAGTTTTGGTTTTGGGGAAAATTTTATAAAGTGGGTTCAGATTTTATATAGAGGAGCTATAACCAGGATAAAATGCAATGGTTTTTTAACGGACTGTTTTAAAATAACAAGATCAATCAGACAGGGTTGCCCGTTATCTGCACTTTTATATGCCTTAGTTGCAGAACCACTGGGATTAGCTGTGAAGCAAGAGGAACGAATAAAAGGAATAGAGGTAGAGGGGGGAGTGAATAAAATATTTCAATATGCTGATGATACTACATTAATACTACAAGATCTGGCAAGTGTAAAGCAAGCAATGGAAACGGTACAACATTTTTGCAAGGGTTCAGGAGCTAAAATAAACGAAGATAAAACAGTATATTTGAGATTTGGAGGAACTGAGGCTTTATCTGGACATTTTACGTTCAAGGAAATGGATGAAATTAAAATTTTAGGCATTGTAGTTGGGAGGGATGAAAAGAAAGCAGAAGTAACTACGTGGGAGGAAATGTTAGGAGGGATTGAAAGAAGGCTGAGGTTTTGGAAATTAATGTCTTTAACTTTGAAGGGGAGGGTTTTCATTTTGAATGTTTTAATGGTTTCTAAATTATGGAATATTTTATATGTGTCATCAATGCCACTGTGGATGGAAAAAAGGCTGAAAAAATGTTTTTTAGATTTTTTTATGGGAAGGGAAGCCTCCAAGAATACGCAACGTTGATTGGAGAAGTGGGCAAAGGGGGACTAGGTTTAATAGATGTGGAACAAAGAAAAAACAGCTTAAGAGTGAAAATGGTAAGGAAATATTTGGATGAAGATAATAAGGCAGCATGGAAAAGATTAATGGAATATTTTTTAAGTAAAAGTGGCAATTTTAATATGGGAGATAATATTTTATGGATGAGGATGAAAACATTCATGACAGAGGGTCTACCAGACTTTTATAAAGAATTGATTGGAGCATGGGGGAAATTTTTAACTTGTGTACATTTTAATATACAAGGACGCGAGAACATTTTAAATCAGCCTTTATTCTTAAACAGTGACATTCTTAATCAAGAGAAAGTGGTGTTTTTTAAGGAAATGGTGGGAGGTGGGAATAACAAGAGTAAGGGATATTTTATATGAATTTAAGGAAGGATTCTTACCGGTGCAGTATGTTATTGATGTGATGGACAAAGCGAAGGAGGATTTTAACAGACAAGACTTAATAAAGGAATACGACATAATTAAAAATGCCATACCAGCAGAATGGTTAACAAGAATAGAAAACATGGAAGAAAATAAACCAAGTAAAGATGTGAGTGTAAGATTTGGAGAGAAATAGTGGGATTTGAAAGATTGTACTGTGAAAATGATTTATGGTTTTTTGGAGATGGGGTTTTTAAGAAACCTGGTGCAAATCGGTACTGGATAATCCATTGTGCTCTGCACGCATGGGTTCGAATCCCATCCTCGTCGTTCATTAAAGAGAGCCCGGTGCTTCCGGGGAAGTTATCTTACTCGCACCATCTTCGTGCTTCGAAGCATGTTATGGCAAAATTGAAAGTCATCTTACCGAACATAATTGCAGAAACATACAGAATTGCAGAAACAAATATGTGCCGCAGTCCAGCCTCCATCAAAGAAGTAGGCGCATACGTGATGAGGTGGCCGAGTAGTTAGGGTGATGCACTTCTAATCCATTGTGCACTGCCTGTGTGGGTTTGAATCCCATCCTCGTTGACCATTTGCTATGGTGTTTGAGAGAGCCCCGTGCTTCCGTGGAAGGTGTTTTACTCGCACCCTCTTAGCGTTTTGAAGGATGTTATGGTAGAAGTTAATCCAGCCTCCGGCAGGGATGGACCGCTAATCCACTGTGCTCTGCTTGTGTGGGTTCGAATCCCACTCTCGTCGTTCAATTGCTTTAGTATTTTAGAGAGCCTGGTGCTTCCATGGAAGGTTTCTTACACGCACTCTGAAGAATGTTATGGTACAGGTTAATCCAGCCTGCAGCATGTTTAGGAGCTCAACGAAAGTTGCAACATGCTAAAGAAACAGGAGCACAGCTATCCTTTTCAACAGAACATTATGCCTACTAAGAAGCTGACAAAAATTGCCAGAGCTGACTGTATTTCAAGTCATCCCAGCGAGGTATTGGGTAAAGTTTTCAACCAGCAATGATCACGCCTGAGATAGACCTCATAGGCTACAATATTGCCTCTGCGAAAGAATAGCTATAACAGCTACGAACTCTTCTGTGTACCAATCTGGACATGCAACGACAAGGTGGCATCAAACTTTAAACTGCCAGCAATCAGCCCTCTGGCACCAATGAGTGCATGCTGTGTCTGCAGAACAGGTTATTGATTTGTCCAAAAATAATTACTTATACATTGTTTCATTTTTACTTAAAGAAAAGTATACACTTCCTTATGTGAATCTGGGAGAAGAGAATTGTGGGTAATCTGGTAAAGGGGGCGGAGTCACAACGCTGAACGGCAGAGAAAAGGGTTGAGATTGGGATGTATTTATTGGGCTGTACAGGGATTGGGGGGTAAGGTAATGAAGAATGCAAGGGCACTGAAACCATATTTTGACAGAAATCCAAGGTCAGCTATGCTGCCGTTTTTAGACTCAGGCATTCTGTCTAGTTTCTCTCCAACAAAACCAGAAGAAACTTGTTGCAGTTAATGTTGAACAATAAAGCCTGGTTTATACTTCTGTGTCAAGTGATCAGCGTGATCCACGGCGCAAGCCTTGCGCGTAGCCGTGCACTTATACTTCTGCGCACTGTTTCTGTTGCTCTGCAATACACTTCCGAAACGCTAGCTGGCAGTAGGTGTTTATGTTTCTCTGTGTTGAGTTTCTTCGCTGGTGTTTTGTTTTTTTCTGACCGCTTCCTTAATGTGCAAGTGGCTCAAATTCGCTCATTTTGAGGCAGGAACCAGTGGACGTGCAACAACTTTAATGAAAAGGTTAACACAAAACAACAGTCTCCATCCGGAGCTCCTTCATGGGACTCCACACTTGTAAACACCCGCTGCTTCACGCTCGAGCGGCTCTCACCTCCGCCCACACTCGTCAGCGCTACCAAGCCGACCAATCTCAGAGCTTGCACTTGCGCTGTGCTTACACGTGACGAGGTGGCCGAGTGCTTAGGTTAGTATGTTGTACTCTGCAAGTTCTGGTTTAAATCCCATCCTCATAGTTTCACTGTTTTGAGAGAGGCACCTGCTTCTGTCTAAGGTTTCTTACTTGCACCTCTCTGCGTCTTAAAGGATGTTTATGGCAAAACTGTATGTGATATTTAGCGAAAATAGCTGCAAAAACATACGTATTTGCCATAGTCCAGTCTCCATTAGGAGAGCACCTATGTGCGCGGCGAGGTGGCTGAGTGGTTAAGGCGATGGACTGCTAATCCTTTGTGCTTTGCATGTGTGAGTCGAATTCCAGCCTGGTCATTTGTTTAAGAGAGCCTGGTGTTTACGTGGAAGGTAACTTACTTGCACCCTCTTCGTGCTTCGAAGCATGTTATGGCAAAATTGAGTGTCATCTTACCGAAAACAGTTGCAAAAACATACATGACCACATATGTGCCCCAGTCCAGCCTCCATCAGGAAAGTGGCAGCATATGTGACGAGGTGGCCGAGTGGTTAAGGCGATGGACTGCTAATCCATTGTGCTCTGCACGCGTGGGTTCGAATCCCATCCTCGTCGCTCAAATGCACTGGCATTTGAGAGATCCCGGTGATTCAGTGGAAGGTGCATTACTCGCACCCTCTTTGCGTTTTGAAGGATGTTGCTGCAAAATTTAATGTCCTCTGTATCGAAAGTAGCTGCAAATACATACATTTATGCCAAAGTCCAGCGCCCATCAGGAAAATGGCTACATGCATGACGAGGTGGCCGAGTGGTTAAGGCGATGGACTGCTAATCCATTGTGCTCTGCACGCGTGAGTTCGAATCCCATCCTCGTTGCTCAAATGCACTGGCATTTGAGAGATCCTGGTGATTCAGTGGAAGGTGTATTACTCGCACCCTCTTTGCGTTTTGAAGGATGTTGCTGCAAAATTTAATGTCATCTGTATCGAAAGTAGCTGCAAATACATACATTTATGGCAAAGTCCAGCCCCCATCAGGAAAGCGGCTACATGCATGACGAGGTGGCCGAGTGGTTAAGGCGAATGACTGCTAATCCATTGTGCTCTGCACGCATGGGTTCGAATCCCATCCTCGTCGTTCATTAAAGAGAGCCCGGTGCTTCCGGGGAAGTTATCTTACTCGCACCATCTTCGTGCTTCGAAGCATGTTATGGCAAAATTGAAAGTCATCTTACCGAACATAATTGCAGAAACATACAGAATTGCAGAAACAAATATGTGCCGCAGTCCAGCCTCCATCAAAGAAGTAGGCGCATACGTGATGAGGTGGCCGAGTAGTTAGGGTGATGCACTTCTAATCCATTGTGCACTGCCTGTGTGGGTTTGAATCCCATCCTCGTTGACCATTTGCTATGGTGTTTGAGAGAGCCCCGTGCTTCCGTGGAAGGTGTTTTACTCGCACCCTCTTAGCGTTTTGAAGGATGTTATGGTAGAAGTTAATCCAGCCTCCGGCAGGGATGGACCGCTAATCCACTGTGCTCTGCTTGTGTGGGTTCGAATCCCACTCTCGTCGTTCAATTGCTTTAGTATTTTAGAGAGCCTGGTGCTTCCATGGAAGGTTTCTTACACGCACTCTGCTCGCATTCTGAAGAATGTTATGGTACAGGTTAATCCAGCCTGCAGCATGTTTAGGAGCTCAATGAAAGTTGCAACATGCTAAAGAAACAAAAGCACAGCTATCCTTTTCAACAGAACATTAAGCCTACTAAGAGGCTGACAAAAATTGCCAGAGCTGACTGTATTTCAAGTCATCCCAGCGAGGTATTGGGTAAAGTTTTCAACCAGCAATGATCACGCCTCGGATAGACCTCACAGGCTACGATATTGCCTCTGTGGAAGAATAGCTATAACAGCTACGAACTCTTCTGTGTACCAATCTGGACATGCATCGACAAGGTGGCATCAAACTTTAAACTGCCAGCAATCAGCCCTCTGGCACCAATGAGTGCATGCTGTGTCTGCAGAACAGGTTATTGATTTGTCCAAAAATAATTACTTATACATTGTTTCATTTTTACTTAAAGAAAAGTATACACTACTTATGTGAATCTGGGAGAAGAGAATTGTGGGTAATCTGGTAAAGGGGCGGAGTCACAACGATGAACGGCAGAGAAAAGGGTTGAGATTGGGATGTATTTATTGGGCTGTACAGGGATTGGGGTAAGGTAATGAAGAATGCAAGGGCACTGAAACCATATTTTGACAGAAATCCAAGGTCAGCTATGCTGCCGTTTTTAGACTCAGGCATTCTGTCTAGTTTCTCTCCAACAAAACCAGAAGAAACTTGTTGCAGTTAATGTTGAACAATAAAGCCTGGTTTATACTTCTGTGTCAAGTGATCAGCGTGATCCACGGCGCAAGCCTTGCGCGTAGCCGTGCACTTATACTTCTGCGCACTGTTTCTGTTGCTCTGCAATACACTTCCGAAACGCTAGCTGGCAGTAGGTGTTTATGTTTCTCTGTGTTGAGTTTCTTCGCTGGTGTTTTGTTTTTTTTCTGAACGCTTCCTTAATGAGCAAGTGGCTCAAATTCGCTCATTTTGAGGCAGGAACCAGTGGACGTGCAACAACTTTAATTAAAAGGTAAACACAAAACAACAGTCTTCATCCGGAGCTCCTTCATGGGACTCCACACTTTCAAACACCCACTGCTACACGCTCGAGCGGCTCTCACCTCCGCCCACACTTGTCAGCGTTACCAAGCCGACCAATCTCAGAGCTTGCGCTATGCGCACGCATGACATTTTTTTGAGAGGTGCGCGTCAATGTCGCCCACGGCCACAGCGAGGTGCTATGCAACCACGTGTAGGCTGCGCCGTAGCATACGCGTGCGCTTGACGCAGAGGTATAAATCAGCCTTAACTCTGGGGCACTGATCAGAGCTACTGATAAAGCTCCTTTTAACAACCTTTATCTTCATCTTTTCTGTAAGAACATCCATTCGAGTCCCAAAAGTTAATCCTTTCTCTAGCACAACGCTGTGCTTACACAGCAAATTTTGAAGTGTTAATTTCACTCTCAAAGTGTGAAATTTAACACTTCTTTAGTGTTTATATAGGTCCACACTGAATTGAGTTAAATTTACACTTGAAAAAGAGTACATTTTTTTTACACTTGCATAGTGTTAAAAAAAGCACTGCTAGTGTTAACTTTACATTTACATTTACATTTAGTCATTTAGCAGACGCTTTTATCCAAAGCGACTTACAAATGAGGACAAGGAAGCAATTTACACAACTATAAGAGCAGCAGTGAACAAGCGCTATAGACAAGTTTCAGGTGTGTAAAAGTCTAAGAAGCAAAACATTAGTAGAAAATTTTTTTTTTTTTTTTTTTTTTTTTTAGAGAGAGAGAGAGAGAGAGAGAGAGAGGGCACAGTTAGTGGTATAGCCAGAGAGTCAATTGCAGATTAGGAAGGAAAGTGGAGACTAAACAGTTGCGTTTTTAGTCGTTTCTTGAAGACAGCAAGTGACTCTGCTGTTCTGATGTAGTTAGGGAGTTCATTCCACCAACTGGGCAGATTGAATGTGAGAGTTCGGGAAAGTGATTTCTTCCCTCTTTGGGATGGAACAACGAGGCGACGTTCATTCACAGAACACAAGTTTCTGGAGGGCACATATATCTGCAGAAGTGAGAGCAGATACGAAGGAGCACAGCTAGAGGTCACTTTGTAAGCAAACATCAGAGCTTTGAATTTGATGCGGGCAGCAACTGGCAGCCAGTGCAAACGGGTGAGTAGCGGAGTGACATGTGCTCTTTTGGGTTCATCAAAGACCACTCGTGCTGCTGCGTTCTGAAGCAGCTGAAGAGGTTTGATAGAACTAGCTGGTAGCCCGGCTAGCAGAGAGTTGCAATAGTCCAGTTTGGAGAGGACAAGAGCTTGAACAATGAGTTGAGCTGTATGTTCAGATAGGAAGGGTCGGACCTTTCTGATGTTGTAGAGTGCGAATCTGCAAGATCGAGCAGTTCTAGAAATGTGGTCAGAGAAGTTCAGTTGGTCATCAATCGTAACTCCAAGGCTTTTTACCATTTTGGATGCAGTGATGGTTGCTCCATCCATCTGTATTGAAAAGTTATGGTGAAGAGTCGGGTTGGCAGAAACTTCAAGCATTTCCGTTTTCATGAGGTTAAGCTGGAGATGATGATCTTTCATCCAGAGTGAAATGTCTGACAGGCAGGCTGAAATGCGAGCTGGAACCGAGGGATCATCAGGGTGGAAAGAGAGGTATAGCTGGGTGTCATCAGCATAGCAGTGGTAGGAAAAACCATGTTTCTGGAGTTGAGACAGATTATAGCTCGGCTTTGATGCAAGTGTGCTACTTGCATTCAATAAAGAGCACATCAGCTCTTACCTTGACAGCGTGTAAGTTGTGCATGGGGGTCAGAGAAAAGAAATGAAATCATGTACAGTGCTGCACATTTGCTCTGCACCAAGTGTGCCACACGCCTGCTTTTGGACGAAGGTCCTGGCCGTTAGATCGCCCCCTTGGGGCTGGCTGCAGTATAAGTCATAAAGCTGGTTCTGGTCAATTAAGGCACTGGTTAACATGCTGATATAGGTGCAGATCTTCATTTTTGTAAACAGTTTGTGTTTAGCAGTAATTTAATGATGGGCGTGTCATCAAGATTGAAGTGTTATTATTCCAATTCTGTGTTCCGCAAACTATTCAGGACATTTAATACCCTGCTCTGTCCTCCTCCACCAACTCCTTATCAGCTGGCCTCCTTCTTTACACAAAAAACCCTCAAACCTAAATCTCCATCAAACAACACCCTCTAAAGAAAAATTCACTCTCTTCCTTCACTCCACACTGGCACATTTCCAACCTCTTTTAAGCAGATGTAACGGAGGCCAGCTAGTGTAGTGCTGTGTAGGTAAACCTCACTCATCTGACTTCTAAAGGTGCTCTGGCGACAGACACTTGGGGCCATGGTCTTTAGCCTACTTGTTAGGCTTGTTGCCATGCAAAAAGTCACCGGTTCGATCCCAGCTCGGAGCGGGTTGGGTGGTGTAGGGCCAGCAGGGTTACACAGGCCTGTTACAACATTGCTTCTACATTGAAATCAAAAACAAGGAAATCAGTCCTGACATCATGTGAACTGTTTACGGTAAAAATTTGCAAGGTAAGCATATATTTTTTTGACATATTACCCTCTAAGAACCCTAACTTTACAAAGTGATGTTACCTGGTGCCATGAAAAATATTTAGTGTGTTTGTATTAATGTTTCAAAAACATGCTCGACCAAAAGGTTGATTTGTCACTTTATGGTAAAGGTAGAAAAGCAAAACTAATGATTTCATATCATGCATTTCTGCAGTCTGAATGGACTGTTTGCTGAGAAATATCAACTTTTGATAATTCACAGAATAAATATGACACAGCTTGTTATTTATTCATGAATATAGATCATTTCTTAAGTATATATATATATTTTTTGATACTTTTAGGATATTTTTGGAGTAAATATAATGAATATTTACAACTTATGTGTGGAAATCACAACTTTTAAAGATGATTACCTCTTAAATGGCAAATACTTGTGTACCAGCATTAGCACAAGTGTAAGAAATTGATATTTGACTGTTTGTTTGTAGATATTTGATGGATGTCAATAGTTTCTATAGTACAAGAACTCATCGTCAGACCCTTTTACCAGAAAATCCCTTTACTGAAGAGATAATTCAGCATGTTCACTCACATGCACGCTCTCTCTCTCTCTCTCTCTCTCTCTCTCTCTCTCTCTCTCTCTCTCTCTCTCTCTCACACACACACACACGTACACTGCCCTGCACACACCTAAATGTACACTCTCTCCTTACACTCTCACACATTCATACACTCACACACAGACAGTTCTCTCTCTCTCTCTCTCTCTCTCTCTCACACACACACACACACACACTTTTTAACTGAATGCAGCTGTTTGAGCTGTTGAACTTTATACCTCTCATTAAACCTTTATTTCCTTCTTGAAATAATTCATTAACCAACTTACGTTCAGCAGCTGCACAGATATCTTCAGCTCCATGTGGTTTGTGTGTTGTCTCGAGGACGCCCACAGACAAAAGAATCTCATGAACATTCATGTTAGTGCCACTCAGTGGAACCAATAATACATCAGGAAATACCTGTAGATCACACAGGTGTGTTTTAGTGAAGTGAACGAGTCAAAGAGCTCAGATTGTGGTCCTGCTGCACAAGAGCGTCTGTACTTCTGCATGTGAGTTTAATACGTCTGCCATTACACTTATTTGTGGAGATGATGAAGGGATTTTATATGTGTGAGTGGGATTTTAATGTCTGTCTGATCCATGATTTCACGAGTTCACACTCACGGATATTTGACTGAATAGAATATGCGTATTTGGCGTGCTGTCCAGGGAGAGGGGGCTGAGCTTGGGAAGACACCCAAACTTGTGTTATTCACCCTATCAGGATAAAGTGAGATTGGGTCCGAGCGCAGTGTCTAGCCTGGCTCCAGAACGCTCCCCCCTCAGATTTAAATAGGTATCTGGTTTAATAGTGTGGAGTTAGGGTGGTGGAGGGATGCTGAAGTCAAGAGAAAACAGAGGTATGACATGTTTTATTTGATTTGTGGGATAAAGTATAAGAGAGAAAGAGTAAAGTAAAATGAGTTGAGGTGTATATATTTATGTTCAAGTAGTTAAAAAAAGCACAAATGATAAATGTATATTTAGAAGCATAAACACAAAGAAACAAATGCAGTGTTTAACTAGTAAAACTGTTTAAACTGACAAATGAAAAGAAAATGAACATCAGAAACACACACTAAATCCCTGAACATAATCAAGACAAAATGGGTTCACAGGAGTTACCCACATCCTGTCACGATTCATGGGTCTGTGTGTTTTTTCTGTGTTGTGTGTGTATATGTGTATGTGGTAGGCTGATGGTTCTGTGTTTACCTTCGGCATCTGTGCGGTCACGTGCATTGTTGTCAACGGTGATTCCTCATTCACTCAGCTGATTCATCAGCGCGCTACAGCTACTGTGCATTACAATGCTTGGATCTAGTCGGTGCTCCTGTTTCACATCGTCAGTTCCTTGTTGTTCACGTTTCTGTCTGTGGCTCGTCAGGCTGTCCTCCCTGAGTTCCGTTAGTGGCGAGTTCGCTTCCTGAAGCTTAGTTTCTTCTCTTAATTGGACCTCCCTTGCATCCACCTGTCAACAGCTATTTCAGTTTCACAAACTATTTTGCCTGCTACTGTTTCAGGCTCTTGAGATTTAATAAACTCCCTGTTCACTTGCTATTGGGTTCAGTCGTGATTTGTGACACATCCCTACAGCTTCCCACACAGAGAGAAGGATCACAATAACAATGATAAAGCTTTTCTAAAAGACTACAATGAGCTGTAAGCTATAAGTTTCACATAGTAGCAACCTCTGGTACTTTCAGCAAAACTACAGTGAGGCAGGACAGAGCTTCATCACTCTGACATCAGGCTCCATGATGGCAGACATGTTGTTCAGCTTTTGAGCTGGTAGAGTAACAATTGCAAACTAGATATTAAAGTTTGAGGACAAACTTTATGGTGGCTTGAAAAGCCGAGTCTGAATTAGCATGTTACTAGCATGAATTAGCAAGTAACTAGCATGATTCTAACATAAATTAGCATGTAACTAGCATGATTCTAGCATGAATTAGCATGTTACTAGCATGTTTCTAGCATGTTTCTAGCATGATTCTAGCATGAATTAGCATGTTACTAGCATGTTTCTAGCATGAGTTATCATGTTACTAGCATGTTTCTAGCATGAATTAGCATGTTACTAGCATGATTCTAGCATGAATTAGCATGTTACTAGCATGTTTCTAGCATGAATTAGCATGTTACTAGCATGATTTAGCATGTTATTAGCATGATTCTAGCATGAATTAGCATGTTTCTAGCATGAATTAGCATGTTATTAGCATGATTCTAGCATGAATTAGCATGTTACTAGCATGATTCTAGCATGAATTAGCATGTTACTAGCATGATTCTAGCATGAATTAGCATGTTATTAGCATGATTCTAGCATGAATAAGCATGTTACTAGCATGATTCTAGCATGAATTAGCATGTTACTAGCATGATTCTAGCACGGATTAGCATGTAACTAGCTTGATTCTAGCATGAATGAGCATGTTACTAGCATGTTTCTAGCATGAATTAGCATGTTATTAGCATGATTCTAGCATGAATTAGCATGTTACTAGCATGTTTCTAGCATGAATTAGCATGTTACTAGCATGTTTCTAGCATGAATTAGCATGTTACTAACATGTTTCTAGCATTAACTACCATGTTACTAGCATGTTTCTAGCATGAATTAGCATGTTATTAGCATGATTCTAGCATGAATTAGCATGTTTCTAGCATGAATTAGCATGTTATTAGCATCATTCTAGCATGAATTAGCATGTTACTAGCATGATTCTAGCATGAATTAGCATGTTACTAGCATGATTCTAGCATGAATTAGCATGTTACTAGCATGTTTCTAGCATGAATTAGCATGTTACTAGCATGTTTCTAGCATGAATTAGCATGTTACTAGCATGATTCTAGCATGAATTAGCATGTTACTAGCATGTTTCTAGCATGAATTAGCATGTTACTAGCATGATTCTAGCATGAATTAGCATGTTACTAGCATGATTCTAGCATGAATTAGCATGTTATTAGCATGATTCTAGCATGAATTAGCATGTTACTAGCATGATTCTAGCATGTTACTAGCATGT
The DNA here is from genome assembly GCF_903798145.1 of Danio aesculapii. Lineage (NCBI taxonomy): Eukaryota > Metazoa > Chordata > Actinopteri > Cypriniformes > Danionidae > Danio > Danio aesculapii. The sequence continues at coordinate 14,945,515 of NC_079438.1, forward strand.
TTCTAGCATGAATTAGCATGTTACTAGCATGTTTCTAGCATGAATTAGCATGTTGTTAGCATGATTCTAGCATGAATTAGCATGTAACTAGCATGAATTAGCATGTTACTAGCATGTTTCTAGCATGAATTAGCATGTTGTTAGCATGATTCTAGCATGAATTAGCATGTAACTAGCATGATTCTAGCATTAATTAGCATGTAACTAGCATGTTACTAGCATGATTCTAGCATGAGTCAGCTTGTTTCTAGCATGAATTAGCATGTTGTTAGCATGATTCTAGCATGAATTAGCATGTTACTAGCATGACTAGCATGTCACTATCGTGTTGCTAGCACCTTTCTAGCAAGATTAGCATGTCAGTAGGATGTTAAAACTGTTAGCGTGTGTTAGAATAGCTAGTCACAGTCTCTGGGACAGTTGCTAGGGTGCTGAAATTGGTTGCTAGGGAGTGGCTAGTAAGTTTAAAGGTAATCAGTGATTGGCTGCTGGCTAGACTGAGTTGAATGAGGCCAGACTCTAGTCTGTAGGACAGTCTGATGCAGAGTTATGAGCTCACAAAGGTTGATCCAATGTTAAGTAAATGAGAGTCTTTTACAATGGAAGTCTATGGGACAGTTGCTAGGGTGCTGTAAGTGGTTGCTAGGGAGTGGCTAGTAAGTTAAAAAGTCATCAGTTATTGGCTGCTGGCTAGACTGAGTTAAATGAGTCCAGTTAGAAGTCTGTAGGACAGTCTGATGCAGAGTTATGAGCTCACAAAGTTTGACCCAATGTTAAGTCAATGGGACTTTTGGGATTTTTCTGGGTCGTTTTTCGGAAAACCCAAGGTCGGATCAGTTAGAAAAGATATAGGAACCCGAGTCAGACCAGTTCGAAGGTTTGACGAAAGTTTGAAGTATGTAGCTTGAAAGGCCTAGGAGGAGATACACTTAGAAATTAGTCTCAGAAGAAGAAGAAGAAGAAGAAGAAGAAGAAGAAGAAGAAGAAGAATAATAAGTTTAAGATAGATAACAGTATGCTGGCTTTTCAAGCCACCATAATGATCATCTGACTCTCATAAAATCATAAAAGCAAAATCCTCTGAGTAACATTTCCTCAGCTCAGAGTCTATTTGGTCCCACTCTAAATTTAGCTAAAGTAACTCAGCAGCACAGTTAAGCCGCAGTCACACTACACTTTTCTCCATTTATATGCACCCGAGTGTGACAAGCTGGAAACGCAAGCTCATGCGACAAGTTTTGCAGTTCACTGCGTTACAAAGATCAAGCTAGGTGAACTCTGACCTGCGAAATCACATAATGTGACCGCATGAGCGAAGATCGAAGAATCGAAGATCAAATCATGGGCTGTTTCTCAATTCCAAAAATGCAGAGAACAAACTTGCATTCTTGTGAAGACCAGCCTTGCCAGGTCACTTTGGAAAAATGAACTTCGTTCTTGAGTATTGAGAAACAGCCATGACCTCTCTGAATAGAAATATAAAAAATGGACCAATCGCTCGCTTTTTTAAATGTCTAATCACCTTGTTTATTGCGGCCCTTTTCGCAGCGCCATATGTCAGAATTTTGCATGCTCAAACATTAGTGTGACCGCGGCATTAAAGTTATTCAGACAATTAGGGATTAATTAAGTGATGATTGAGCCCTGATGATGAACATTCTGACTGAAAAGTTGTCGCCTCATTATCTGATTTAAGGGCTTCAGTAGTTGTTAGAAAGAAAAAACAAAACAAAATGAAAACTTTATACTGTATATAAATGATCATATAGATGAGATTAAATAAGCTTTTTAAAATAAATAAAAAACAGATCATATATGTGCAATATTGGACACATCTGTTTAGCTGTGCCTTTACTGAATGAGCACTGTGCTACATCCGACAGATTGCACCATTCTATTTTTCTCTTCTTTGTCATTCTTTTATAACACTGTAGTAAGGTTCGTTGTGAGGGAAGAAGAAGACAGGGTCGGCGTTAAGGCAAGTAACAAGTTTTATTATTTTTAGTGCTGAGCAACACGCTCCACAATGAGCTGGCTGTTACTCGATTCTCTCTCTCCCGACTGGTCTCTCTTGCTCCCTTAAGAAGGCGTCTCTCCGGCCCAATCACTAGAGAAAGCAGGTGTTATTAATTATTTCTGATTGGGCTACTGACCAGCCGCCGGTGTCTCCACTCTCTCTCTCCCCTTTCCGGGTGTTCGGCCCCACTCTCAAACACATTTTATCTGTTTTTATGCTTATTTATTATTTTTTTCAACCATTTTTATTGTTTGTTTTTATTTTTCTAATACTTGTTTCTTTTATTCCTGTTTGTGTAAAGCACTTTGAATTGCCCCTGTGTATGAAATGTGCTATATAAATACACTTGCCTTGCCTTGCCTTGCCTAAGTGTTTGAAATAATCAATACATTTCCTCAGTAGGATGAGTGTTCACTGGTCCAATTTAAGGCAAAGTGAACTATATTTTTAATAAGCCTCTTCATATTTCCATTAAATCTCTGCATGACAGTAAAGCGAGTTCCCAGATCAGTCGGAATTACCAGATTGGTGGGCGAGAGAGGTGTTTTTCATCTCGTTACCTGATTGGCTTACATCAGGTTTTATCCATCTTTGCATCATTAATTCTGTGATCAATCTCATGGTCTGCTGAAGAATGCAGTGAATGTGCACTTATCCTGGCTGTCTACACCGGGCTTGACATAGCGGCTCGTTCTCATCCTGGATCAGCAAACATGCAACAGACTAAGCCAGAAGGAACAGATTAAACTAGGTCATGCAGTGCTTTTTCTTTCATCCTGGCTTTCTTTATTCTACTTTTGTGCAATTCCTCTTTGGTCAGCGCCTAGTAAGCCTTTTGTTTTCCCTGCTGTTTACAGCCTTATTGTTTCTTGTCCTGTTTGCTGATAAATTAGAATTATTTGATATGGATGGCTCAGTGGTACATCTCTCCAGTCACTACACCAGAGAGCTGGGTTGTGACAGTATTAATCATCATTTATGTAACACTTTAAACAGCATTTGTTTAATTGTAGTTTTAATAATAAAGGTTAATTCTGCACGCACATGTTCCTTGTACAAATTTGTAATAATAGAAAACAGTTTAATTCGCTGGAATGGCATATTCTGGAATTGTAACCACCCCAACCTACAGTTACAGGACATTCATTTGAAATGACTGCGCCTCTGGTTAATGACCGCAGGCTGTTTGCTTGTGCCCTGAGAATGTCTGCAACATATTCAAAGTTTGACAACAAGTTTCCACTTCAGGTAAATTTTAAGTAGCTTAAATAAAATAAAAAGGCCCACAGGTATGAATGAATGAATAAATAAATATTACCGGTGTGCAGATCATCTCATTGCATCGATCGGTCCAACTTTTGTACTTCCAATAAAACCAACAATAAACTAAAGTTTATGATACTTTTGGGAAAAGCTAGATCATATCTGTCTTGCAGGTCTGATTAATTTTCAGTACTTGAATGGATTGTACAAATTCATTAATATCCATTAATCATCCACTCATGATGTCACTGTGAGGGGTAGGGCTAGGAGCGGTGTTAGCTGTACACAATAAAAAGCATGCATGCAGTCTCAGATTGCCGGTGCACCCACTGACTTCAGGAAGCTCAAATGTATTCATGTTTTCCAATCAACTGCTCCATTATCAAGGTTTTGAAATGACTGCCTGCACTTGGTGGATAATATGTACCCACAGAGCAACAGTTCTCCTGCCTAGCTCTGGCCCACGCAATTAGGTTTGGCTTGGCCCACATGCTGCAGTGAATTACAGTACATAACTGGACCAAGTCTGGCTTCCATGTAAGGGCCAAACATAGACCATATCTGGGCCTAGTCTCAGTCAAGTTATTTACCTATGACTTGCCCTGAACTTGGCTAACTGTGGTCCAATGTTAGGCCATTGTCTAGAAGCCAGATTTGGTGTGTCACGACTGCAGTGAAATTGAAAAACCCATGAGGCATTGCGCTTTAGGCACATTAATAATGGTAATGGTTAGTAATAGTTAATAATATTATAATTTGTAAAATAATAGTTTAGTAATAAAATATACATAATCTAGGTTAAATTCAGTTATTTCACAAGAAATAATAGAAAACAATAGAAACAAGAAACGATAGATTAATAAATCTGGATTGTTTCCTGAATTAAAATGAAGGTATTAGAAGATGCTAACGGAAAGATGAAAATGACTTTGTGCACCAAAATATTTATTCACTCAAAAAATAATTTAAATGGATTTTAAATGTGGGTCAAGATAGGCCAAACTTAAATAGCCCACATATCAATTTTTAAGATCTGGCCCAAATACTACATCTGGCCCATGTATTGCATGCTGCCTTAAAGACGGTGCCACCTCTGCCAAACCTGGGCAATGTTTGGCCCACATGCTGTAAGCCAGTGCTGGATGAATGCCTGCTCTACCAGCTTTATAACAAATCTGGGCAAGAATTCTTGCTACCTGGGCACATTCTCGAGCTGCTGCAATGATCATCCAGTTCTTTTGCCATGCCTGCATTAAACAGCCTAAACTGAGGTCTAGTTGGCCATGTGTGTCACAATAAAAACATTTGATTTAGAGGATTCTGAGCATGTACAACTATATCCCAAGAGCTTTAATATTATATTAGTCATCCGTTTTTTTCAGTGTTCACTTTTTTTGCAATTATTCTACAACACCGTCGATGAAATGTACCAATAAGGTACATTAAGTATAACTGTACTATTAAAGGTCTGTGATAGGCCCTTATTTTTTACCCTGTATGAATTATAGGATCTAAACTAGAGGTACAGAAAGGTCCCTGTCAGTGTACCACCACAGTGATGGGTATTTGTACTCATGTAGTATGCCAGGGTCTTTTAACAGTGGACATATGTGTGTGATTCTCCACCGGTCTCACATGTCATCTGATATCTTTTCTGAAACTGGTTTTATTAGTTTTCTAAAATGGTTGTTTAACCAGTTGAACATCTAAATAAACATTTCTTCATGATGATACAAAAAAGAAGAGTTACAGAGCTTCTGCTCAAGACACAATTTAAGTGGACGAACAAGAAACATCTACATTATTCCTGGTTAGTAGGAGCCACCTAAAATAGTAAAAATCAATTTTCAAAATGCAGCTTTTTGAAATGTCAAGTTTCTACTCAGAGGTTCATTTCATTATTCAAATAATAAACACATGCTTAGGTCCATTTGTTAATTGTGAAACTAATGCAGATGTTGTTGCTCTTGTCCTGTAGCTGTGAATGGGTGAAGCACCATGGCGAATGTTAAACAGCTGCTCAAGAACTCACTGGATGAACTGAGAGAAGCTGAACTAAAAGAGTTTCAGTGGTGCTTAATAAATCATCACAGAGATATTTCAAAAGCTGAAATGGAGAATGCAGACAGATTGAAGACAGTGGATAAGATGGTGTCATGTTTTGGACCAAAAAGAGCTGTGAAGATCACAGTGGACATCCTGAGGAAAATAAAGCAGAATGAATTGTCTGAAGAGCTGGAGAATACACAGAAGCAAGGTATTGTTTAATGTCCTGTCAAAATTTACAAATGTGATCATTTGACTCATGTTTTTATTAGTTCAAATCTTCTATGTTAAAACCCTGTCCTAGCAATGGTTTTTGAGTCAGATGTATTGTCATAACATGTTGTAACGGTGGCCCTACCTTAAACCCCACATTGGTGATATTTTACTTTTTGTTCAGGTGCCAGATAGAATAAATCCATCAATATTACAAATTTAACTTTAGCCCAGATAGCTATAAGACAACTATACAAAACATAACAAACAAAATACACAAAAAATATACACAAATTCACCAAATGAGTATGTATTGAAATATTTATATTTTCCATCACTGAAATATCACCACCAACAGTGAATGTATATGCGCACTAACAGTTCATTCAACAAGTGGGAGTGGTATGGATAAGGTCAACAGCTAAAAACACATTGCTTTGGCAGTCAACCCGTCAATGATGCTGGTATGCTAGCGTTTTGTTTTCCGTTTTTGTTGTGAAAATATAAAGTATCTGAAGCCGGTGAACTAGAGGGAAATAACCTACAGCCCGCATCTATGTAGAGCAACGTCACTCAGCTCCCTTGGTTGTGGAAACCGCACATGATCTCGAGCGACGGCTAAACCCACCATCTCAACCAAACGTCTCTCCAAAACACTTTTAACAGCAGTCACTCTTCGCTGGATTCGGTCACCGCCGGCACACTTGTGCAGCCACTTGCTTTTTGGCGTTTACCTTGTCGCTTTCAACCAGAGCCAACTCATTCGACCACTATGTTTGCTGTGCTCTTCCTCGTACTGTTCTTCCCACCTTCCCTTCCGCTCTTTTTTTCCTCCCTTTTTTTATAATATCTGCCCTTATTTAACCTTTAATCATTTTTCTCCAGGTGGTATGGATTTGAATCCTAATTACCACAATGTATTGCACAGCTTCAGATGAACAGTCCTAAATTCAGCATTTCTATGGACAACAGTGATTGTCAATAAAAATGCTAATGCATGTAAATGGGTGCCTGTATTTCACATTATCGACATTTATATGTTTGTCTTCGTTCATCTAAATTTGTTTATATGAGTGATAGTTCTTTTTTCATAAAGGGAAGCACAGGGCATAATTATGTTTTACTTTAATGTTTTTTCATCTTTCTTGTAAAGGTGCAGCTTCAGAGAACTTTAAAACTCCTCCTCTTGATTACACAAACATTAGCTATGAACTAAAGAAGAAATTAAAGGAGGAATATGAGCAGATATTGCTTGGTAATTCACAGACGGGTCACCAGAAATATCTGGATGATATTTACACTGATCTATACATGATGGAGAACAAGACTGGAGGAAGAGAGAATGACCATGAGGTGATACAGATGGAGTCAAAACACAACCAAAAGACAGCCAAGTATAAACCACTCAAGTGTAACGACATGTTTAAAGTTCAGCCTGACACAGGTCGACAAAACAGAAGAGTCCTGACACTGGGGATCGCAGGAGTGGGAAAAACTGTCTCTGTCAATAAATTCATCCTTGACTGGGCTGAAGGAAAAGACAATCAGGAAATAGTCTTCATATTTCCACTGCCGTTCCGTAGACTGAATCTGATTGAAGAAGAAAAGTGCAGTCTCATAGGTCTGCTTAACAAGTACTTTTTTAGTAGACCGGGAGGACTGAGCTCTCTTCCCGAAGAACAAGGTAAGGTCATGTTTATCTTTGATGGACTGGATGAATATCGCTTTGAATTGAACTTTAAAGAGGATGATGGAATTACAAATGTTGATAAGGAAATGACAGTGAGTAAGATAGTAACACATCTCTTAAAGAGACAGCTGCTGCGCTCTTCCCTCATCTGGATCACATCCAGACCAGCAGCAGCCAGTTTGATACCCCAAGCCTACATTGATCAGGTGACAGAGGTGCGAGGCTTCAATGATAAGCAGAAGGAGCAGTACTTCATCAAAAACAGCAGTCCTGAGATTGCTGGAAACATCATTGGCCACATTAAGAAATCCAGGAGTCTCTATATCATGTGCCACATCCCTGTCTTCTGCTGGATCTCTCTTACTGTTCTTCAGCCTCTGCTGGGTCAAGAGAGCAATGAAAAAACACCCACAACTCTCACAGAGATGTACACCAGCTTCTTACTGTCTCAAAAGCAACAGATGAAAGAAAAATACAGCAATGATTCTGAACCTGAAGCCAATGCCTGGTCTTTTGATGACATTGTTCTGAAGCTTGGGGAACTGGCCTTTCAACAGCTGGAGGAAGGACAACTGATTTTCTACAAAACAGATCTGGAGAAGTGTGGCCTAGATGTCAAGGAAGGGTCTGTGTTCTCTGGATTATGCACTCGAATGTTTCAGGAGGAAAGCCCAGTTTCAGGGGAACAGGTTTACAGTTTTGTACATCTCAGCGTTCAGGAGTTTATTGCTGCTCTCTATGTGTTTTTCACTTACAACAACAGGAAAGCAAATCTACTTCTTGATTCCTGGAAAAAGCTGACATGGAAACTCTCTAAAAAGCCCCTGTTTAAACTTCATACGGCTGCAGTCAAGAAGACTTTACAAAGCAAGAACGGACACCTGGACCTTTTCCTCCGGTTTCTGCTTGGTCTCTCTCTGGAGTCTAATCAGAGTAACTTGAAGCAGCTCCTGCCAGGACTGGAGCTCAAAACTGAGAACATCAAAGACACAACTGACTATATCAAAGAGAAAATAGAGAAGGAAAAATCAGCAGAGAGGACCATCAACCTCTTCTACTGTCTGAATGAACTGAATGATGACTTTGTGGAGGAACTCCAGAAGAGTCTGAGCTCTGGAAATCTTGCAGCACAGAATCTGTCCTCTGCTCAGTGGTCAGGTCTGGTGTTTGTGCTCCTGATGTCAGAAGAGACTCAAGAGAAGTTTGAACTGCAGAAATACAGAAGATCTGATGAAGCACTGATGAGGCTGATACCAGTGGTCAAAAACACCACAAGAGCACTGTAAGAGTTTATGTCTACACTTATGCAAATTTCACACATCGATTTGCAACACATCTGCAACCCATGAGTCATATGCACACAATGCAGAAACAGCACAGACTATTTGTGCTTTCACATCAAATATGTATTACTGATTTTCAGACATTCTTTTCAATACTTTGATTCTTTTTTTTACACAATACAATATTATAATCTCTCCTTTCTTCTAACACATTTAAATGTTTCAAGAGTTCACACTTAGCTAATGATTGTTTATTGAGCTTGTTTGGCATGCTGTCCTGGGAGAGATCCCTGAGCTTATAAGATCCTTAAGCCCTGGGCTCCCTCCCGTTGCAGGGCGAGAGGGGAGTTTGAGCTCAGGTAGATCTCGATGACTCCCCCTTGCTTATTGTAGCTAAGTGTCAGATATAGATGCTGAGAAGAGAAGTACTCAGAGCTTGGCAAAAAATATTTTGGATTAATTGTTTAGGGTGCTTGTTTTCGTATTGTGGGAGGAAATCAGGGGATCCGGGGAAAACCCACGCGGGGCTTCCGCTGGAGTCGGGGAAGATATTTTGGGCAGTGATGACTCCGACGGGTAAGGGGTGTGAGTTGGGGGGGGGTAAGGAACTCCTGTGGGATTTGAAGCTAGGGGGACTCCGTGGGAGTCAGAACTGGGAGAGTGAGGGCCTGTGCGGAAAGAAAGGATAGTGGATGACTCAACACTAGAAGAAAGAAAGATGGCAGAAAACTTGTGTTGAAGGAAGAAAATTAGTGGAGGAACTGTTTTTTTTGAGTAGAGGTAGCAGAAGCACTCAACGCTGTAAGAAAGAAAGAGGGACAGAGGATCTCAACGTCAGAAAGAAGAAAGGTGGACAGTTTTTTTTTTCTCTAGTGGCCGGGAGAGGGAAGTGGTTGACGAAGCTCGGGGTAACTCCTGCGGGAGTTAGAGCTGCAGGGGCATTACTCTTGTAGGAGTCTGGGAAAGGGAGAGGGCGGTGATGACTTCAGCGAGAGGTGGCCGTGGCGTGACTCCTGCGGGAGTCGAAGCTCGTTTTAGTCACTCCTGCTGGAGTTAGAGTTGGGGATTGATGGCCTATTAGGAAAGAGAGAGCGTAGTGGAGGAACTCAACGCTAGAAGAAAGATCATGTTCATGGCAGAACTGTCGCTGAAGAGAAAAGAAGCGGAGGGACTTGCGCTGAAAAAGAAAATAAAAGGGTGGGTGGGGGATTGGGTTTTAAGGAATTGGAAAACAGAAAAGGGGATTGGAAAAAATGTGGGAATGAAAGAGCGGAATTACTCAACGCTGAAGTAGTAAAAGAAGGGGCAATTAAATGCCAGTAGGAAGATAGAAAGTGGGGCTGAGGATCTTGAGGCCAGAAAAAGTAAAAAAGGGGGTACGGGGTCAGAGCTGTGGGGGGGAAGGGTCTAGCAAGAGATGGAGGAGGGAGGGGGCAGTGAGGGCTCTTGCTAGCGTGTGGCTGCTAAGGGTTGGGCTGGGGATGGGCTTGGCGAGACCCCTGCGGGGGTTGAAGGTCTGTGTGACTCCTGCAGGAGTAAGAGCGGTGGTGAGCGGGAGAGGAGGGGAAGCGGAAGGAACATCCAAGTTTCTGAATCTGTTTTTTGGGAGAGCCCGTGGTGAGCTGCTGTGGTGGCTGCCCCTATTCTGAATGAGTGGCTGGAGAATGGTTCGGGAAGCCTGATAGGCGAAGTACTTCTTTTTAGTGTTTTTGAAACCAAAAACATGTTACTGGACGGTCAGCGTCCGGTTAGCGTTAGAGGCGAGGGGGTTTGGACTCTTCTAAAGTTTAAAAAGGTTAAAATGGTTTGGAAAGGGTGTGTGGGGGAGGGGATGTCAAAAATGTAATTGTAATGCCCCTTCGGAGTTTGGTCTGTTTTACTTTGTTTGATAAAAAATGAAAGAATTTCTTTATTCTGCAAAGTCAGATCAGACACGGTAGGGTGGATGGTGGGGTTAAAGTTAGACGTTATTGTTAATTTGGAACATCTTAGGAAGCCGAAAAAGGCTTGGGTGAGTGGAAACACCCTTTATTGATGCATTGAAAAGGCTATTGTAAATTCAGCTAGTGACATGATGCGAGATTGGGTGCTGGCGGATTGTTTTAATGTTAGGGTAAACTCGCCGCAATTAACCTGGCGTTCTGCCGCGAGGGGTGCTATGGGTGAAAGGAGAGTGATGAGATCAATATCTGCACCGGAGAGAATCTGGTTGCTTGCTGAAGTAGAGATGGGGGGAGGTTTCATGGCTAGAGCATTAGACGGCATGGGAAGGAGCGTGGCTGTGGAAAGAGTGAATGGGGGGCGTGGTATAGAAGCTTGTGTATGAAGGGTGGAATGATGAATGGGATCAGTGCTGGAGTGTGCGGGGGGGGGGGGAGTGAAGGAGGCAAAAAAGAAGGCGGGACTTGAATAGAGGGGGGTTGGTTTAGAGGCGCAGAGCGAGAAGCAGGGAGGGAAAAGGGTTGGTTTGGGGAAGAGCTGGAGTAATAGAAATGTTAGGATGAAAATAGGATACAGAGTTAGATGGGATGTGAGGGCTGGGCAGAGAGTTTGAAAAAGGAGCTGGAGGCCAAGAAAAAGTAGGGTAGAAAGGAAGGGAAGAGTTATTGTTCTGGCTGGACTCCTGGTGTTGAATGGTGAGTGGCGTGGCTTGTGGAGACAAGGTCTCCTGGGAACGTGGTCTTGGAGGCGTGTGGCTTGCTGCGTGCTTCTGTTTGATTTTATTTTTTCCGGGTTGAGAAGGGTGAGGATACGGAGTAAAGCGAGAGCTAGTTTTTTGTGTGGTTTGTCTTGTTGGTGGACTGAAAGAGTGGTGCGAGTCCGAGGTGGCATTGGAGTATAGTTTGAGGAATTCCGGTTTGTTCAGATGGCGTGGAGCGTGGATGCCGAGATCGGAGAGGAGCTTTTGGAGTTCGGTGACGGTGATTCCCTTGGCTGACGGACAGAGGAAGAGGCTGAGACATATGAAGAGGTGGGTGAAATGTTTTGGTGTCTTGCAGTGGATGGTGTTGGTGATCCTTGAAGGGATATTCTTGCAGTTGAAGAGCGAGTCAGGTGGCGGCCTCTTGCTTGAGCCGTGGGCTCGGCTTGAGGGCCATATGGAGCTGGGAGTTGTTGAGCTGCCGCTGCTGATCTGGGGAGAGCGATTTCATCTGTGAGGTTGTAGATGTTGGCTGGGTCATCGTTGGTATTGTTGCCGTTGTTGTTGGTGGTTTTCCATGGTAGGTTGGTGTTGATGAGTTCTGCTGGTTTGCAGGGTTCAACGTTCTTCGAGACGAAGATATTGAGATGAGAAAACTCTGGTTATTTATAGTGAGTTAGGAATTGTCAGATAGGATAATTAGTCATGAGCTAATGCTGGAACAGCTGTGAACAATCATAAGCACGTGATCCTCTCGAAATTTGTTTATAAACAAACTTCACTTAAATTTAGATGGTGTGGTGATAGCTCTAACTTAACATGAGTTTGGAAAACAGAGATAAAAATATTGGCTTTAGGTTTTTAATAATGATTAATTATAACACAAAAATGTAGATTTGTTAGCTTAAAGAGCCCCTATTATACATGAAATAGGGTTATATTTTGATTGTAAGGGTCTTCAACAACTAATATGCATGCAAGGTCAAAAAACACTTTCATGGTCTTATAATCTGCATTTATTTTTACCTAATTATCCCAGCGACTCCCATATGAATCGTACAACGATTAATATGTTCCCAAACCCCTCCTCAGCGCGAAGCTGATCTGTGCTGATTGGACCGATGACAGCCTGTTGCGATTGGTCGACAGTGACAGCCTTCAGCGCGAAACAGTGAAATGCCCAGCTGCTAATCAACAATATAAAAGTAGTCACAGTCCATACACGCTTCATAGTGTAAGGCATGAAATTTGGCTGCCAGTGGGTGAATGTAAATACAGACGATGGACTAGAAAATACCGACGACTAACTATTTTATTGAGCAAAAACTCCAAGAACTGGCGAGGAGATTCTCTAGCTTATTACACTCTACCTGCTCTTTTCACACACACACATAATTTGCAAGCTAGAGTAAAAGAGGCAACAATTTTAATCGCACGTACTTACACTTGTGAAATGGAGGAAGAAACTGATCCATGATGCACTGATCTATGTTCTGACAGTGTTTACTAATCTTTCCTTTAACAAACGGCCGATGAAGTCTTCTTTGTAAGCATGTAGTTTCCAGAAGCACTCGAACTGCTTAAGGCTAGGCTACACTGCTGAGGTTTCATCTTTGGGTAGACTGTCAATAATATCCATCTGCACAGCGTGACTTCTTTCAACCGGTGTGTGGGTGTGTGTGTGGCTTTTTTCTGGTAGTGGACGGGGCCACAGGTTTCAAATCTCCCGGGTTACTTGTGTTTCGTAGTCACGTCATCACGAAACACCTAATGACTCGTAATCAAGACGACTCGTTTGAAGCAATATGAGTTGACTCTTTTATAGATGTATCAATAGTTTTAAACACTGTACACTTACAGATTTAAGCCATAGCTGGATATTTCACTTCACTTAGAGCAGTGGTACACATAGTGTACCACATAGTCCACATAGTGATTTTACCTTTGCTCAAACTAAAACACACCATTCAATTGTTTTTGTTTCTGCTCTGTATTATCCCTAGATTAATGCAAAATCATTATTTCTGTTTTTCCTCCCAGGCTACAGGGCTGTAATCTCACTGTTCGGTCTTGTGAGAGTTTGTCTTCAGCTCTACAATCCTCAAACTGTGTCCTGAGAGAGCTGGACCTGAGTAACAATGACCTGCAGAATTCAGGAGTGAAGCTTCTCTCTGATGGACTGAAGACTATAAGCTGTAAACTTGAGATACTGAGGTAAAATAAAAAAGATCTTTCTATAAAATAAATGCTGCCACAATTTACTTTTATATTGAAAATACCACACAGAATGACAACACAGGCTCACTCTGAAAACGTTGTCCCGTGGACGTTTCTGGAGGCCGCAAATTATGATGCCGGAAGTACGTATGGCTGCATTTCATTTTTTTATGTGAACGCTACGGCGCGTTATGATGCCGTTCTTTTTGGCGCTTACTGGCTGACCGCTTACCTCCTTGTGGAGGGCTTTACCACCGCAATTAGTTTGTCCAGTTAAGTCGTTGTGTACATCAGTGGACTTAAGACGCAAAGAGGAGTTGACGATGACGACGACTGGGTTCGAATTAGGGGAGGAGCGGTTCCAGAAATCAGCTAAGACAAAAACAGAATCCCAAAAATAAAATGAACGAGTGAATAACAAGGTGAGAATGTGGTAAATTCTTAAAACGTAGTAAAAATCAGACGAGGGCTTTCTTTTTCTGGACGGCTTTTTTAAACCGTCAGTTGGGTTTAGGGGAAGTAAGTGGGTGGGCCAGTCAATCGGTAAAATTGGTTTGGTTTAGGGAAAGAGGAGGGTGGGTCAGTCGATTGGCCAGTTGCACAGTCAATGATTCATTCAGTCATTCAGTTGGTCGACAGCGGCCTCTGGTGGGTTTACGCGAGAACAGCGCGGGTGCGAACGGCACTCGCAAGAGACAATTGAGATATGAAAAAGCTCACACAGTGGCCTTTCGCGGTCACAGTCTCCAGAAACATTCAGAATGAGCCTGGGTTGAAGATTGATGACATGAAAAAAAATGCTGCCATGTATTTTATTTTGTATGATTATTCAGTTTGTGTATTTCTTATTTCAAGTGTGAAGTGAAGTCAAATATGAAAAAAAGCCTTGGGTTTATAGGGCACCTGTTTTTACCAGATATAATATTGCTCTTAAGTGTCTGTGAAATTTCAGCTCATAACATCATTGATTCATCTTCTCTGGGATTTTTGCAGCATGTCTTAAAGGAGCTGTTTTGTGCACTCACTTCAAATAATTAAACTATAAACTGAAAAGTCATAATTTTGAACAAAATCTGACCCAAACAAAGTTCTATTGTAAGTTTGTTTGGGCATTTCAAAACAGCTTTGACCTGCGATTCCTTCCCCCTGATTCATTTCTCATTGCCCAGTTGTCAAACAAGAAAGCAACATTAACACAACAACACTAGTCACATGAATACACTAGAGGGTCAGGTAGCAGAGCCAGTACAGAAGCTTCCGCACCTGTATGATCACTCCTGAGGGGTCACATACCGGCACAAAAGCCCATGTCAGAATGCGTCTTTTCTATGAGAATACATACACCTGTGGAGCAATTCATTTTCTGGCTGCTGAAAATATAACACAATGTAAATATGTGGTGGCGCTTCTCGTGGAGGAGGCTGTTTGCCAGGGAATTAAACTGTTGTGGCCCTTTTAATCTGGCTGTGGAAGCAGGGTAGTGACGAACGCACTCCATTCCACTCACATTTATTCGATCTTCTTTTTTATTTTATAAATAATTAATCAACAAAACTGCATCAAAATGAAGGGACAAATGATGTAAAATGAAATCTGTTGTAAAAAATAAGAATCTTTCAACAAAAATGTATGAAGAGGTCAAAATTGTGACACTTAAAGAGCCCCTGTTATACATGAAATAGGGTTATATTTAGGTTGTAAGGGTCTCCAACAACAGTCTAATATGCATGCAAGGTCAAAAAACACTTTCATGGTCTTATAATCTGCATTTATTTTTACCTAATTATCCCAGCGACAGTTCAGTGTTTCATTTGTTCCCAAACCCTTCCTTATCGTGAAGCTAATCTGCGCTGATTGGACCGATGACAGCCTGCTGCAATTGGTCGACACTGACAGCCTTCAACGCGAGACAGAGTGAAATGCCCAGCAGCTAATCAACAATATAAAAGTAGTCACAGTGCACACACGCTTCATAGTGTAAGGCATGGATTTTGGCTGCCAGTGGGGGAATGTAAATACAGATGATGGACTTGAAAATACTGACGACTAACTATTTTATTGAGCAAAAACTCCAAGAACTGGCGAGGAGATCTTCTAGCCCTTCAAATAATAATAAATGAATGAGAATCTATGCATGTTTATGGTAACTGTCATTAAGTGTCCTTGGCTCAGTTATGTCATTTCAAATGCAAATCTTTGCTTTATGACAACTTGACAACAACAAATACATCATGACATATGTGTGTGATGGTAATGACAACTTGACATTACCAAGCAAATAAAACTTCAGGAATCCGCCATAAACATCTTTGTCTAGTGGCCATTATAATTGTGTCATGAATTTTATAACAGCGTCATTAAAATGTAATTAATGTCATTAAACATTCATGATGCTATTATACATTTATTTGACAGCATACTGAAAAGTTTAATGTGAAATTTTAATGACAAATTCAGTTTGTTCCACTAACAGAAATGATCATAAAAAAGTTCATGACACAATTCTAATGACCTCATAACAATCATGTTTATGACAGATTTATGAAGTTGGCTTGGCAATGTCAAGTTACACAACACAGACATCTCAAACCATGTCATCTCTGCATAACTGAGCTAATGAGACTTAATGACAAATGTCTTAAACATTCATAACATCTCCTCCATGTTCATGATTATAAAGGTGTCATGACAGTCTAATGAACACCCCTTCAAGTAAAGTGATTCCGCTTTTGTGACTGAAACTAGAGCAAATATCAGCTTCTGCACAGATGACTGTGTTAGTTATGTCTGGCTGTCAGAATAATGTGACGTGGACTGTTTGTGTGTGTGTCTGTAGATTGTCTGGCTGTATGGTGACAGAGGAAGGCTGTGGTTTTCTGTCTTCAGCTCTGACTTCAAACCCCTCACACCTGAGAGAGCTGGATCTGAGCTACAATCATCCAGGAGATTCAGGAGTCAAGCTGCTCTCTGAAAAACTGAAGGATCCAAACTACACACTGGATAAACTCAAGTATGTGAAGCACATACATGTTTTTGTTTTGGTGATTTCTGTGTAGAGACAGATAGCGAATAATCTGGTGTATATTTCTAGATTCTGGAGACAGTTTCAGAGTTTAACCCTGTTGTACTGTTGGGTCGTTTTCATCAACTCTGGGGTGATTTTGAGTCTTAGTTTGACTTTCTCTGAGTTTCAGCTAGTGGAATGATTTTTGGTGATAAATCTTATTTTGACACATTTTGAGAAAATGCTTTAAGACTAAACAAAAACTCAACAATACACTCTGGGCAACTTTACTACCCTTTTATTGTGTTGGAGATGAAAACATACACTAAAATAAACTGCTGTAAAAATGCATCAGAAATTTAATTACATTTTTTTTGTGTAAATATGTTAATCAACCTCAGCCCTGATCAAAACTACTGAAGAGTTTTTTGAAAATTACAGGATTTAACTCTTTAATTGACAAATTCAAAAATGATGTCACTGATTTGGTGAAAAAGACACACAAAATGACATTTTCAATATAAATAGTAATTGTGGACTGGTAGTAATGGTAAGTCTCTCACGGCCAGAGCCTACACTGCTGTGGGCCAGGCCGCCTCCGCTCTGCACGCTTTGGCCACCTATCAACGCTACCAAGCTGAGAAGCTGGCTGAGATGCAGGAGGGCGGTTCTCCCCCGGGCTTGCTACATGAGCTTCGCACAGCAACCAATTATGCTCTCATGACCACCAAATCAGCTGCTCGTGCCCTGGGGAAGACGATGGCCACATTAGTGGTCCAGGAATCCCACCCCTGGCTGAGCTTGGCTGATATGAGAGACGTTGACAAAGCTTGCTTTCTTAATGGTCCCATATCCCAGGCTAGCCTGTTCGGCGACACTGTTGGGGAGTTCACCCAGGAATTGTCAGCGGTGAAAGAGCAGTCCAAGGCGATTGGTGAAGTCACCTGTCAGCGGGCTTGGAAAACTGCTCCTCCCACAGCCCCTTCGGCTGTGGCTGCTCCTCGCCGAGGGCGTCCACCCGCGGCTTAACATCTGCTCCGCTTCTGCTGCCCGCTCCACCAGCCAAGCGGCAACGGCGAGTCTCCCGTGGGACTGCGATGCCCTCACCCCTGGGCGCCGCTAAGTCCGTTAAACAGACCACAAAGTGTCCCTGGGATGGGCAATTCGGAGAAGAGGGGACCTGGTCTTTCCTCTGTGGGGGGCCGAGGATTATTACATCAGTCAACAACGACTCTAAACTCATCACTGCCGGCCTTCAGGCTGGCGGCAATCAAATTTTCAAAAGAGCAGTTTCCTCTCACTCCAGATGTGCAAACCGAGCACTGCCAGTCTGGGATGCTCCGCCTTCCAGCTTGCAGCACCGGGACCCTTCGACCCTTCCATGCCACCGCCCTTTTCTCCGGTTTGCGTTCCAAGAACGAGTGTGGCAATACAAAGTCCTCCCCTTCGGGCTCTCTCTGTCTCCGCGGGTTTTCACCAAGCTCGCGAAGGGTGCTCTAGCGCTACCAACTGATCGCGATCAGTTGATTATGCAAAGAGACAAAGTGCTTCGGCACCTCGACCAGTTGGCGTTTCAGGTCAACCGAGAGAAGAGCAAACTTTGCCCTGTGCAGAGGATCTCTTATCTCGGGCTGAAGCTGGATTCGATCACTATGGTTGCGCGCCTCTCCGAGGAGCGTGCCAGGCTAATACTTTCCTGTCTGAACGAGCTCCACAGGAAGATAGTGGTCCCACTGAAATTTTTTCAGAGGCTCCCTTGGCATATGGCATCCGCAGCTGAGGTCACGCCGCTCGGTTTGCTTCATATGAAACCACTTCGGCGTTGGCTTCATGATCGAGTCCCCAGACAGGCATGGACCCCGCCTGCATTGGCATATCAACTGCCTGGAGCTGTTGGCAGTGTATCTGGATCTCCGCCACTTTTTTCTGGTGCTGGAGCAGAAACACGTGCTGGTCAGGATGGACAGCATGGTGACGGTGGCTTATATCAACCGTATGGGGGGTATACGCTCTCGCCGCATGTCTCAGCTCACTCGCCATCTGCTTCTTTAGAGTCACACACGGCTGAAATTGCTGCGTCCCATTCACATTTCGCGCAAGCTCAACCGTGCAGCCAATGCACTCTCATGGCAGCTAGTGTCCCGAGGAGAGTGGAGACTCCACCCTGATTCAGTCCAGCTGATATGGAATGCGCTTCGGGGAAGCCCAGATCGATCTGTTTGCTTCCACCGAGAACCACATTGCCAGTTGTTTTATTCGTGACCGAGGCCCCCCTCGGCACGGATGCACTGGCTCACAGCTGGCCATCGGGCACGCGCAAATATGCGTATTCCCCTAAGGGAGGACCTCCTATCTCAGGGATGGGACACCATCTGGCACCCATGCCCAGGTATCTGGAACCTCCACGTGTGGTCCATAGACGGAGCGCGAAAGACTTACGGCCCTCTGTAGTTAACACCATCAATCAGGCTAGAGCACCCTCTACGAGGCATGCCTACGCCCTGAAGTGGAGTCTATTCTCTGAGTGGTGCACTTCTTGCCGAGAAGACCCCCGAACTTGATTTGGACACCTAACACATTCGCGAGGTTCTATAACCTTCAAGTTGAGCCAGTTTCCTCCCGATTATTGGGTAATCCCAATCAATCGGGGGAAATTAAGCTCGGTGCCACAAACGCTTGCTGCGCCAGGCTCCCTTACCCGGAGATGCGTGAGCTTTTCCTACTCTACTAGTAAGTTCCGCTTCTCAGGCGAACTCTAAAGAATTCCTCTGAGGCCCCCAGTATTGACTCAGCGGAGGAGTTGAATGCATGGCTCAGTATGTGGTTGGTACGCCCATTTTGGTCTACACGCATATTGAGGATCGGTGCCAGCTATGTGCAACCCCATTTGGTGATGCCATATGCATTATTAACACGGTGTGCTCCCCCTTATTAGGCGGTCCCGTGTCTTCCCTAAACCGCTAACCAGCTTATCATATGTAGCACTCCCCCTCATTAGGGCTAGTCCATATGTCTCTTTACCATCAGGTCTCCCCTTCTGGGTAGTAGGTGGTCTCCACGGCGTCCTCCCCCTTCGGGGAACGGCATGCCTTCCCAACGTACTGTTGTATTTCCAAAATCCCTAGTCTATATTAGCTAGGTAAAAGCACACTTACGACCCCCGATTAAAATGTTTATTCCCATGTAATGGTAATTTGTTGGGCCTAGGGGACGTTGGAAGGTTGAGCTCTTGGTGATGTCAGTGCGCTCACGCCTTGGCTTGGCAAACTACACATCAGGATCCTGACGGGCTTGGCTGCTGTGGCAAAAAAAGTCTGTTTATTACAGACACACGTAGAAGTTCCCTTATGAAGGGGAACGTCCTGGTAACCCACGTTCCCCGAATAGGAAACGGAGACGTGTGTCTCCACTGTCACAGCACCTGAGTCTCCAGCTGGGAGCTGAGCGATTGGCTCTTCAGCAGGCAAATTCTGATGAGCTGACTCCAACAGCTGAATGATATAGCCCTTATTGGCTCATCGGTTTCAGCTGTGGAGCTAAGCTCTGTCAATTCAATTGGCATTTCACTGGCCCGTTTTCATATCTTCTGAAGTAATTGGTCGTCTAAAGCACTCCCAAAGTCTGTTTATTACAGACACACGTCTCTGTTCCCTATTTGTGGAACGTGGGTTACGTACATAACCCAGACATTCTCCACTATTGTTTGCTTTATTTTTAGAGCCACTAAGTCAAAGCATAAATCAAAACACTGATATCGAAGGAATTAAGGTATTTGGCGAAGAACAGAAACTATCTCTGTTTTTGCAGACGATGTATTAATTTATTTAGGTAAACCACACAAATCATTAGAAGTTCTTATGGAAACATTACAGTCTTTTGGAAAATTATCAGCATATAAATTAAATGTTCAAAAAACTCAGGTTCTAACTTTAAATTGACTACTATCTATTTTTTTATGGCAAAAATTCTATTTCAATTGGGAAGAAAATGTATTTATTCATTGAAATATTTAGGAGTCAATATTCCTAAAGATTTAACATATTTGTTTGATTTAAACTATAAACCACTGTATTCAAACATAAAGACATACTTAGTTAGATGGAACCTACTACCATTCCTAGGATTACATTCTAGAATAGAATCAATTAAAATGCATATACTCCCACGATTTTTATATCTATTCCAGACAATACCTATAGAAATAAGTAAACAGCATTTTACAGAATGGGAAAGACTGATTTCACGTTTTATATTGCAAGAGAAAAAAATCGAAAAACGAAGGAGAATTTTCATTGTCATGTTTGTATTACCAAGCGGCCCAAATACGACCATTACTGTGCTTATGCAACCCTAATGTTAAAGCCAGATGGAAGGAATAAGAAAATGCCACCCCAAATAGACCCCCAATTCAAGCCATAATGGCTGATGACAATTTGGTGAAAATATATGAAAAAGAAATTAACATTTGGACAAACAATTCACTAAAAACTTGGCAAGAAATATAAAAAATATATGATTTAACAGAATCAGTATCAATACTGAGATGGCCAGCATTTGACTCCACATTTGCCCCAAACAAAATAAACACCAGTTTTAAAGTTTGGAATAATCAAGAACTTACAGCATACTGCACTTTTCTACATAACGGAAGTGTTAAAGATTGAAAAAGAAAAAGAAAAATACAGCTTGAAATACCTTATATTAGTGACTGGTTTGATATAATTTATGAAATTTATAAGATGGAGAGACTAACAATGAACCGTCGTTTACAGACTGAGGAGTTTAATGAGACATGGAGAAAATGGGTAGAATATTTTCTGCCATTAAGACCAGATTTATTATAGAATGTATGAATGGTCAGAAAGATTTTATTTTGTGAATTATTTCTAGTAACGAGAGAAACATAACAGAAAGATAGAAAGAAGAACAATAGCTATTTTAAATATTGTACATTTAAGATCCTAAAAGTACCATCCTCATGGTTCCATATGTACATAGTTTATGTAATAAAAAAATTATAATAATAAATAAATAAAATAAAAAAGAAAGAGAAGGGCTGACTGGGTGCCACAATATGACTAAAGAAAGTCAACCCTTGAATTGTAACTGAAAAGCAACAAATTAATGTTATCTGTTCCTTTTTGATGATATACAAAACAATTATGAGTGTATTGATTTTCTTGTTTCTTATAATGTCTTTAAATTATTAATGTAACTTCAATATTTATTAATATAACTTTTTTGTATTTTATAATTTCATTTATTTCTACAATTTTGGGAATCCGATGTTCGATTGTTTTGTGAATACATCTTGGAAAACGTTACAGTTACTAAAGTAACCCTTCGTTCCCCGAGGCGGGGAACGGAAATGCTATGTGGAAACTTCCACTATGGGGATTTCGTCAGAAACCAATCACCGAAAGAGTATAAAAACGGGCCAATGAAATGCCAATGAGTTGGTGGCGTCAGCGTGCACAGCTGGCATCAATGACAATCAGTCATGCTATAAAGACGCAGCCAGTGCCATGCTCGACATCCTTTTCTAGCTGAAGAGACTTTCACGCTCAAAAGCTAAGGGACAATCATTGTGGCGAAGGAACATAGCATTTCTGTTCCCCCCCTCGGGGAACGAAGGGTTACTTTAGTAACCGTAGCGTTCCCCTTCGGATGGGGAACTCCAATGCTATGTGGAAACTTCCACTATCGGGAAATCTATGGAAAACGCCACAACGAAAGAACCTTACTGCATCCCTGGCGAAGGGTGTGCCACGCAGTAGAGCGAGCGCACCTACAACGCCCCGAGACACAGTCTTCCAACGTGTCCCCTGGCCCTTACTTACCTTACTTACCTGTTCAGGAAGTTATTTTTTTGGGGAGTCGCAATAACCCAGTAAAATAGGTTTTAATACGACTGTACGTTGGGAAAGCATTCAGTCCCGATAGGGAGGACGCTGCGGAGCTCACCTGCTACCCAGAGGGAAGACCTGGTGACAACCTGTGGACTAGCCCAGAGATGGGGAGTCCATGCATAAGGATGGTTAGCGGGGAGGGAAGACACGAGCCCGCCTAGAAGGGGGGACTAAACTGTGGCTGAGTGAGTGTACGGGGCGTATCTCCAGTGGGGATCACGCATAGCAGGCACCTATACCCAGAACGCGGGCTGACCAGCGGGCATGCCAACAACGTAATGGGCCAACACCTGACTCCTCCGCTGAGTCAGATGCTGGGGGCCTCGGAGGAACTCTGCTCTTTTAGGAAAGCTTTTTTTCTATATACAAACCGCTCTTGGAGGACCGGACCCAAAGGATGCCAGGCAAGGGAGAAAACCCAGCTCGACCATCTACCACTGCATATACGCGTTTTGGACCGGGAGAAGCTGCTTCTCAATCTCTCTCTGTAGACACAGGTTGGAGATACCCTCAAAGACTCTCTCAGAAACTTCGTGAAAGTCTCTTCAGCTAGAAAAGGATGTCGAGCATGGCACTGGCTGCGTCTTTATAGCATGACTGATTGTCATTGATGCCAGCTGTGCACGCTGACGCTGCCAACTTGGCATTTCATTAGCCCGTTTTTATACTCTTTCAGATGATTGGATTCTGACGAAATCCCCATAGTGGAAGTTTCCACATAGCATTGGCGTTCCCCATCAGAAGGGGAACCCTATCTGTATGTGAATTTGGAAACTGCATTAAAAATCTAAATTAATAAAAAAGATAAAAGAGTAGCTCAAGAGCTCAACTAAAGCAGCCTCAAATCAAACATTTTCAATAAAAATATAAACCTCTGTTCATTATCAATATTCTTGCAGCAGATATGACAAAATGAAGCCAAACTAATCAGTGAAGCTACTAATGCTGTTATTTAATGGATTTAATGCCTGAATAATAAGATGAATAAATGTTGATTTCAATTGTAATTAATCATTTACTAACTCTATCTAACTAGCTAAATCTTAAAAACCACCAACTTCTCTTAAATACAAGTGGTTTGTAAATAATGCAAAACAGAATTTAGTCATTAAAAATGAAGCAGTCACAAATGATAAAAAAGTACAATGATAAAGCACATTATAGATGTGGTTATAAGTAGGGCTAGACTGAATCAGCGGACATTTTTTGCTATTTCTGCAGAGAATGATGTAAAAAATCTGTGGATTTCTGAGGGATTATTTTGGGAGTATCGTAACTAAAAACTTAAAATATGAAATAAAAAATAACACATTTTTATCTTTTGTTTAATGTTTACAATGCAAATCCAATTAGATTCACTTTATTTGGTAAACAAAGCAAGTCTCTTATATAATATCTCTACTAAAAGACAGAAAATATGACTTTACAAATGTTTTGTAAATAAATCATATAAATATTTTCATAATAGTCAATAATATTAGTGCAATTAATTTAAAAACTGAATAAATATAAATGTTTACACATTTACACTTGATGAGCTAAAAATCTGTGAATTCTTCTGTGAGAGCGTGAAAAAGAGATCTGTGTGTGTGTGTGTGTGTGTGTTATAAGCTGATGTTTGTGCACTAACTGAATGTCACACTGTGTGTGTTTACAGTCTGGATCATGGAGGAGAGACGAGGATTACAGCAGGACCACGCAAATGTAGGCCTATACACACACACACACACGCACACACACACACACACGCACACACACAGCTGTGGTTATAAATCTGTGTGTTCTTGTGTTAAGGGCACTGTTTCCTCACACTGGATCCAAACACAGTACACACTCGTCTCATTCTGTGTGAGGAGAACAGGGAGGTGAAGAGTGTGAGTGAGAATCAGCCGTATCCTGATCATCCAGACAGATTTGTTTATCATCGTCAGGTGTTGTGCAGAGAGAGTGTGTGTGGACGCTGTTACTGGGAGATTGACTGGAGTGGAGATGATTATGTGTGTATTTCAGTGTCATATAAGAGCATCAGGAAGAAGGGAAAAGCTGCTGAGTATTGGTTTGGGTCTAATGATCAGTCCTGGAGTTTGTTCTGCTTTTCCTCCAGTTTCTCATTCAGACACAATGACACACAAACTGACATCCCAGTGAAGCCGCTCAGCAGGAGAATAGGAGTGTTTGTGGATCACAGTGCAGGAACTCTGAGCCTCTACAACATCTATAGAGACACAATGAGCCTCATCCACTCAGTCCAGACCACATTCACTGAGCCGCTCTATCCTGGGTTTAATGTTTATCCTGGAACATCAGTGAAACTGTGCTGAAGACTGAGGAGAGATTTACCCATAATCCTCTGCAGGATCAGTCAGCAGCAGTGTGTGTGTGTGTGTGTGTGTGTGAGAGATTTTTATTGTTGATTTTTTATAAAATACTTTATTACATGATTTTTCATTTCACACATTGTAACTCCACAGCAGATCTAACAGCAGCTCTCCGTCCTCCACATTCCAGACAGCGTCCTTATAACACCACTATTGTTCAAAGGTTTTAGCATCATTTATGGCCTTGTAATACTTCAAATCTATTGTAATTCTGGATCTTATGAATGCTTTAAAACTCTAATTCTCTTGATCATGTACATCATCTATTTAGTTTCTTCTTATGATAAGTAGAGCAAGTTCCTTGAGCAACTAAACAGTTAATGCACTGCCATTTCAGTTTCTGTTTCTGACTATAGCCGGCTCCAGAATAAACTTACACTGAGTCAAATTCTCTCCACATTTCAGGAAAACTCTGCTCAACATATCAAACTATTGTGTTAAGTGTGTACACTCCAAATAGCACTGATACACAGTCTCTCTATGTCCACAGAAAATCCACTTGTCATGGACACTAGAGTTAACAACACATATGAAAGCATTAACTGCCACAATCCCCTGCTAAATCCTCCATTAAATCCTCCATTGTAAATCCCCAACACATTTTGTCAATGGTGGTTTAAACAAAGTGGTTGTTTGTTTGGTCATGATGTGCTCTCTTCAACAAGCAGCATTTCTCTTCATTCTGCAGGCTGTTCACTCTGGCAGTTGGTCAAATATTTTTAAGCTAGACAATAATAAAAAGCAGAGTTATTCTGCAATCAGGTGATGTGCTCCATCAGGCACAATCATCTTAATAGTATCTTGTAGTGTTGTGCTGCAGTTTTCATATCTTGTAGTGTGTGCACATTTAAGATTTGAGATAATATATGAGCAATTTCACACTCGTAGAAGTGCGATCACGCCGCCCTCAACCCGAAAGTGAAAAAGAAAGTGACCTTTTTGCTGATGAAAGCGAGGACCGTGGGGTTCGCTCACTATTCTGCTGCCCAAGTGGCCGGACAGGTGGCTTCTATGCAAGCGCCATCCATGAACAAACGACAGGAAATAAAAAAAAATTGCAACTGCGTTATTTTTTTTAACGTGTTAAATATTTAAAATTAATCACGTGCATTAACGCGCTAATTTTGATAGCCCTTATATATATATATGGTGTGCAAAGCAGCCAGTATTTGTATCTGTATTTGTTGGGGGGGGGGGGGGGGGGGGGGGGGGGTATTTTTGTATTTGTATTGAACTAAAATTCTAAATGGGCATTAAAATCCTTTTTTTTTTTTTTTTTCGTTACACTTCTAATTTACGCTATAGTTCAGGTTTTCTTTAATTATACCCATTATAATAATTATGGATATGCAATATTGATTGATGTTTTCGAACATGTAACAAGGAACATCATAGAAAAGTAAATAACATATCAGCCATTACCTCATCCATGGTTAAACCAACAACTACTATAATACCATTGTGAACATTATGAACCCCACCACCACCTATCCTTGTTGAAGGACGCTGAACAGATACAATAATAATACTTCAAAGAACTGTTCTGCCTCTGAAACAACTTTTTTCTAACACACAGAATTACAAGAACTAACATTTATTAAACCCTGACTGGGAGATCTGGCAGAACAACAGTTGTATTCTATATAATACTAAAAGATACAGCCCTGATATTGTCAACTGTTGCCAAAAACAGACACAAAAGAACTTTTTTTATGTTTTATGTTTTTTATTTATTTTTATTTCTTTGCCTGTTTCACATTAAATGCAGCTAATATGTGATAAAAACTGACTTGGGTCAGAACATGGCTGTGTTGATGGTTTGGTGCTGGTGGGGGATTGGCAGACAGTGCCAGAGGCAGGATGCTTTTAGTCCATGTGATTATGCATAGCAGCTGATGACAGATGTTTGATATCTCTGCCTCTGCTGATTTCTCTTTTGCACACATTACATATTTACATTTACATTTACATTTAGTCATTTAGCAGACGCTTTTATCCAAAGCGACTTACAAATGAGGACAAGGAAGCAATTTACACAACTATAAGAGCAGCAGTGAACAAGCGCTATAGACAAGTTTCAGGCGTGTAAAAGTCTAAGAAGCAAAACATTAGTAGAAATTTTTTTTTTTTTTTTTTTTTTTTTTTTATAGAGAGAGAGAGAGGGAGAGAGAGAGAAAGAGGGCTCAGTTAGTGGTATAGCCAGAGAGGCAATTGCAGATTAGGAGGAAAAGTGGAGACTAAACAGTTGCGTTTTTAGTCGTTTCTTGAAGACAGCAAGTGACTCTGCTGTTCTGATGTAGTTAGGGAGTTCATTCCACCAACTGGGCAGATTGAATGTGAGAGTTCGGGAAAGTGATTTCTTCCCTCTTTGGGATGGAACAACGAGGCGACGTTCATTCACAGAACGCAAGTTTCTGGAGGGCACATATATCTGCAGAAGTGAGAGCAGATACGAAGGAGCACAGCTAGAGGTCACTTTGTAAGCAAACATCAGAGCTTTGAATTTGATGCGGGCAGCAACTGGAAGCCAGTGCAAACGGGTGAGTAGCGGAGTGACATGTGCTCTTTTGGGTTCATCAAAGACCACTCGTGCTGCTGCGTTCTGAAGCAGCTGAAGAGGTTTGATAGAACTAGCTGGTAGCCCGGCTAGCAGAGAGTTGCAATAGTCCAGTTTGGAGAGGACAAGAGCTTGAACAATGAGTTGAGCTGTATGTTCAGATAGGAAGGGTCGGACCTTTCTGATGTTGTAGAGTGCGAATCTGCAAGATCGGGCAGTTTTAGAAATGTGGTCAGAGAAGTTCAGTTGGTCATCAATCGTAACTCCAAGGCTTTTTACCATTTTGGATGCAGTGATGGTTGCTCCATCCATCTGGATTGAAAAGTTATGGTGAAGAGTCGGGTTGGCAGAAACTTCAAGCATTTCCGTTTTCATGAGGTTAAGCTGGAGATGATGATCTTTCATCCAGAGTGAAATGTCTGACAGGCAGGCTGTAATGCGAGCATCATCAGGGTGAAAAGAGAGGTATAGCTGGGTGTCATCAGCATAGCAGTGGTAGGAAAAACCATGTTTCTGGATGACTGTTCCTAAAGATGCCGTGTAGATAGAGAAGAGAAGTGGTCCAAGCACAGAGCCCTGAGGTACCCCAGTGTATAGATGCTGTAGGTTGGACACCTCTCCCCTCCACGACACCCTGAATGATCTGTCCGAGAGGTAGGAACTGAACCATTGAATAACAGTGCCTGTGACGCCCAGTGACTCAAGCGTAGATAGCAGGATCTGGTGGTTTACAGTGTCAAAAGCAGCCGATAAATTCAGCAAGATGAGGACAGATGATTTCGAGTCTGCTTTAGCCAGTCTGAGGTCCTCCACGACCGAGAGCAGGGCAGTCTCAGTTGAGTGGCCTTTCTTAAAGCCAGATTGCTTGTTGTCCATGAGGTTGTTTTGAGTAAGAAAGTCTAGGACTTGATTGAACACTACTTTCTCCAAAATCTTGGCCATGAATGGAAGCAGGGATACCGGTCGGTAGTTTTCAAGTAGCGTTTGATCCAGGTTGGGTTTCTTTAGCAGAGGGGTTACCCTAGCCTGCTTAAATGAAGTAGGGAATAGACCAGAGTCAAGAGATGTGTTAATTATGTGAGTCAGTGTTGGTATGACTGCAGGAGAAATGGCTTGCAGGAGATGAGAGGGAATGGGATCTAGTGGACAGGTGGTTGCATGGCTTGATAGCATGAGATTGGACACCTCAGACTCAGAGAGCTGGGAGAAAGAGGTGAGTGTGTGTGGTGTTGGTGGTGTATCTTGCGTGTTTGTTGTAGGTGCAGCAAATTGAGCACTGATTTTCGCAGTTTTGGTGCAAAAGAATGTAGCAAAGTCATCAGTAGTGAGTGTGGAGGATGCGGGTGGAGGAGGAGGGTGAAGGAGGGAGGAAAATGTTTTAAAAAGCAAGTGAGGATTGGTGGCACTGTTGACTTTCTGACGGAAGTATGTCTGCTTTGCAGAAGTAACCTCAGTCGAGAAAGAAGACAGAAGAGTTTGGTATGTTATGAGCTGTTCAGGATTTTTAGTTTTTCGCCAGCTTCTCTCAGCAGCCCGAAGTTTTGAGCGATGCTCACGGAGAACATCAGAGAGCCAGGGTGCAGGAGGACTGGCTCGGGTTGGTCTGGATGTCAGAGGGCATAGTCTGTCTAGACATGATGTTAGCGTGGAGCAGAGTGTATCAGTTGCACTGTTTGTATCAAGATGGTCTTTACCCTCGTCGGTCTTCACACGAGGCGGGCTTCACACGAGGCTGCCGCGACCGCTGCCGCGGTGAGACTAGTCGCTTATATACACCCCCGAGCGCTTTGCTGATTGAGCTCAGGTGGACACGCCTCGAGAGTAAAAACACCCGAAACTGCAGCCGCGGGGGCGCGCGAAAAACCTCCGGCTCGGCACGCGAGCTCTTACAGTAAACAAAAGGAAACAGTGGCTAAAACTTGCTAGTACTAAACACAGATAGCTGAAAAACAATTTTAAATGTCCAACAACCAATACACAACCAGCTGAAACAAGTCTAACTGTTCTCTAACCAAACACTAAACACAGATAGCTGAAAACAATTTTAAATGTCCAACAACCAATACACAACCAGTTGAAACAAGTCTAAGTGTTCTCTAACCAAACACTAAACACAGATAGCTGAAAACAATTTTAAATGTCCAACAACCAATACACAACCAGCTGAAACAAGTCTAAGTGTTCTCTAACCAAACACAGCAACTGAAAACAGGTCTAAATGTACTTACTCGGTGTTGCTCTCGATGCTAAGGTGCTTCTCCTGCTAGCTAGACCAAATGTGTTCAAATATATAGTCTTTACCTGGCGTTTGGACACGCCTCCAAAGTTACAAAACACCCAAAACTGCAGCCGCGGGGGCGCGCGAAAACCTCCGGCTCGGCACGCGAGCTCTTACAGTAAACAAAAGGAAACAGTGGCTAAAACTTGCTAGTACTAAACACAGATAGCTGAAAAACAATTTTAAATGTCCAACAACCAATACACAACCAGCTGAAACAAGTCTAACTGTTCTCTAACCAAACACTAAACACAGATAGCTGAAAACAATTTTAAATGTCCAACAACCAATACACAACCAGCTGAAACAAGTCTAAGTGTTCTCTAACCAAACACAGCAACTGAAAACAGGTCTAAATGTACTTACTCGGTGTTGCTCTCGATGCTAAGGTGCTTCTCCTGCTAGCTAGACCAAATGTGTTCAAATATATAGTCTTTACCTGGCGTTTGGACACGCCTCCAAAGTTACAAAACACCCAAAACTGCAGCCGCGGGGGCGCGCGAAAAACCTCCGGCTCGGCACGCGAGCTCTTACAGTAAACAAAAGGAAACAGTGGCTAAAACTTGCTAGTACTAAACACAGATAGCTGAAAAACAATTTTAAATGTCCAACAACCAATACACAACCAGCTGAAACAAGTCTAACTGTTCTCTAACCAAACACTAAACACAGATAGCTGAAAACAATTTTAAATGTCCAACAACCAATACACAACCAGCTGAAACAAGTCTAAGTGTTCTCTAACCAAACACAGCAACTGAAAACAGGTCTAAATGTACTTACTCGGTGTTGCTCTCGATGCTAAGGTGCTTCTCCTGCTAGCTAGACCAAATGTGTTCAAATATATAGTCTTTACCTGGCGTTTGG
Source organism: Danio aesculapii (assembly GCF_903798145.1). Lineage (NCBI taxonomy): Eukaryota > Metazoa > Chordata > Actinopteri > Cypriniformes > Danionidae > Danio > Danio aesculapii. The sequence continues at coordinate 14,975,878 of NC_079438.1, forward strand.
ACACGCCTCCAAAGTTACAAAACACCCGAAACTGCAGCCGCGGGGGCGCGCGAAAAACCTCCGGCTCGGCACGCGAGCTCTTACAGTAAACAAAAGGAAACAGTGGCTAAAACTTGCTAGTACTAAACACAGATAGCTGAAAAACAATTTTAAATGTCCAACAACCAATACACAACCAGCTGAAACAAGTCTAACTGTTCTCTAACCAAACACTAAACACAGATAGCTGAAAACAATTTTAAATGTCCAACAACCAATACACAACCAGCTGAAACAAGTCTAAGTGTTCTCTAACCAAACACAGCAACTGAAAACAGGTCTAAATGTACTTACTCGGTGTTGCTCTCGATGCTAAGGTGCTTCTCCTGCTAGCTAGACCAAATGTGTTCAAATATATAGTCTTTACCTGGCGTTTGGACACGCCTCCAAAGTTACAAAACACCCGAAACTGCAGCCGCGGGGGCGCGCGAAAAACCTCTGGCTCGGCACGCGAGCTCTTACAGTAAACAAAAGGAAACAGTGGCTAAAACTTGCTAGTACTAAACACAGATAGCTGAAAAACAATTTTAAATGTCCAACAACCAATACACAACCAGCTGAAACAAGTCTAACTGTTCTCTAACCAAACACTAAACACAGATAGCTGAAAACAATTTTAAATGTCCAACAACCAATACACAACCAGCTGAAACAAGTCTAACTGTTCTCTAACCAAACACTAAACACAGATAGCTGAAAACAATTTTAAATGTCCAACAACCAATACACAACCAGCTGAAACAAGTCTAAGTGTTCTCTAACCAAACACAGCAACTGAAAACAGGTCTAAATGTACTTACTCGGTGTTGCTCTCGATGCTAAGGTGCTTCTCCTGCTAGCTAGACCAAATGTGTTCAAATATATAGTCTTTACCTGGCGTTTGGACACGCCTCCAAAGTTACAAAACACCCGAAACTGCAGCCGCGGGGGCGCGCGAAAAACCTCCGGCTCGGCACGCGAGCTCTTACAGTAAACAAAAGGAAACAGTGGCTAAAACTTGCTAGTACTAAACACAGATAGCTGAAAAACAATTTTAAATGTCCATAAACCAATACACAACCAGCTGAAACAAGTCTAACTGTTCTCTAACCAAACACTAAACACAGATAGCTGAAAACAATTTTAAATGTCCAACAACCAATACACAACCAGCTGAAACAAGTCTAAGTGTTCTCTAACCAAACACAGCAACTGAAAACAGGTCTAAATGTACTTACTCGGTGTTGCTCTCGATGCTAAGGTGCTTCTCCTCATATCAGTTTGGTTTTATCTGCAGAACACAGAATTTGAGCAAGTTTTTTTGGACTGGTGCAGGACCATGAGATGGCTCAGCAGCAGCCACACTTTTTTCTATTTGGTTACCCAAATCCATGTGACGAGTTTCAACTAAGTTAGGTTAATGAATGAGGAGAAGCTATGCTAAAGTTAACTAGCCTATAGCCTATTGCTGTCTGCAAAAGACAGAGTATTTAAATGAACCATAAAACTCCCACAAGTGCATACAATTCGACACAACTACGCAAGCATTGTTTTAACCTTTTTAACCAAACGTTAACGTCACTCTGTGAACAGCCTATTGTCTAAATTACCACGCTACAGAGCTATAGAGCAAACATGAGAGCACCTGACTGCAGATGTCAATAATGCAGTTCCCGATCAATTTTCCCTTCCAGCTTCCCAAAAATGTCTCCAGAACCCAGTTTAGAACCCAGGCCTTTTCAGTTTATTCATAATAATTTGCTTTTGTATAATGTTATTATTAGAAGCCGTATTTATTATATGCATATTTATATTTGTTTTATTAAAAACAAGCTAAGATTTGCATACCTGTCAGGTTTTAAACCATATGGGGCATAGCATGTGTATTAGGATATTTTTTGAACACATTTCGCTATTATTGTTAATTTATTCGTTTGCTGGAAATTAAAACTGAATTTAGAAATAGTTTTGAAACAAATCTTTGCGCTTAACAAACAAATTTAATTATTTATAGGCTAATGGATGTCTGTGCAAGAAGTTTCCTAATCCACGAGAGTGAAAGTGAAAGTAAATAATGAGGAGGCTCATCTCTCATTCTCACACTGTAGATGCTCTGTTTAACTGTTTTCTCTCTAGTGAAGGGTTCAGTTTTTCCACTTACTAAGTCTGTCATGTAAATAACAAATGTGCTATGGCGTGATGCAACTGAGTCTTAAAGGGAATGGGAGATGAGACTCTGATTTGTTTATTCTCAAAACACACCTATAACTAATTAAGAAAATAAGCTCAACCCTTTTAGACCATGCGCCATGGCGCAAAGCGGATTTTCCGTCCTTAAAATAGCAAAAGTGGATTCCGACACGCCCTTAATGCTTTTGCGCCCTGCGCTTTGCACTTGGATCGTCATAATAGAGCCCTTTATGTTTAATCCACATAAATTTGTTAGAAGTGTAAAGTTAATTTAATTTGTATTGTGACAACATGAAATAATTGTGTGGAACTCTGCAGTTTTTACAGTGTGTGCAATGTGCACAAATACGGTTATCAGTTCATAATAAGTTGAAACACATTGTTAGATTTTGCTGTATTCAGCTTAACCATTTTTGGGTGGCTCGCCACTTAATAGATGACTCTAATACATAAAGCTGAGCAAAGTTCTTATGGGGAGAAGACTTTATTGAAAGCAGTAAATAGTGCAGTTCCTCAGCAGTGATGTTAACTCGTCGGTCTTCAAGTAACTTAACCCAAAGTACAGTCTGTGAGACACTACTTTATAACAAAGGATGTAACCCCTCAGAGATTACCCAACTGCTTTGGTTGGGTCACAACTCTTGAGTTCCTGTAGGCCATTTGGTACACATCTTTTCAGATGCAGATACTTTTTTGCATGTGAAACAAGCCACACAATCTATCAACATATAGAGTTATATTGCGTTCTAGTAGCCCAGTAGCAAATCTTACAACCTGGTACTGGTTGTCAAAATCTTCACCCCTCTTCAGCTATTGAGTTTACATCTTCAGGTGTTCAAAGGGTTTCATTATCAGTAACTTGATATGTATTTAAGAGTTCACACTTGTTTGGCAAGCTGTCCCGGGAGAAAGCCCTAAGCTCATAAGATCGTCGAGCCCTGGGCTCTCTCCCGTAAGCAGGGTGAGAGGAGAATTTGAGCTTAGGTAGATCTCAGTGAACTCTCCTGACTTGTTTCTGTTCTAATGACAAATACAGGAATGGCTAAAGAGAGATATATGGCTTACTAAGATTTAGAATGTTCAGTTTACTTAGCTCGTGTGTTTTTGGACTGTGGGAGGAAACATGGGAACCCTGGGAAAACGAAAATAGTTCATAAATAAACTTCACATGAATGAACAACCAAACTACATGAAAAAGCTGCCATTTTGAATATACCTGTGTTTGTGTGGACAAGGCTTCATTTTTGAGGACTCTGCTCTCCATTGTGAAGCTTCATGTGAGCGCTGAGGCTTCTTTTACGGTTAAAGCCCTTTCCACACTCACTGCATCTAAAACGATCCTCTCCTAAGTGAGTCATCATGTGGCTCTTAATGGAGTCTTTGCGTGTGAGACTCTTTCCACACTGATCACATGTAAACACTATAGTTCCAGTGTGACCATCCATGTGGTTCTTGAGGCTAGCTTTGGTTGTGAAGCTCTTTCCGCACTGAGCACATGCAAACGGCTTCTGTCCGGTGTGACTTATCATGTGGTGTTTGAGTGTGTTTTTATATGGGAAACTTTTACCACACTCTGTGCATGTGTAAGGTTTCTCTCCAGTGTGAATCCTCATGTGGACTTCAAGGGTGCAATTTTGCTTATAACTCTTTCCACACTGAGGGCAAGAGTAAGGCTTCTCCCCAGTGTGAATTCTCATGTGCACTGCCAAGTTTCCTGCATGGTAGAAGCTTTTTCCACATTGTTGGCATGTGTACGGCCTCTCTCCAGTGTGAATTCTCATGTGGGCTTTAAAGCCTTGTATTTGACCAAAACTCTTTCCACACTGTTCGCAGCTGTAAGGTTTCTCCCCAGTGTGAACTCTCATGTGAACATCAAGGCTTGGCTTTTGACTGAAACTCCTTCCACACTGTTTACAGTTGAAATTACACCTGGATTTGGATTTCCGAGGTCTTCCGCATGAAGTCTTTTTAGTCAGTGTGGGTTTTTCATCAGTCGTTATGTCTTGGTGTTTCTCTTCCATTTCATTCCATTGATGAGTCTCTTCTTTCAGCACCATCAGGTCTTAAAAAAACAACAAAAAAAAGTGAACTTTAGTATAAAGGCACAAAGCGACAAGCATGAAATGGATGTTTCACCCAAAAATTAAAATGACTTTACCATTTACTGTCCGTCATGTGGTTTTAAACATTTCCTTTGTTCTGGAACACAAAAGAAGCCAGCGTTTTTTCACATTATCTTCTTTTGTGTTCAACAGAATCAAGAAACTCATAAAGGTTTAAAACCACACGAGGGAGAGTAAATGGTGAGGCTATTTTCATTTCTGTGTCAGAAATACCTTTAAAGGGTTCCTATTATGAACCTTTCTTATAAGATGTAAAATAAGTCTTTGGTGTTCCCAGAATGTGTCTGAGGTTTTAGCTCAAAATCAGATCATATACCTTGCAGAATATTTAATTTTGGACATCAGAGGAAAACCAAGCTCTTTTTGTGCCTGTGGCTTTAAGTGCAAATGATCAAATGCACTCGTCCTAGATTACTCATGTTGTGTTCCCTCATGTGTATCTTCCAAATAATAAAAATTTACAAATAATAATGTTAACCCGTGGTTTACCAATGTAAAACATCTCTTAATGAACACCCAGGATTATTTTTTAACCCCAGGTGTAGCATGAGCAATGTGGAATGTGATTACAGATAACCCAGGATTCTGTATATCCAGGGTTAGAATGACCCAGGGTTAACAATTTGAAGTTTAAATAACCCTAAGAATACTCAGCATCAGCTCTCAGGATAACCAAAGTACAATGACAAACAGCAACATACAAAAATTGTCATTCATGTCATAGCAGTGACCTGATCTCATATGCTATTTTTTAGAACTTCAGTTGCCTATTGGACAAATGATCAGGAATAATAAACGAGAGAAAACAGTCACACTACTTACTCTACAAACAAGTGTGTTCATGACTATACATATAAAGAGAAATGATAAGATAAGAAAATATGACTTTGCAACATCAAGCAGCATTAGGCATGGGCCGGTATAAGATTCTGACGTATGATAACCTTGGATAAAAATATCACGGTTTCACTGTATTGTGATTACTGCTCTAAAATATATTCTTTTTAAATGGCTGGGTCCCTTTAAATACAAAATATTTTCTTTTGAGAAAACTTAAAAAAAAATTGGAGCAGTAAACATGTCAGGCTAAATCATTCAAATGAATCATTGACTTCTGCTGTCTTCATTTGTTTCAAAAACACAGATTTCTTTACAATTTAAAATGGCCTCTTAGGATTTATTTTTTGCTGGAGATACTGTTGTCATGAAAAAAAATAAATATAAAAAAACCTTACATATACAGTAAGAACGATATAGCAGAACATTTTGGCGGTTTTATACCTTGAAAACGGTTATCATCCCATGCCTAAGCAGCATAACACTGTTTTTAGGATCTAAAAATTAATTCTTTAAAAAAAGAATCAAGCAAAATAAGTCATATGGCGCCGCCTGCTGGTACGTGAAGAATATGGTCAATATTCAGAGAATTTCTGATGAACTTTACACACAAATGTTTCAAGGACAAATCATCAGCATGCTGTAATCCATTTCTTAAGCAGCAAAAGTCATTTTTAGACTAGTTTGTTGGCCAGTTGTAGTCAGTGCAATGCTAAACGTTATTGTTCCACTATAATGTGTTCGTTTTGTCTCACGTCGTCCCACAGCAACATCATATAGTTTAGAATACTGTACAATGTTTAATAACAATTAATTATTTTAGTGTCCATTTTATTCAGCATGTTTAATATTGGGGGCATCCACGCTTACTGACATACTTTAAACCAGGGTTTCTGCAGGTTTCACCAAATTAGATGTAAGACTTTTTAAAGACCATTATAAATGAAATTTTAGACTCATAAAGGGCTAAAGGCTAAAGAATTTTTCAAATGGCCCAGATCGAATTTTTATTACTTGCCCTATCAAAAAATATATATTAGTTTAATACATTTATTAATATAATAATAAATTAATAATAATAAAAAATAATATTAGATATTTCTAAGCAAAAGATTTTAAATATTGTGAAAAAACCAGCCAACTTTACTTGTATCCAAACACTTTTTCTTCCAAATATAAACTTTCTTAAAAAAAAGAAAAAATGAACATTTGTTAAAAAGTTATAAACTATAATAAACTAAATCTATGCACAACAATCTGTCCAGGTCGATGTCCTCAGCAGTAAATACATGGAGCACGTTTAAACAAATGTTATTGTAAGGAAAATAATTAAACTATTATGATAAATAGAGTTAAAATGACCTTTTTGAAATAAAAGTTGAAAGTTTTATTGAGATGGATTGTTGGTGATTCTATGGATTTGGCCAGATTGGGTAGCAAAAGATGAACAAAGGAAAATGAAGATTTGTTTAAAAAAAGATTTAAGACCTACAACACAGTCTTATTTTTTAAGACCCTGCGGAAAACCTGTTTAAACACTATAGCCCTGGTAATTAGTTATTATAATTATGTAATTCTAACACAGATACTATCTGTGAGAACTAGTAACAACTACTAAAAACAAGTTTAAACCCATAAAGAAGTTGAAAAAAAAGGAATTGTGATCAACGTGACTTATGAAATTGGAAAGTGGTAAGCCAACATCACTGTAATAGCAGATATCTTCTATGAGAATACTGTAGGTCAAATATTGTCAGCTCAGTTAAACTTGTTTAATTTATTGTTTTTATATAGCGCCAGTGCTCAAAGACGCTTTACAAACGGTAGAAGAACAAGAAAAGCAATAACCTTAAGAAGGTAGAGAAAATGGGAGACTAATAATACATAAAAAGAATGACAAAAGACATGAGAACAAGTGACGAAAGAAACTGATTCCTGTCTTTCAATGAGTGCTTATGTGCATTTAGGAGAACTAGGCAGCACACTCAGGACTGCAAGATGGATTTAATTTAGTATTCTTATTATTAAAATATATCTGAATGAGGATCAAATGACTGAGTTGGTCTTTGAGAATGAAAATCAACCTGTTTGTTCCTGCAGATCTTCATGTTTGACTGTGAATGTTTCTTCAATCTTCACATCTTCACTCTCCTCTTTAATAAACGCCATCTTTATAACAGTGTGGAGATCAGTCGCTTCAGCAGGAGTTTTTCTCTGCGTTTGGACACTTTATCCTGTTTAAAATGAAGAAAACAATAAAAATGTTCTGTTAAAAATAAATAAAACAATAAGCAGAAACAAAATAACTCAACACTTGCTACAACAGTTTATTTATATGAGAGTAATTAACAAAAGAAAATCAGGTAACAGTAAGTCAGAGCAAGAAACAATAGCCACAAATGAGCTGATTCAAACCAATACTTCATTTCTTATATATAGTGATGTATACTTAGAATGGAATGACATTATGCTATTTAATAAATTAAACCTTCATTAAAACACTTATTACACATTCTGTTACTTTACCCAAATAGCCCTCATTACTGTGAGTAAAATAGTACTACGTTATATAAGGGGTTAAAATAATATTTTCAACAACAGGTACATAATTAGCATCGAGTAAAAAACTAAAACTTAAATTAAATCGGTTTATATCTGTAAACGTTTTAAAACACAAACATTTCTCCAGTTGAATGACAGCGCGAAATCGGCGCAGCCTTGTGACGTCACGCGACACGCCAAAATAAAAGTCTTTTTTGGCCTTTTACTGTTGCAGTCATGACTTGTTGATACATTTCTCCCTCGTTTTCCACTTTAAACTTAATCGTTTGCTCTCTCTCTCTCACACACACACACACACACACACTAGGGTTCTTTTTTATATTGTCGTCTCTTATTATCTGCATTCATCTCCTGCTATCCTTTAGCAATATGTAATAATATTTAACTTTACCTTTACTTGAAGCATTAAAGGGGTAGTTCACATAAAAATTACAATTCTGTCATTTACCCATCCTTTACTTGTTCCAAACTTGTTTGAGTTTCTTCTGCTGAATGCAAATAATATACTGAAGAATACAGAGCGGATGTCTATCCAGTTGCAACCAGTACTGGGAAACACCCATACACTCTCACATTGACACATGCACATATACGGCTAATTTAGTTTACCTATACTGCACGTCATTGGACTGTGGGAAAACCGAATATTTACCTAGCTAGTGAAACTAAAACATGTAGTAGTAATGGCTGCTTTTTACTTAAAGGGCACTTATTTTACCCCCTTTTCAAGATTTAAGATCTTTGTGTCTCTAGAATGTGTCTGTAAAATGTCAGCTCAAAACACCCATCAGATTATTTGTTATACCTTTTAGAATGTTGGGGTTTTCGGCTTTAAACACTTAGTCTTAGTAGATTAAACACGTTTTTAAAAATTGTGTTATTTGGATTAAAAGTTTTGATCAACTTTAAATACTGAATGTCTATGCATTTGAGAGAAATAGCAGATTTGTTGTGTGAAGTGGAAAATGAGGGAGAAATGTATAATGTCATGACTGCAACAGTAAGTGGTAAAAAAATAAACAAAAAAGACCTTTATTTTGGCGTGGCATGTGACGTCATAAACCTGCGCCGCTCCCGTGCTGTGATTCAACTGGAGAAAGGTTTGCTTTAAAGCTTTTACACAGATAAACCGATTGATTAAAGTTTCAGGTTTTTTTATCTGATACTAAATTATGTACCTGCTGTAGACAATATTATTATAAGTCTTTATACAACGTAGTACTATTTTACTCACAGTAATGAGGACATTGAGGTAAAGTTGGTTTTATATTCGCACATTCATTCAGAGACAGCTTTATAGATTGTTTACCATGTTACTTTGAATATTTGGACAGAAATCACATGTAAGTATGACTTCAAAACAACATTAGCACTATTTAATCGACTGTGAACAATGCTGTGCTTTGATGGTTGTTGGCTGCTAATATGATTTTACTATTTAGTATTTTCAATTCATACTTTTCTGAGATTATATTATTAATGAGACAGACTGAATGTGCGAATGTAAAACCAACTTTACCTCTATTATGAGGGCTATTGTTTGAACAACAGAAAAGTGTGTAATAAGTGTTTTAATGAAGGTTTAAATTTATTAAACAGCATAATGTCAGTCCATTCTAAGTATACGTCACTATATATAAGAAATGGAGTTCTAGCTTTAATCAGCTCATTTATGGCCATTGTTCTAGCTCGGACTTACTCTTTTACCTGATTTCTTTTTGTTAATTACTTTCATATAAAGAATCTGTTGAAACAAGTGTTGAAGAAAAGATATTTTGTTTCTGCTTAATGATTTGTTCATTTTAAACAGGATAAAGTGTCCAAACGCAGAGAAAAACTCCTACTGAAGTGACTGATCTCCACACTGTTATTAAAGAATTGAGGTAAAGTTGGTTTTATATTCGCACATTCGTTCAGGGACTGCTCTATACATTGTTTATCATGTTACTTTGAATATTCGAACTGAAATCACATGTAAGTATGACTTCACAATAACATCAGTACTATTTAATTGACTGTGAACAATGCTGTACTTTGATGGTTGTTGGCAGGTAATATGATTTTACTATTTAGAATTTTCAATCAATACTTTTCTGAGATTATATTATTAATGAGAAAGACTATGCGAATATAAAACCAACTTTACCTCTATTTATAAAGATGGCGTTTATTAAAGTGGAGAGTGAAGACCTGAAGATTGAAGAAACAATCAGTCAAGAAGTCAAACAAGAAGATCTGCAGGAACAAACAGATTGTTTTTCATTCTCAAAGACTAACTCAGTTTGCACTGGCCCCTCAGAAAGAAGTTGTGCAACCCCCCCCCCCCCCCCCCCCCAGTTTTCATAAAAGATTGTTCACTCAAAACTGAAAATTCTTTCTGGCATTAATTACTAACACTTCCGTCATTTCAACCTTCAGAACACACATTTAGGTATTTTATAATATGAAATAGCAATTAAATTATGAAAATTGGGAGATTAAAGCTAGGTATATAGTCCAGAGATCTGGTCCCCATGTCAGGTCAGGTGCGCTCGTGTATATAGCTTTTAAAACGCCCACACGGCAGCGCACTCAACTCACACGGAAGAAAACTGGACTAGTGGATGACATGAAGGCGAGCAGCCTAACTCATTACATGTTCTGGTTAACTAATTCATTAAACAAAACTCTCTTGAGCTCTAAAGGGAAGAAATGCAGAAGAAATTTGCCGTTACATTAATTTTAGCAAAAATGCAACTGCCAGTCATTTTTACAACTGTTTTTCCGTTAGGGAATATGTAGCCCTATAAAAATGTTTATTTCACTGCACAGTGCCACAGTAATCTACACTACAATAATATTTGAATTTATTATATTCATTATTATTATTATTAATATTAAAATTAAGCTAAAATTGACAACTATGAACCCTTTTAAATGTTTGCTTTCATTTTGACATCGCTAAAGTGCACTTTTGTGAAGAAATATCCCATTATGCAGCAGCAGTCAAGTTAGAACACTTAAAAAATTCCTTTTGCATTTAAGGATGATTGGCTAATAGGATAAATAAATAAATAAAATGACGGGTAGGCATAGTAACCTAATGGTTTATGATGCCGTCTTTACAAATGCACGGAATATCATGGAAAAAAAAACAGAATATCACAGACAATATCCCGGAAAAAAAACTCACTCATGATAGCCTAACCTATTTTTTTATTTTTACCTTTACAATGATGAAAAAATTTATATAGCCTATTGAGTTGCGTGTTAGCCTATCCATGCGGTAATAACTGTGAATATAGGTATCTGTTTTAGGTAATTTTCTGGCTACACTAATGCCTTAAAATGTACCTAAATATTTTTTTAAATGACATTAGATTGTAACATTTAACTTTTTCCTAACACTGATGTTGGTTGTGTAATAGGCTACGTTAAGCGTGATGACTCGGTTAAGCTGATTTCACTATATTTATTTACCAGTTATAAGAGACTATTCAATAGTTTAACCGTTGGTTAGCTTGCATGTGTGGGCATAGTTTGATGTATTTACTCAAAACTTTAAACATTTATAGGCCAAATATTTCAAATAAAATGGAAAGAAATGAGGATAAAATATGATTTAAAGCACACGTTTGGCACTGAAGCCATGATCTGTCTACGTTAATAAACAGTATCGTTGCATTACCTTTATTGAAAAATGTCAGTAATTGCAAAACTGTGCATTTTGTTATTACTATAAAAAAGTATATTACTGTCTTAAGTCAGTAACTTAGGCAGCAATGCAAAGTAATAATAAATGTGAATAAATAGCCCAAATAAAAGGAACAAGAGGGACCAAAATCAGTTACCAGGTCTAGTGCCCCCCTATGTGATTAAAATTGTTAAGTTAAATTCTTGGTAATGACAATTGTAAATGTGTATGTTGCACACAGAAAGGAAGTAGAACTTTTATATTATGTACAAAAAAAAGTAACTTCCGGTGTGAGCGGGAGTTATTGTTTTGTTGGTGAACGGCTATGGTGGTCATGCAACAAAGGAGACGAGTTCAGAACTGTTGTTTTATTTAGTAACAAATTGGTAGCAGAGGATGGTTAGCAATTACAGAGTCCTGCCAATCTTTGATGAAGGGAAGCCGTACGAGCTTGAAAACAGTAAACAAGCGCTCGCCGTTGCTTTGGTGCTGTCAGGGAGAGCGAGAGAGACGGCGATGGAAATACCGGTTGATGATTTGAATAAGGACACTAGCATGTCAACTTTACTAGCGAAACTTGATGATTTGTTTCTCGGGGAAGTAAAGGACCGGACTTATGAGGCGTATACAAGCTTTGACTGCATTGTGAAAGGCAGTAATGTTTCATTGACGGACTATATAATTAACTTTGAACAACTTTACTCATGCGCAAATATTCCTAATGCACTCTTAGCTTTTAAATTATTGGATACTGCTTGCTTGGATGTGAACGATCGACAGTTGGCTTTAATAGCATGTGCAGATCTGACTTTTGCATCACTTAAGAGAATTTTCACAGGCAATACGTCTGAATTAACGGTGGGAATTAACCAGGAAACTGCATATATAACAGAACAGAAATGACAGAGAGGCAAGTCATGGCCTCAGAATGACCAACAAAGGACACCATTACCTGGCACAACCCCCCTAGATAGATATGGTCGCAGATCAAAATGTGCTGTGTGTCAAAGTATTTTTGGGCTACATTGGGTACATTGGGCTAAGGACTGCCCACACAAAGGTGAGCAAATCAAACTGACTGAAGAAGACTGCAAGAAATGATGTAGAGGAATGTAACATCACTCTGTTTACAGAAGAGTTACACACTGAAGCAGAAATCCTTGTGACTGAATGTTGTGGATCTGCAATAATAGACACTGCATGCACTCGGACTGTGTGTGGACAAGAATGGCTAAATCACTACATAACTGAGCTCAATCAAGCAGAGACTAATGACCTGAGAAAGACAGAAGCCTACAGCCATAGACCAGATATTAATAGATTTAGATTTGGAGATGGAAAAGTGGTCTGCTCCAACAGAAAGTTAAAAATTCTTGCAAAAATTGGACAGATCAAATGTAAGATTGAAACTGAAGTCGTTTCAGCCAACATACCATTGCTCTTAAGCCAAGCCTCTCTGAAAAGAGCAGGAACAGTGTTAGACATTGAAAATGACAGAGCGGTAATGTTCAACCAGCCAGTAGAACTTGACCTTACAAGCTCTGGTCATCATTGTGTAAATATAATGGACAATGAAAGTAGCTCAAAAGACATTCTAATTCTAAGGCATTCTAATGAGCAGATTTTGACAACTGCTGAAGACATATTGGCCTGCCACTGGCATCACAATACAACAAAACTGTGGCTGTAGATCTACATGAACTTGAACCAGGTGTGGTATCTCCACATCATTGACCAGTTCACTAGATTCAGTGCAGGCAGCATTCTAACCTCAAAGAGATTCTCTGAAATAGTCAAACATTTTCTCCATGACTGGATAAGCGTACACGGCCCACCCCAAAAATATTTAGTGATAATGGGGGAAAATTCAATAATGATGAGGTGAAAGATATGGCAGAGAACTTCAATATAGAAGTAAAAACTACAGCTGAATATAGCCCGTGGAGCAGTGGCCTCCTGGAGCGACACAACCAAACACTTACTGAAATCATAATGGAAGTGAAAGCAAGCATTGGTTGTGATTGGCACACTGCAATGGACTGGGCTTTTAAGGCAAAGAATGCAATGCAAAATGTCCATGGTTACAGTCCTCATCAACTCGTGTTTGGACAGAATCCCAACTTACCATCTGTGCTAATTGATAAACCTCCAGCTTTAGAGTGCACTACAAAGAGTCAATGGGTGGCAAAACACATCTCCGCTTTGCATGCATCAAGGTCATCAGAGAGGATTCGGAGAGCATTGCGGAATTAAATACGTAACACAGGTGAGAAATATGAAATGGGTGACAAAGTGTACTACAAATAAGTGGATTGTCCAGAATGGAAAGGGCCAGGAACTGTCATCGGTGAGGATGGTGCAATAGTGTTTATAAGACATGGAGGGACTACGTCAAAGCATTAGAGTACATCATCTCAGACTGAGAAAAGTGTTCAAAGAAGGTGAAGATCAACATACAACAAAAACTGAAAACAGAAATCGACAGCCAGCAGACATGACCGAAATCAGTGTACAAGGGGTGAGAAAATGCAGGACAAAAGGGGGCAGCATGAAGCAGAAGAACACGCAAGTGATAATGCAGAAACACAGAGTGATGCTAGTATGGAAACTGTGGTCATGCTACAAAAAGGACAAACTGTAAGCTACAGAGATAGAGAAAAGGGTGTTTTACACACAGCTAATGTCCTGGGGTGTGCATGTAAAGCTACAGGCAAATATAAAAATTGGTATAACCTGTTACTTATTGAGCCCACTAGTGTGGCAGGTACCACAGAATCTGCTGACATGTCAAATGTTGAGAATCTACAATTTCAAAACACTGTTCCTAATGCTAACTCCACTAATGTATGTGAGGATATGTGTGTGTCACAAAAGATGTAACATTTGACTTTGCAAAACAGGATGAGATAAAAAGCTGGATAGATAACCAGATCTTTGAGGAAGTAAAAGATGAGAGACAGAAATGCATTTCCACTTGGTGGGTTTGCACTTACAAAGAGACACCTATTGGGGTTTTACCCAAAGCTCGTCTTGTAGCACGAGGTTTTGAAGAACTAGAGATGTCAGAACTAAAAAAGGACTCTCCAAAATTTTCTTCAGACTCTCTTCGGCTCCTTGTGGCAGTGATTTGTCAAAGACAGTGGAATCTGATTTCTACGGACATGAAAGCTGCATTTCTACAAGGAATGGAACTGTCCCTGGACCTTTATATCAAACCACCTCCTGAGGCAAACTGTGAAAAAAAGCTATGGAAGCTAAAAAAGTGTGTGTATGGTCTGGCTGATGCTTCACTTTACTGGTATGAAAGAGTGAAGGGGATTGTCATAAAGTCAGGAGGAACAATGCCAAGTGTAGATCCAGCTGTGTTCTACTGGTTGGATCAAGACTGCACTGTGGCTGGTGTACTCGCTTGTCATGTGGGGAGGCACACAAAGTTTCTCCTCATCAGTAATACCTCAGATCCATGTTTTAAGTTGGGCGTAAGGAGAACAACAGCTTCTGTTATGTGGGAATAAACTTTGAAACTATTGACAATAAAGTGCAAGTTTATCAGGAAAACTACATCAAAAACATACAGCCTATACAACTGAATCCTGCAAGATCAGTGGAACAGGACTCCTTACTTTATGAAGAGGAAAAGGATCAGCTATGGTCAAAGGTTGGCCAAATTCTTTGGGCTGCAAGACAAAGCAGGCCCGATGTCATGTTTGATGCCAGCAGCCTAGCTTCAAGCATTAAAAATGCCTCTGTACAAACTATACATGAAGCAAACAGAATTGTGTGTAAACTTAAGTCCAAAAAGGTACTGCTGAATTTCCAATACCTCGGGAAAGACTGTGAGCTCAAGATAGTTGTATATCGTGATGCCTCTTTTGGAAATCACTCAGATGGTGGAAGTCAAGGAGGACATCTAATTGTTCTTATGGGGAAAATGGAATGTTCTCTCCCCTTTCTTGGCAATCAAAAAGAGTAAAGAGAATTGTGCGAAGTACTCTTGCTGCTGAAACACTTGCAATGTCCGATGGAATTGATAATGCAATATTTCTGACTACGCTGCTCTCTGAGCTGACTACTGGTGACACTGAAAATGCAATACCAATAATCTGCATCACAAACAATCACTCACTTGCTGCACTGAATTCCTGCACTGCACTGAATTCCACAAAGTCAGTTGCTGAGAAAAGACTTTGTCTGGAAATTAGCAGCATCAAATAACTCATTCAAACACAAAGAATTAAGCAAAGTGCTCTGGTATGGTACAAAAGACCAACTTGCAGACTGTCTTACCAAAAAAGGAGCAAAAGCACTGCAGTTACCTAAAGCACCTAGTGAAGGACAATGGAAGCTAATTCTAATAGCTAAAACTTATGTCATGTTATCTTATGTTTTGCTGTTATCTTATGTATTAATGGTTTCCAGGGAGTGCATAAGACAAGTTTTTTTTTTAAGAATAGATTGAGTTTAAGTTAAATTCTTGGTGATAACAATCGTAAATGTGTATGTTGCACATAGAAAGGAAGTAGGACTGTTATGTTCTGTAAAAAGATCACTTCCGGTGTGAGCTGGAGTTATTGTTTTGTTGGTGAATGGCCATGGTGGTCATGCAATAAAGGAGACGAGTTTAGAACTGTTGTTTTTATTTAGTAACATAACTTTGTTTAGCTGCTGCAGTTTTGTTCTGTGCAGAAACGCAGGGTTGAGAACCCTTCAGGATTAATTAATTGTGACAAATTGAAGCGCGGTTAATAGTGAAACCGGTTAATCGTTGCATCCCTAGGCAGCATTAACCATTTAGATAGGCCTGTTCAAAAAAGTTTCTGTCTTTTATATGGAATTCAGTGGAGTAAAACAGCAGATTATAGTGTGCGTGCATAAATACACTGTGTAGGGAGACCAACAGTTTTAGCCCAAAATCGACCAGTCTTTGGTGACGCACTCATTCACAGACGTCACGAGCACTTCAATAATAAAACAGTAGTCTTTACTCTGTTGCTTCGATACATACTTTTGCTTTTTGTTTCTTACAGCCAGACGTTAAGTTTACAGTGCTCGCCTCGACCCGGTTACTCGTTTCCCCGCACTGCAACAGTTCAGTCAACTTCTCTTTCTTCCGCACACCACATAATGCTGCTCTCTTCAACTCTCTTCCTCTCCCATTATGCTCTCACCCATTTCCTTTTTGCCGTCCCATGGGTGGAGACCAATAAACAATGTTGACTGTTGTCACAGAAAACACCAACAATCATAAATGCATGATTGTATGCTGTCATGGCTTTGCCAATGGAGAAAAAAACAGCCATGAATATAACGAAAAGGGAGTAAATTTGCCCAGAGTGTATTGAGTTTTTTTTTTATTATTTCAAAGCATTTTCCTAGAATATTTCAAAATAAGGTGTCCCCAAATATCAGTTCGTTTGCTGAAACACCGACAAAGTTTTGGCCAAATTAAGCCTCAAAATCACCCCAGAATGCATGAAAATGACCCAACATCACACAAGGGGAAAGATGAACATTCCAGCCTTTATGCAGATGCTGTACAGGTATGTCTCATGTCTGTGAGGCAAATATTCAGCTGTTTGTTCAGTTGTTACCCCAAGAACTTTGTGTTTACCAGTCAGGCACAGAATGAACAAGTATTCCCTGTCTGCTTTACAAATTTTAGAAAAACATTTTGTTGTAATTGTGAATATATATATAAATAAAAATAGGCCATTTACAGCTTTCAAATCTGTGTCTGATCAATATGACAAAAATAACTTTTGTGAAAAATTATGTAAGAAACTCTGAAAACTGGACTGACACAGTTTCAATTTACTATAACTTCTATGTTAAGCAGCTTTGACACAATTTACATTGTAAAAGCACTAGATAAATAAAGAGGAATTGAATTGAATCTGCTTAAATGTGTACACGTTAATGGACCAAGCACAATATGATCTGATTCATTTTACATTTAATGTGCATCAAAATTACAATGTGTGTAGCCAATGTTTTCAGTGTTCTTTCACTTTTCAGCTTTTAATGAGAGTTTTTGAGACTTAATGAAAAGTAATGTTTTATTTATTTATTTCAGACCTAATTGAAGAGAATGAGGGGAGTAAAGAGGAGGAACATCATGTCAAAATTGAGGAAAAAACTCAATTAAAGACTGATGGTATTTTAAAAAGGAGAGATGAGAATCATTTCACCTGCATCTGCACTCAGTGTGGAAAGAGTTTTGAAAGAAAAGGCAGTCTTAAGATTCATATGCAGATCCACACTGGAGAGAAACCATTCACATGCAATCAGTGTGGGAAGAGTTTCAGCCAATCATCACACCTTAATGAACACATGATGATCCACACTGGAAAGAAACCATTCACATGCACTCAGTGTGCGAAGAGTTTCGTCCGGTCATCATCCCTTAATCTACACACGAGGATCCACACTGGAGAGAAACCATTCACTTGCACTCAATGTGGGAAGGGTTTCATCTGCTCATCACACCTTAATCGCCACATAAGGGTCCACACTGGAGAGAAACCATTTACTTGCCCTCAGTGTGGGAAAAGTTTCAGCTGCTCATCACACCTTAATAAACACATGAGGATCCACACTGGAGAGAAACCATTCACATGCACTAAGTGTGGGAAGAGTTTCAGCAAATCATCATCCCTTAATCAACACATGAGGATCCATACGGGAGAGAAACCATTCACATGCACTAAGTGTGGGAAGAGTTTCAGCCAATCATCATCTCTTAATAAACACATGAGGATCCACACTGGAGAGAAACCATTCACTTGCACTTAAGCCGCGGGCACACTGGACTTTACTCCCAATAGACATCTATTCATACACACAAATGCGTCAGACCGAAAATGCAAGTTCGTGTGTCAAGTTTCGCAGTTCACTGCATTGCAAAGTTCAAACTCTGACCTGCAAAATTGCATAACTTGACTGCGTGAGACCAATTAAAGATCAAAACATGACCTCTGGACAGAAATGTAAAATATGGACCAATCGCTCACTTTTTTTAATATCTAATCATCTTGTTTAATCCCGCCCTTTTTCGCAGTGCCGTACAACAGAATTTCGCATGCTCAAACTCTAGTGTGACCGCAGCTTCGGTGTGGGATGAGTTTCAGCAACTCCTCAGACCTTAATAAACACATGAAGACCCACACTGGAGAGAAACCATTTACATGCACTCAGTGTGTGAAGAGTTTCAACCGATCAGCAAACCTTAATGAACACATGAAGATCCACACTAGTGTGAAAGAGTATGTGCTTTGAGTGTGAGAAGACTTTTATTACAGCTCCAAAATTGAAACTGCACCAGACGATTCACACTGAAGAGACCGTACAAGTGTTCACACTGTGACAAGAGGTTTAATCATTTAACACATCTGAAAACACAAAAGAAGATTCACACTGGAGAGAAACTGTACAGCTCTGATCAGTGTCTACAGAGTTTCGCTCCTTTGGCGCAGCTTAACAAACGCATGGACAAAAAGTTGCCCATATGACATGAATGCAGCAAAACATTTTCTCATCTGCACAGAATGTTTCATGTCTGAATAATGTTTGAAAAGGCTGAGTGAGGGTATACTGTTTTCCAACACTCCTACACTGCAGTAGGTCGGGTTGCAAATGTGTTGCGCTCCTCGCGTTTACCGTAAACACATTAATGGCGGCTGAGAGAAGAACAGTTTCATAAACATCTGGCAAACAGCACCTCTGCGGCTTAAAATCTCTTTGCAAGTGATTGTACAGGTGCGGATTACTTGTATCATGTAGTTAAAGTGTTGCTGTGATTATATCCTAAGTTCTTTATCTACATTATTATCCCTAGACATTTGTTGGTTGCTTTGATTGATTGTTCTATGAGTAACATTTTATAATAAATAATTTGCATTCAGGCTATTTTGTTAGCTCATCTCTCTTTTATGGTGTGACTCAAACAAGCGGGTCATAACACTTTGTAAAATGTGTCCAGTTGTATCCGACATCTTGTCCTTTCAGTCATGACCATACTTTTGAGTAGGAACCTAGATTGAGCAAGAAATGGAGAACATTGCCTTTCGTCTCAGCTCCTTCACCACAACAGACAATCACATCATCTGCATTATTGCTGCCGCTGCACTGATCCATCTTTTAATCTCACATTCCATTCCTCTTGAGAAAAAAAAGGCAGATACTTGAACTCCATTTGGGGTAAGGACTCTCCTTTAAACTGGAGATGGCCACCTTTTTCCGGTCAAGCACCATGGTTTCTGACTTAGAGGTGCTGTTTCTTTCCCTGGACAACGTTATCTGTAAATGGCAGAGACAGTCCTAGCCTGCACCTAAAATTATGTCAGTAAAAATAATTATATTTCTGACATCAGCCTCAAAAATAACACATTTACAAAATAAAGTGAATAAATAGATGGATAGACATTGTAGTGGTGGAAGGGGAAGTAGGATGGCTTGTTCAACTATAAACCAAGATGAAGCTCTCTCAAGAGGGATGGACCAGTGCGCGAGATGTCTCAGACTGAAGGCGTAATAATGAAATAAATGCTCAGGAAGCCCTAACCCTATTTCAACAACTGGCTGTTGCGATGTACACCTATGCCACCTAGGGTGCTTATTGTTCCCGATAAATTAATTGACTAAATAATCCAACTGTTTTAAATATTGTAAAGAAATATTTACAGGGATATACTGAAGTAGAGAAGTAACTTTAGGAATGCAGTTCATTTAGAGTATGATAGTTTGTTATTTTGAGTACCTCAGAGCAGTGGTTCTCAATTCTGGTGCTTGTGCAAAATGAGTTGACAACCGTCCAAAATTAATTTTACCTCTTATTACTAGGTCTTAGAATCACACCTGAGGAACCACAAAAGCAGAGGTTTGGCTTATCTTTAACTGCTTAAGATCAATGTGCACCAGATTAGCTAGAGACAACATTTGTTTAAGTTTCCTTCGCCGACTGGCCATGACGACACACTGCATTCCTGATTGGTTGGTGACTCCGCTTCAGTGACATCCTTGGGATTGACTCGCTTGTGAGTGGAAGTTGTCCTGGGTTACCGGGGTGACAGACTCTGTTGCAAGTCGATTTGCAGAAGTTTTTTTGCGGTTTCGGTGTTGCATGGAAAGTTCTTTGCGACCCGATTGCGTGGCGATGCAGTGTCCGAGAGCATTTTGAAGACCAGATGAGCTGCAGCATTCTGGAGAATCTGTAGAGAATTAAGGGTGCAGGATGGGAGTCCAACTAGAAGAGCACTTTAGGAGTACATCCTTGAAATGACAAGAGTTTGCACTAAAAGTTGTGCAGCATGATCTGTTAAGAAGGGCCTGATTTTTCTGATGTTGAAAAGTGCAGATCTGCATGATGGAGCTGTGTTAGCAATGTCCTCTTTGAAGGACAACTGATCATCCAGAATCACCCTAAGATTATTTGCCGAACTACATGGGGTAATGGTGGATGATCCCAGCTGGATTGAGAAATTGTGTTGAATGTGTGGAGTTGCAGGGAAGGTGATGTAAGCAGATTAGTAAGCAGTTGGTGATGTTTTTTCCAAGCCGATATCCTTTAGGCAGTTTGATGCGAGTTAAAAATTTGGAAACTTAGTTGAAAACAGCCCTTTGTAGTGTTTTGGTAATAAATCGAACAAGAGAGAGACTGGTCTGTATTTTTTATCCAATTGAGGTGTTGAGTGATGTGTTTTTGAACAGTGAAGTTACCCAGGCCTGTGTAACCCCGCTGGCCCTACACCACCCAACCCGCTCTGAGCTGAATGGCGACTGTCCGCATGGCAGTTGCTTTAACAAAGAGGCTAAAGATCAGCGTCAGTCGCCAGAGTACCTTTAGAGTTCAGAGGAGTGAGGTTTACCTGCACAGCACTTCACTAGCTGGCCTCCATTACACCTGCTTAAAAGTGGTTGGGAATGTGCCAGTGTGAAGGGAAGAGAGTGAATTTTTCTTCAGAGGGTGTTGTTTGATGGAGATTTAGGTTGGATTTAGTGGGAAATAGACTGCTAATTTGAGTGTTTTTTTGTGTAAAGAAAGAGGCCAGCTGATAAGGAGTTGGTGGAGGAGGACAGAGCAGAGTATAAAATGTCCTAAATAGTTTGCGGATGTCTGAAGTGCTGGTAATTTTGTTATAGTAGTATGGGTTTTGGTCGAATGGAGTCGGGAGGCTAATGATACCAGCTAGGTTTGGTACCTGCTGAGGTCAGTGGAGGCTTTTGATTTGTACCATGCTCTCTCTGTTGCCCTGGGTGCTGTTCTAGGTTATCTCAGAACATGCCCTAACACTAACCATTCTCAGACCATCTGACAGCCAGGGAGTAGGGTGCATTGGTCTGGTGGAGACAGGACAGATCTCACCTAGGCAGGATGTTAAAGTGGAGCAGAGTGTTTCTGCTGCACTATTTACATCAAGAAGATAGAACCGTGTATGTTTGAGGGAAGAGAGGATGTAACAGTGGAGGAGAAGTGTGTGGAGGACAAACCAATTTTTACTAGTAGCAATTTAGTTGATGAAATTAACAATTGAATTCTTGAAATCAACAATTAAGTCTGAATGGCAGCCTACATTTAGTTAAGTTTCACAAACTAATTTCGAGAGGAGCACGTGATATGATTGACCGCAGCTGGTCTCTCATCTGCAATCATTAGTTTGCCAATCAGATTAATCCAAACTCACTTTAAGAAGCCGAGCAAAAAACTTAGCCTTAGCTGTCAAGAGCTTTTCCGAAGAAAGCTCTTGACAGGACTGCTCCAGCTCCTTCACAAGCTTCTAAATATCAACATCTCTCTACAACCTATCAACAATTCTACTACCATCATCAGACTACAACAAATCAACAACAACAACAACAGTGGATATGACAAAACAGCAGCATCAAATCTACTCACACCAACAAACAGCAACATGGACAGGAACAAAATCTCCACTCTCCTAGAAACACCAGCTCCGGTTCAACAACACCAAGCCCAGCCTAGAAGCCGACTCGATACAGAGGCTCCAAAAAAAGGCCGAAGGCCTATCCTCTCTTCTTCAGCAAGGACTCAATGCTGCATACAATCCCCATCCCCCGTCACTCAAAATCGACACCCACCTTTTCTAGTTTCTTCATACGCCTCCGCAAGATCATCATCCCTCAATTTCAACAAGATGACAGTGAACGAACTCCGCCAGACCCTCATAAACAGCGGAATCTCCATCCCTAGCAGCTGCAATAAAATTAAACTACTAAAACTCTATGAATCCATCTCATCACCAACTTCGCCCCCTCAGGACAGCAAAACTACTCGCTGCCACCACACCCCCTATCCTCAACCCACCACAGCCCCGCATGCACGAAATCTCTCCGGAGCATTAAAGAAAGCAACCAAGAAAAGCAATCCCATGGAACTGGACAAACTGCACCTACCATAACATTCCAAAACATGGACAATCCACCCGATAATGACGCCACTCTCGGACTTCCCACCCCCCTCCCTTTGCCCCCAGCTCCACATTCCAGTGAAAACTTCAGCCCTACTCTTCCAGCCATCCCTTCCACCCTTAATCCTCCTCAATTCTCTCTCCCTTCCAACCTCCCTCACTCTTCAACCCAGCTTATTTCTACCCAGTCTTTCTCTACAAGTCCTAACGCTCTTCCCCTTCCTACTCATTACCCCTCTTCCAGTATTCCCACTTTTTTCTACTCTACATCCCTTCACCAAGCACCCACCTCCATTACTAACCCTCCCCAACAGTCTACCCTCCCTACTCACATTTTCTTCTGCACGGCCCTTTTCACCCTAACCACAGCCACACCCCTCACATTCTGCGTAATGCTTCACACTTAAATCACCCACTAGCTCCTAACCCGCTCACTTTCGTTAGCTGTATTTCACATAGCATTCGCATGTTATACAGAAACCATCTGCACAGAAATAGCAAAAAACATCTGCAGATTCCATCTGGCCTTACCCATAGGAGGCCATCTCCTATGAGGAAACACATATTTACACGTACCACAAATTAATTTCTGCAAAATGCGCCATTCACATTACTCAGTGGAATCAGTGTCCCTACTGGGGGGCCAGGGATACCAGTGTTGGGTACCGAAACCCTTGGAACCGGTAAGCACCGGACCAAATCAGCATATGAATTTCAGTGCCTAATTCCGGTGCCACTTGTGCTGCGACAAGAACGTAAAGCAGGTCGCACATCAGAAGCACTGCTTGGTGACGCACAGCGCCATGCATGATATTATCAACTGTCATGTGCGCGCCATGCCGCGGCTCTGAGCGGCGCATCCGCTGTGTTTAAAAGTCTAAAAGTTTAATTCTAAACAGCTTTGAGGGATACGGATGTACGTTTACATGGACACCAATACTCTGATTTTAATATGATTAAGACAGTACTCTGATCAAGAGTCTACCACGTAAACAGTGACCACAGACACAAACTGCAGAGGAAACATTTATAGGCTGGTGACTCAATGATCTAATTTGCTTAAATGCTTTGCTAAGCATTCTACAGTATAGCTATATTTTAAAAGCAAGGATTCTGAAACACCAACATGCAGCAGATGCTTTACAAAAGTTGCGTGTAAGAGGGAAAGCACGTCAAACTTATGAAATGTGAGAGCTCATGGAATCTACTTAAAGTTGAGGAATGGACTGTCTTTGACAGTTTGTGATATTATCTGGCACTTTCAGTGAGTATGTTTACATGGACACCAATACTTTGATTTTAATATGATTAAGACAGTACTCTGATCAAGAGTCTACCACGTAAACAGTGATTTTTGATTATCTTAAAGGACCACAGACACAAACTGCAGAGGAAACATTTATAGGCTGGTGACGCAATGACGTTGATGAATCTATGTGGTATAACATGCAACAGGGAATCATGAATGTAACATTCAAAAAGCAACTCATGTAAATACCTGCATCATATTATTGTCTTATTCAGATTAAGGAAAATCATTAGATCACTGATGTCCATGTAAAAGTAGTCACAAACCCCAAACCCAGAAAAAAAGGTGTTCCCTGATTTTGATGTCAGTGTTTCCACAGGTTCCACAGTAGTAAGCTAATGTAATGTTAAAGAGCCCATATTATACATGAAATAGGGTCATATTTAGGTTGTAAGGGTCTCCAACAACAGCCTAAAATGCATGCAAGGTCAAAAAACACTTTCATGGTCTTATAATCTGCATTTTTTTTTACCTAATTATCCCAGCGACTCCAATATGAATCGTTCAGCGATCCCAAACCCCTCCTCAGTGCGAAGCCAATCTGCGCTGATTGGACCGATGACAGCCTGCTGCGATTGGTCGACACGGACAAGGGTTCAGCGCGAGACCGAGTGAAATGCCCAGCTACTAATCAACAATATAAAAGTAGTCACAGTGCATACACGCTTCATAGTGGATTTTGGCTGCCAGTGGGTGAATGTAAATACAGACAATGGACTAGAAAATACTGACGACACACACACACACACACACACACGGCCAGCGCGTCCATAGAGAAGACCTAGGGCGGCAGAATAGAGAGGGCGCGGCGCTCAGTTATATATATCCGCGAATCTCCCGGGTTTGCGCGCAACTACTTATGTTTTGTAGCCACGTCATCACGAAACACCTAATGACTCGTTATCAAGACGACTCGTTTATAGATGAATCAATAGTTTTAAACACTGTACACTTACTGATTTAAGCCTTAGCTGGATATTTCACTTCACTTAGAGCTGTGTTACACACTACATGGAAGGGCATTTTCAAAAACCCATAATATGGGCTCTTTAATCGCGTAATGAAAATCTTGCATTCATGCCAACAAACAAATCATGAAAAAAATATATTAATACAATTCAAATAAATAAAATATGAATTGATGTTTAATATATATTTATGTTGTTCAATTACATTGATAAAAAAAATAATGCACTCAACCAATTCCTGTCCCTTCATCACCCCACCCCTCTACCTCTGCTATCCCCGCTCTACTTCCTCCTCCCTCTTCTTAAAACCCTCCTTCCTCTCTGTCTTGCAATAACTTAAATATAGCAAGATGCTTTCACCACCCCTGCAAATTTCTCCATATTTGCAATTACTTTTTAAATGTAAAAAACAAAACTTTGTTTATATTTTCTTTTGAGAAAGCCTAGCAACACCTTAGCAATCACATAGTGAGACCTAAGCAACCACCTAGCAACACCTTAGCAACCACCTAGCAACAAATTAGCAACCAACTAACAACACCTTAGTAACCACCTTAGCAACCACCTAGAAACACCTCATCAACTGCCTAGCAACACCCTAGCAACCGCCTAACAACATCTTGGCAACCACCTAGCAACACTTTAGCATCCACCTAGCAGCACCTTAGCAACACCTAGCAACCGCCTAGCAACACTTTGACAACCACCTAACAACACCTTAGCAACCGCCTAGCACTGCCTTAGCACCCACCTAGCAACACCTTATCAATCGCCTAGCAACACCATAGCAACACCTTACCAACCATCCAGCAACATGGTAGCGACCGCCTAGCAACACCTTAGCAACCACCCAGCATCACTTTAGCAACCGCCTAACAACACCCTAGTAATGCCCTAGCAACCACCTAGCAGCACCTTAGCAACCACCTAGCAACACATTAGCAACCGCCTAGAAATGCCTTAGCAACCACCTAGCAACAGCTTAGCAACACCTTATCAACCGCCTAGCAACACCTTAGCAACCGCCTAATTGGGATTGCAATGCGGTGAAGTGCCCGGATTGTGATAAGGTTTTAAATAAATGTGAATGTTGGATGGGGAGGAAGAGGAGGAGGAGGTAGAGCAGCAGGTAGACGGACAGATATATGAAAGAGACAATATACAGTCAGAGGACAAAACAACAACACAAGACAGAAGAACAGAATCTAAAAGTGAAAAACTACAAGAGAATGAGGCTAATGGAAAGGACAGAGTCACTGAACAGGAAGGGACAACATGGACTCAAATGGATATGACTGACAGTTTAAGGAATGTTTTGGAAGCAGCAGAAATGAGCAATTCGAATAATAAAGACTTACAACAAGGACAACAGGAAGACATATTTTGGACACAAGGGGACATGACAGACAGTTTTCAAAAGGCATTGGACACAGTGGAGACAAAAGAACAAAGTAATGAGGAGCAAGACGAGTTAGAGGAACATTTACAAAAGGAGGGAAACAAAGAGACACAGGTGAAATCATCAAAAAGAAGAAGATCGATAAAGATAAAACCTAATTTAGAGACTGCAAGGAAAAAACTGCTAAAAGATGAAGAAATCGAATGCGCAAATAAGTATGAGTTGCTAAAGGGCTTGGAAGAGATGGACTGAGATGATGGTTTTTATGAATGTTTTTATTTTATTTATGGTT
Source organism: Danio aesculapii (assembly GCF_903798145.1). Lineage (NCBI taxonomy): Eukaryota > Metazoa > Chordata > Actinopteri > Cypriniformes > Danionidae > Danio > Danio aesculapii. The sequence continues at coordinate 15,002,672 of NC_079438.1, forward strand.
TTAGGAATTGTGTCTTTTAATGCAAGAGGGCTTTTAGACATCAGAAAATTTGAAAAAGTGAAAGAAATGTGTAAACGAGAAGATGTGATTTTATTACAAGAGACAAACTGGAAGGAAGAATACATGAAGGAAATAAGAAAAAGGTGGAGTGGGGAGATTTTATACAATAATGGGGATGGGAGGCTGGGGAGAGGAGTTGCAATTTTAATAAAAGAAAACAGTGGGGTTTTATGTAAAACAATCTATAATGACAAAGAGGGGAAGTGTATGATATGTGAAATGGATTATGAGAAGAAAAAAGTAATTATGGTGAATGTTCATGCCCCAACAGAGGAGAACAGAAAGAAAGAGTATTTTAATGTACTAAGAGATTATTTAAAGAAACATGAAAGAGTTATTATCATGGGGGATTTTAACACTGTTTTTAGTAAATTAGAAATGGCTGAGGGAATGGTTTTTAAAACAGATAAAGGAAGAAAAGAACTGAAAATATTGATGGAGGAGATGAATTTAATTGATGTGTGGAGAGAAAGGAATGAACAGACAAAAGAGTACTCAAGAAGACAGTGGAGAATTTTTTTTGTCAAACAAGAATCGATTTTATTTTATGCACAAGAAATGTTGAAGGGTTTATAAGCAGAGATGTATAAAGTACTAGAGACCCAGACTTAAGTAAAAGTACAAGTACTCTATCAAAAAGTGACTTGAGTAGAAGCTGAAGTGCTCTTTAAGCACCATACTTAAGTGGAAGTACTAAAGTATTCAACATTTTTTGTACTTAAGTATTGCAAGTAGTTTATTTCAAAATTTACTACTCAAGTACTGAAAGTAAAAGTACAAGTATTGTGTAATGTAGTTATTAAAGAAAGCAGTCAAAAGACATCATATTGTTTTGTTTATTTTAAATTTTTTTGGGGGGGGCACGTCATTAAGCAGAATGAAAAGAAACATGACTTACAATACTGTTTTTCTCTCACGCTTGAACCACAGATCTGACCGATTATAACAGCTTTAACACACACCTTTCAAAGTTGTGTGTCACAAAAACAGTCCATAATCCACTCAAAACGCTATTGAAACCCATTTTCGGAGCACAAATTACTGGTTGTAAACGCTGTAAACGAACGTTCTAATTCACTTGATTTTGATTTTATTGTAAAAAAAAGAAAACGTGTATATTACTGTGTTAAATGAAAATCTGAAATATTTTATGGCTTATGGCTATGATTTAGTATTCAAAAATGTTTCATTTTGATTATGTTTTAATTAAATTGGTCTTAAACTTCATATTTTTATAGTATATTTATTCATTCTGGTACTTTTACCATAAACCAACATCTCAACCATTTGGTAGAGGGTGATATTTTAGAAATTATGGGATGTGTTGGGGGAAAATGTATTGATTGTGTTAACTAGCGACATTAGGAGTTAAGAAATGCAATAAATAAAAAAATTCTATTGTTTTTTTTCTTGGTGTGACAGTTAAATGGTTACTTGTAATATAATTGTGTCCTTTAATACAGCAGTAAGATATATGAACTGTACCTTTAATTTGACCCGCTCAAAGAAAACACTCTTTCTGAATGTATCAAACAAAACTCATGCACAGAATGAGCATTTATAGCAAATAAACTAATGTAAATATTCTCCCGCCTGCTTTTTAAACGCTGACAGGCGAGGTCTTACACCCCTTTGGTTATTGTCTTCACCTTCTGAACAGAAAGGGCTGCTATCGGCTTTAGAAATGAAAGCGTTGTTCACTGATGGCGGGAAGAACAGCCGCGGTTACAGTCTACTGTATGTATGTATAATACGCGGTTATCACAGGTAATCTATAATAGACACAGTGGAGAAAACTTGCACCTCATACACGCCTACCCGGCCAGCGGGTCAAATGTCCAAAGTGAGAGAGGCAGAGATGGAGTCTCACAACATTTCTCAGTAGTAGTGAAAGAGCGGCTCGTGTGCTGTGCCACCTTCACTCGCCCTCGCGCCTCCGTCCTTCGCCATAGTATTGCGACACTGCACATAGGAGATAAATGACGTCAGTACGTAATAACCCGATGATCTATTACTGAACCGATATCGACCATTTTGACACCTCTAGTAACGAGTAACGATGCAGCTCATAAAAAATCTATCGGAGTAAAAGTATTAAACTCATCGAAAATATGTACTTAAGTAAAAGTGGAAGTAGGAGAAAAAAACAATACTCCAGTAAAGTACAGATACTGCATTTTAGTACTTAAGTACAGTAGTGAAGTAGTTCTACTTCGTTACTATACATCTCTGTTTATAAGCAAGATCAAATATGAAGAAACAAGTCTGAGTGACCATAAGCCAATGTTTATGAATCTAGACTGGAGTAATGTGAAACGAGGGCCAGGGGTATGGGTTTTAAACACAGCGGTTTTAAAGAATGAAGACTATGTTTTGAGTATAAAGGAAATTATTCAAAAGGAAAAAGGGAATGAAATTTATAATGAGGACAAAAGAATGTGGTGGGAGAATGTGAAACATTTAGTTAAAAAGTTTACAATAAAATACTGTAGACAATTACAAAATTGTAAAAAATATAAGGAAAAAGAGCTGAAAGAAAAACTAGAAAACGAATTGAAAAATGAGAATGGAAAAGATATACAAAAGATAAAAGAACTGGAAGGAAGACTGAAAGAAATGGAGGAGGAGAAATTTGAAGGTGCAAGATTAAGAAGCAAAGCCAAATTTACAGTGGAGGGGGAAAAGTGCACTAAATTTTTCTTTGATCTAGAGAAGACAAGAGGGAAGGCAGAACTGATTAAAGAAATAAGGAGCAGAAATGGGAACATAGTAGAACAAAATGAGGAGATTTTGGAAGAAATAAGATCATATTATGAGAAATTGTTTTGCACAGAGGGAGTAAAAGAAAAAGAAAAAAGGGAATTGCTAAAGCTAATCAAATCAAGAGTAGAAGAAGAGGAAAAAAGAGAATGTGACAAGGAGGTAAGAGAAGAAGAAATAAAAAGAGCAATTAGTGAATTGAACAAAAAGAAAAGTCCAGGAATTGATGGGTTGGGAAGTGAATTTTATATTGTTTTTAAAGATATTTTATCTAGTATTTTAAAGGAAGTATATGATGAGATTTTTGAGAATGGTGGGGTAAATAAAAGAATGGGGATGGGCTTAATGAAGGTGATATACAAAGGAAAGGGGGATAAAGTAGATTTAAAAAAATTATAGACCTATAACAATGCTCAACACTGATTTGAAGATTTTAGCAAAAGTTTTAGCTAACAGACTAAAGGAAGTGATGCCAAGCATAATCAAAACAAACCAAGCATATAGTATAAAAGGACGAGACATTGCTGACACAACTATGAGTATTAAAGACACAATAAGATATATAAATGATAAGAAGAAAGATGGTTTTTTAATTAGTCTGGACTTCGAGAAAGCTTTTGATAGAGTCGAGCATGACTTTTTATTTGGAGTGCTAAAGAGTTTTGGTTTTGGGGAAAATTTTATAAAGTGGGTTCAGATTTTATATAGAGGAGCTATAACCAGGATAAAATGCAATGGTTTTTTAACGGACTGTTTTAAAATAACAAGATCAATCAGACAGGGTTGCCCGTTATCTGCACTTTTATATGCCTTAGTTGCAGAACCACTGGGATTAGCTGTGAAGCATGAGGAACGAATAAAAGGAATAGAGGTAGAGGGGGGAGTGAATAAAATTTTTCAATATGCTGACGATACCACATTAATACTACAAGATCTGGCAAGTGTAAAGCAAGCAATGGAAACAGTGCAACATTTTTGTAAGGGTTCAGGAGCTAAAATAAACGAAGATAAAACAGTATATTTGAGATTTGGAGGAACTGAGGCTTTATCTGGACATTTTACGTTCAAGGAAATGGATGAAATTAAAATTTTAGGCATTGTAGTTGGGAGGGATGAAAAGAAAGCAGAAGTAACTATGTGGGAGGAAATGTTAGGAGGGATTGAAAGAAGGCTGAGGTTTTGGAAATTAATGTCTTTAACTTTGAAGGGGAGGGTTTTAATTTTGAATGTTTTAATGGTTTCTAAATTATGGAATATTTTATATGTGTCATCAATGCCACTGTGGATGGAAAAAAGGCTGAAAAAATGTTTTTTAGATTTTTTATGGGAAGGGAAGCCTCCAAGAATAGCATATGCAACGTTGATTGGAGAAGTGGGCAAAGGGGGACTAGGTTTAATAGACGTCGAACAAAGAAAAAACAGCTTAAGAGTGAAAATGGTAAAGAAATATTTGGATGAAGAAAATAAGGCAGCATGGAAAAGAACAATGGAATATTTTTTAAGTAAAAGTGGCAATTTTAATATGGGAGATAATATTTTATGGATGAGGATGAAAACATTCATGACAGAGGGTCTACCAGACTTTTATAAAGAATTGATTGGAGCATGGGGGAAATTTTTAACTTGTGTACATTTTAATATACAAGGACGCGAGAACATTTTAAATCAGCCTTTATTCTTAAACAGTGACATTCTTAATCAAGAGAAAGTGGTGTTTTTTAGGAAATGGTGGGAGGTGGGAATAACAAGAGTAAGGGATATTTTATATGAATTTAAGGAAGGATTTTTACCGGTGCAGTATGTTATTGATGTGATGGATGAAGCAAAGGAGGATTTTAACAGACAAGACTTAATAAAGGAATACGACATAATTAAAAATGCCATACCTGCAGAATGGTTAACAAGAATAGAAAACATGGAAGAAAATAAACCAAGTAAAGATGTGAGTGTAAGATTTGGAGAGAAATGGTGGGATTTTAAAGATTGTACAGTGAAAATGATTTATGGGTTTTTTTAGAGATGGGGTTTTTAAGAAACCTGGTGCAAATCAGTACTGGATACGGATGTTTAAAGATGTAAATGAAGACAACATATGGGCTAATATAAATGACAAATTTGTACAGTCAAAACTGGAGAATTTAGAATATTTTATCAGGAGTAAAGCAGTGTTTACAGATGTCATTTTAAACAAAATAGGGATGGAGGAAAGTCTCACATGTAAAGTATGTCAAGATGCAGATGAAGGATTTTTACACTTGTTTTTATATTGTAATGAGTTAAAAGATTTTAATGAGAAATGCAAAAGCATGATTTTAACTTTGAAAGGAGAAAGAGATGACAATCTAGAGTGGGAAAAGGTGTTACTGTTGGGGCTGAACAAAGAATGTGATAATAAAAAGCTCATAAATTTACTTGTGATTTTAATGAAAAGTGCAATATGGGAGAGAAGAGTTGTAGCAAAAAAGGAAAAAGTTTTATTAAATGTGTGGAATGTGTTTAAGAGGAAGGTGGAGAAATATTTTGAATGTCTATTTTATTATTTTAAGTTAGAGGAAATGCAGGAGGCTTTTTATGATGTTTTTACTCAAGAAGTCACAAAGATTTTAAATGACACAGGAATAAAAATGTCTTTTTAAAAATGTGATTTTACCTTTTAAGGAATACTACTTGCAACATTTTATGTAAAATGAAAAAAAGCGTAATATTGTGAAGCTGTGATGACCTTTTTAATGTTTTGTCTTAAGTGTAATCTGGATAAATAAGTGAATTGTATGAATTTTGAACAGTATAATAAAAGGAAAAAAAAAAAAAAAGGTAGAGTGGAGGACTGTAGGTGGGATGTTGGCAATCCTTAGGTCGCTGGTTCGACTCCGGCTCTAAGGAGGTCTTTTGCGCTCAGAGCTGCTTTCACGCCTGTGCAGTTCGGACATATCTTCATCGCTAAAGCTCAAAGTTCACCATAGAGGTGAAAAGGAAGATTCCCTGACAGGGAATCGAACCCAGTGAGAGCGCCGAATCCTAACCACTAGACCACCAGGGAAGACTGGCAGATTTTTGCCCTCAAGCCTAGCTGTGGGCCTCCACGCAAGTATGCTGCAGCTGCTCTGTCAAAAATAAATCTAATGCTTGTAACCTCCTCCTGGAGAGGAGAAAGTCTCAGACCCTGGATCACAATTCTTCTAGGGAGGGACTGTCACATGCTCTGTGAGAACATCCCATCGACACCACAACTTGCCATAATAACAAAGCACAGCATGTGTTGAATGAACTCCGTGTTGACTGAGCTGTGTCCTTATTACAAGCAACAAGCTAACGATGACAAACCAAGCAGACAGGGCCAGTGGCGCAATGGATAACGTGTCTGACTATGGATCAGAAGATTCTAGGTTCGACTCCTGGCTGGCTCGCTTTGGTCATTTTGCTTTGCTGTCAGACAGTGCACTGCGGTTGCCTTTCGCCCCCGCTGGAGCTGTTCAGTTCCACTCTGGAGTGAGTCGAGTTTAAGGGGCCGCCTGCACAGAGCCCGTGGGGTGCTCCCCTGGTTTCAAAGGCTGCCCCAACTGCTAATTTTTATTAACGTCTACTACAGCTACACCAACCGTAAACCCAGCCTACTTGTTGCAAAATTCCCTACCACTTAGAAGTCACTTAGCCAACTTGCAGCGTAATCTCTTCCACTTGTAAGTCTCTGAGCTGCAGCAATAGCTAAGTGCTCTGATAAAACATGCATAAAAGGAACTATGGCTTTTAACCTCCTCTTGGAGAGGAGAGAGTCTCCGACCCTGGATCTCAGGTCCTCTATGGAGGGACTGTCAGGAATCCTGTAAGAGCATCCCATCCACACAACCTCTTGCCATAAAAACAAAGCAGAATGTGTGGTGACGGAACTCCAGGTTGACAGCGCCTTGTCCTTGTTTCAAACAATGTGCTAACAAGGTGCTGAACAGAGTGCCAGTGGCACAAAGGATAACGCTTATGACTATGGATCAGAAGATTCTAGCTTACGGAAACCATGAGACTGTGTATGAGATCAAAAAGAACTGATGTTTGTGCAGACTGGCCCTCACAAGTGATAGCTTCCATATGGTCTAGCGGTCAGGATTCCTGGTTTTCACCCAGCGGCCCGGCTTGGACTCCCGGTATAGGGAGGCTTGAGCATTTTTGCTTCTGCCCTTTTTGGCCAGCAGTCGGACTGCAGCAACCTTAAGGGGGTGGGCTTGTGGAAAACTCTCGTAAGCCTTTGATAGCTCAGTTGGTAGAGCGGAGGACTGTAGGTGGGATGTTGGCAATCCTTAGGTCGCTGGTTGGTAACAAAGATGTCTTTCCCTCTAATTATCACTTGTGTTTGTGCATACAAATATGCATAAACATTCACAAAAGCATGTATAAGATACCCTGTGACAAAACCATTTCCTTTTAACACAGTAAAGCGATCACATCCTGGCCATTTTTTGCTACTTTTGGCCTTTGTAGATAATTGTTTGTACATTAATCACAAATGGATGAGAAACACTGTACCATCAAACTCATTTGTGTTTAGTCCAGGTGCTGTGAAATATTTTGTATAATCTGCAGAGGTAATCAGGTGTAAAGTGCCATATATCTGATCCAGTCCTCCAGCATATTTTTTTGCTTCAAATTAAAGACTTTTACACTAAAAGCATTATGAAATTGGTCCTTTGTTGCTAATAATTGATTTATATTATCTGAAATATAACTAATTCTATTATATTTGAAAGTTATACATTCAATTACTTTGATTTGTCAATTAATATGAAAATTAACATTTAAATATGCATCTAAATTTCCTTCAATATATAAAGCTTTTACTGTGTATTGACCTGTTTGTGAAGCTAAATCTTTAACTTAAGTTGATTGATTTGCACTGATATTATGTTTTAAATTGCCGTCTTAAACATTTGCTGCATCAGCAGTGTTTATTTCAGGATTGTAAATGTTTTTAGATTCATTATATTTTTATATCGATATATTTATAATCTACAACAAAGAACTGAATTGCACTGACTCTGGAGAAATGAGTCAAACTAACTCTCATGTGTCTTGTGATTGGCTGTTTACTGCACTTGTGTGTCGTGAGATTGGCTGTTTGCTGCATGTCACACTTTCAGCTGCGTGTGCTCCAGAGTTGATCACAAACTAAAATCAAGTCAACAGAAAAAGTTTATATCAAGCATTGTCAAATCAATTAACATCGTCGTGACCAGGTTGGGTTTATTTGATTTTGTCAACTTCCAGAGCCTCCTGTCTTAACCAGGAGAAGGGGGAGAATGCACTCACTCTACATAGTGACATTCTGAACTCAAATTCAGCCTAATAGACAAAGGATTCAATGCGCAAAAAATCACAACACATTAACGGTTACCAAGACAGATCTCACCACAAGACAGTATTTTTTTTCTAAGAGGGGACAAATCAAGCATCATGTAACACAAACAAATCAAGAAAGCAACTTCTAGTCAGAAACTTCCACAGCACAGCAGCTTCTAAATGCACCCACTCTGTCTCAGGCAGGCTAATATCTAGTAGCAGCTGGGCAGAGTTAATCTGAAAGCAAGTTAGGCTAGAGTTTGAGTTTGTATATTTCTGTTGTACGGTGCTGTGAAATGTAGCGGGATAAAACAATAAGATTAGGAGTTGGTAAAAGCAAGCGATCGCTCTATATTAAATTTTTCTGTACAGAGAGGTCATGTTTGATCTTCTATTGGTTTCATGCTCTCACATGATGCGATTTCAAGCTTATCTACCATGAAATCTGTCATGAATCTATAAATTTATAATTAGAAAATAATTAGATCACAGGTAAAATTATTGTATAGGCAGTTTATACAGGGTAATTAAATGACAAGAGTTCACTTTCATATCTACACAATGCATAACTTTTAATGTGATTAACCTGCTCCACCTACACCAACTACAGCATTTCTCAGACTTCTTTTTCACTATGGTGTAATAACAGAGGTGGACATCACTTAAAACAACAACTGCACTTACTCCTGTAACTTGACAAAACAAAACGAGACAAAAGTAGACAAAGTCAGACAAAACGCATCTAGACAAAAGTAGACAAAACAAAAGTTGACAAAACCTGACAAAACAAAACTAGACAAAAGTAGACAAAAACAGACAAAATAAAACTAAACAAAACTAGACAAAAGTAGACAAAATCGGACAAAATAGACAAAATCAGACAAAACTAAACAAAACTAGACAAAACAAAACTAGACAAAAATAGACAAAATCAGACAAAACAAAACTAAACAAAAGTAGACAAAATCAGACAAAACGTATCTAGACAAAATCTGACAAAACAAAACTAGACAAAAGTAGACGAAATCAGACAAACAAAACTAGAGAAAACAAAACTAGACAAAAGTAGACCAAATCAGACAAAACAAGACAAAAGTAGACAAAATCTGACAAAACGAAATTAGACAAAACTAAACAAAACTAGACAAAATCGGACAAAACTAAACAAACCTAGACAAAACAAAACTAAACAAAAATAGAAAAAAATTGGACAAAACTAAACAAAACGAGACAAAACTACACAAAAGTAGATAAAATCAGACAAAACAAAACGAGACAAAAGCAGACAAAATCAGACAAAACAAAACTAGACAAAATCAGACAAAACGAAATTAAACAAAACTAGACAAAAGTAGACAAAATCGGACAAAAATAGACAAAATCAGACAAAACTAAACAAAACGAGACAAAACTAGACAAAATCAGAAAAAACAAAAGTAGATAAAATTAAACAAAACAAAACTAGACAAAAGTAGACAAAATCAAACAAAACGCATCTAGACAAAATCTGACAAAACAAAAGTAGACAAAATCAGACAAAACAAAAGTAGACAAATTCAGACAAACAAAACTAGACAAAACAAAAGTAGACAAAATCAGACAAAACTAGACAAAAGTAGACAAAATCAGACAAACGAATTTAGACAAAACTAAACAAAACTAGACAAATCTAGACAAAACTAAACAAGCCTAGACAAAATAAAACTAAACAAAACGAGACAAAACTAGACAAAATCAGACAAAACAAAACTAGACAAAAAGTAGACAAAATCAGACAAAACAAAAGTAGACAAAATCTTACAAAACAAAACTACAAAAATAGACAAAATCTGACAAAACAAAATTAGACAAAACTAAACAAAACTAGACAAAAATCGGACAAAACTAAACAAATCTAGACAAAACTAAACAAACCTAGACAAAACAAAACTAGACAAAAATAAACAAAACTAGACAAAAATCGGACAAAACTAAACAAATCTAGACAAAACTAAACAAACAGACAAAACAAAACTAGACAAAAGTGGACAAAATCAGACAAAACAAAACGACAAAAATAGACAAAATCTGACAAAACAAAAGTAGTCAAATTTAGACAAAACAAAACTAGACAAAAATCGGACAAAACTAAACAAATCTAGACAAAACTAAACAAACCTAGACAAAACAAAACTAGACAAAAATAAACAAAAATAGACAAAATCAGACAAAACGCATCTAGACAAAATCAGACAAAACAAAAGTAGACAAAATCTGACAAAACAAAACGACAAAAATAGACAAAATCTGACAAAACAAAAGTAGACAAAATCAGACAAAACTAGACAAAAGTAGACAAAATCAGACAAAACAAAATTAGACAAAACTAAACAAAACTAGACAAAAATCTGACAAAACTAAACAAATCTAGACAAAACTAAACAAACCTAGACAAAACAAAACTAGACAAAAATAAACAAAAATAGACAAAATCAGACAAAACAAAAACAAACCTAGACAAAACTAAACAAACCTAGACAAAACAAAACTAGACAAAAATAAACAAAAATAGGCAAAATCAAACAAAACAAAACTAAACAAAAATAGACAAAAACAGACAAAACTAAACAAAATGAGACAAAACTAAGCAAAAAATAGACAAAATCTGACAAAACAAAACTAGACAAAAGTAGGAGTATTGTCTATAGGATATTTTTAGACAAAAATCGGACAAAACTAAACAAATCTAGACAAAACTAAACAAACCTAGACAAAACAAAACTAGACAAAAATAAACAAAACTAGACAAAAATCGGACAAAACTAAACAAATCTAGACAAAACTAAACAAACCTAGACAAAACAAAACTAGACAAAAATAAACAAAACTAGACAAAAATCGGACAAAACTAAACAAATCTAGACAAAACTAAACAAACAGACAAAACAAAACTAGACAAAAGTAGACAAAATCAGACAAAACAAAACGACAAAAATAGACAAAATCTGACAAAACAAAAGTAGTCAAATTTAGACAAAACAAAACTAGACAAAAATCGGACAAAACTAAACAAATCTAGACAAAACTAAACAAACCTAGACAAAACAAAACTAGACAAAAATAAACAAAAATAGACAAAAGTAGACAAAATCAGACAAAACGCATCTAGACAAAATCAGACAAAACAAAAGTAGACAAAATCTGACAAAACAAAACGACAAAAATAGACAAAATCTGACAAAACAAAAGTAGACAAAATCAGACAAAACTAGACAAAAGTAGACAAAATCAGACAAAACAAAATTAGACAAAACTAAACAAAACTAGACAAAAATCGGACAAAACTAAACAAATCTAGACAAAACTAAACAAACCTAGACAAAACAAAACTAGACAAAAATAAACAAAAATAGACAAAATCAGACAAAACAAAACAAACCTAGACAAAACTAAACAAACCTAGACAAAACAAAACTAGACAAAAATAAACAAAAATAGGCAAAATCAAACAAAACAAAACTAAACAAAAATAGACAAAAACAGACAAAACTAAACAAAATGAGACAAAACTAAGCAAAAATAGACAAAATCTGACAAAACAAAACTAGACAAAAGTAGGAGTATTGTCTATAGGATATTTTTAGACAAAAATCGGACAAAACTAAACAAATCTAGACAAAACTAAACAAACACAGACAAAACAAAACTAGACAAAAATAAACAAAAATAGACAAAATCAGACAAAACAAACTAGACAAAAGTGGACAAAATCAGACAAAACGCATCTAGACAAAATCAGACAAAACAAAAGTAGACAAAATCTGACAAAACAAAACGACAAAAATAGACAAAATCTGACAAAACAAAAGTAGACAAAATCAGACAAAACTAGACAAAAGTAGACAAAATCAGACAAAACAAAATTAGACAAAACTAAACAAAACTAGACAAAAATCGGACAAAACTAAACAAATCTAGACAAAACTAAACAAACCTAGACAAAACAAAACTAGACAAAAATAAACAAAAATAGACAAAATCAGACAAAACAAAACAAACCTAGGACAAAAACTAAACAAACCTAGACAAAACAAAACTAGACAAAAAATAAACAAAAATAGGCAAAATCAAACAAAACAAAAACTAAACAAAAATAGACAAAAACAGACAAAAACTAAACAAATGTAGACAAAACTAGCAAAATAGGCACAAAATCTGACAAAACAAAACTAGACAAAGTTAGGAGTATTGTCTATAGGATATTTTTAGACAAACATCGGACAAAAATAAACAAATCTAGACAAAAACTAAACAAACACAGACAAAACAAAACTAGACAAAACTAAACAAAAATAGACAAAATCAGACAAACAAAACTAGACAAAGTGGACAAAATCAGACAAAACGCATCTAGACAAAATCACACAAAACAAAAATAGACAAAATCTGACAAAACAAAAGTAGACAAAATCAGACAAAAGTAGACAAAATCAGACAAAACAAAATTAGACAAAACTAAACAAAACTAGAAAAAAATCGGACAAAACTTAACAAATCTAGACAAAACTAAACAAACCTAGACAAAACAAAACTAGACAAAAATAAACAAAAATAGACAAAATCAGACAAAACAAAACAAACCTAGACAAAACTAAACAACCTAGACAAAACAAAACTAGACAAAAATAAACAAAAATAGACAAAATCAAACAAAACAAAACTAAACAAAAAAAAAAAAAAACAAAATCAGACAAAACAAAACTAGACAAAAGTAGACAAAATCAGACAAAACGCATCTTGACAAAATCAGACAAAACAAAAGTAGACAAAATCTGACAAAACAACACTAAAAAAATTGACAAAATCTGACAAAACAAAGTAGACAAAATCAGACAAAACTAGACAAAATCAGACAAAACAAAATTAGACAAAACTAAACAAAACTAGACAAAAATCGGACAAAACTAAACAAATCTAGACAAAACTAAAGAAACCTAGACAAACCAAAACTAGACAAAAATAAAAAAACTGGCAAAATCAGACAAAACAAAACTAGACAAAAGTAGACAAAATCAGACAAAACTAAATCAGACAAAACTAAACAAAACTAGACAAAATCAGACAAAACAAAACTAGACAAAAGTAGACAAAATCAGACAAAACGCATCTAGACAAAATCAGACAAAACAAAAGTAGAAAAAAATTGACAAAACAACAGTAGACAAAATCTGACAAAACAAAACTACAAAAATAGACAAAATCTGACAAAACAAAAGTAGACAAAATCAGACAAAAGTAGACAAAATCTGACAAAACAAAATTAGACAAAACTAAACAAAACTAGACAAAAATCGGACAAAACTAAACAAATCTAGACAAAACTAAACAAACCTAGACAAAACATAACTAGACAAAAATAAACAAAAATAGACAAAATCAGACAAAACAAAACAAACCTAGACAAAACTAAACAAACCTAGACAAAACAAAACTAGACAAAAATAAACAAAAATAGACAAAATCAAACAAAACAAAACTAAACAAACATAGACAAAATCAGACAAAACAAAACTAGACAAAAGTAGACAAAATCAGACAAAACGCATCTAGACAAAATCAGACAAAACAAAAGTAGACAAAATCTGAAAAAACAAAATGACAAAAATAGACAAAATCTGACAAAACAAACCTAGACAAAATCAGACAAAACTAGACAAAAGTAGACAAAATCAGACAAAACTAAATTAGACAAAATAAACAAAACTAGACAAAAATCGGACAAAACTAAACAAATCTAGACAAAACTAAACAAACCTAGACAAAACAAAACTAGACAAAATAAACAAAAATAGACAAAATCAGACAAAACAAAACAAACCTAGACGAAACTAAACAAACCTAGACAAAACAAAACTAGACAAAAATAAACAAAAATAGGCAAAATCAAACAAAACAAAACTAAACAAAAATAGACAAAAACAGACAAAACTAAACAAAATGAGACAAAACTAAGCAAAAATAGACAAAATCTGACAAAACAAAACTGGACAAAAGTAGAAGTATTGTCTATAGGATATTTTTAGACAAAAATCGGACAAAACTTATCAAATCTAGACAAAACTAAATAAACCTAGACAAAACAAATTAGACAAAAATAAACAAAACTAGACAAAAATCGGACAAAACTAAACAAATCTAGACACAACTAAACAAACCTAGACAAAACAAAACTAGACAAAAATAAACAAAAATAGACAAAATCAGACAAAACAAAACTAGACAAAAGTGGACAAAATCAGACAAAACTAAATCAGACAAAACTAAACAAAACTAGACAAAATCAGACAAAACAAAACTAGACAAAAGTAGACAAAATCAGACAAAACGCATCTAGACAAAAATAGACAAAATCAGACAAAACGCATCTAGACAAAATCAGACAAAACAAAAGTAGAAAAAATTTGACAAAACAAAAGTAGACAAAATCTGACAAAACAAAACGACAAAATTAGACAAAATCAGACAAAACGCATCTAGACAAAATCAGACAAAACAAAAGTAGAAAAAAATTGACAAAACAACAGCAGACAAAATCTGACAAAACAAAAGTAGACAAAATCTGACAAAACAAAGTAGACAAAATCAGACAAAAGTAGACAAAATCAGACAAAACAAAACTAGACAAAACTAAACAAAACTAGACAAAAATCGGACAAAACTAAACAAATCTAGACAAAACTAAACAAACCTAGACAAAACAAAAATAGACAAAAATAAACAAAAATAGACAAAATCAGACAAACAAAAAAAAACCTAGACAAAACTAAACAAACCTAGACAAAACAAAACTAGACAAAAATACACAAAAACAGACAAAATCGAACAAAACAAGACTAAACAAAAATAGACAAAATAAGACAAAACAAAACTAGACAAAAGTAGACAAAATCAGACAAAACGCATCTAGACAAAATCCGACAAAACAAAAGTAGACAAAATCTGACAAAACAAAACGACAAAAATAGACAAAATCTGACAAAACAAAAGTAGACAAAATCAGACAAAACTAGACAAAAGTAGACAAAATCAGACAAAACAAAATTAGACAAAACTAAACAAAACTAGACAAAAATCGGACAAAACTAAACAAATCTAGACAAAACTAAACAAACCTAGACAAAACAAAACTAGACAAAAATAAACAAAAATAGACAAAATCAGACAAAACAAAACAAACCTAGACAAAACTAAACAAACCTAGACAAAACAAAACTAGACAAAAATAAACAAAAATAGACAAAATCAGACAAAACAAAACAAACCTAGACAAAACTAAACAAACCTAGACAAAACAAAACTAGACAAAAATAAACAAAAATAGGCAAAATCAAAAAAAACAAAACTAAACAAAAATAGACAAAATCAGACAAAACTAAACTAGACAAAAGTAGGAGTATTGTCTATAGGGTATTTTAAGACAAAAATCGGACAAAACTAAACAAATCTAGACAAAACTAAACAAACCTAGACAAAACAAAACTAGACAAAAATAAACAAAACTAGACAAAAATCGGACAAAACTAAACAAATCTAGACAAAACTAAACAAACAGACAAAACAAAACTAGACAAAAGTGGACAAAATCAGACAAAACGCATCTAGACAAAATCAGACAAAACAAAAGTAGAAAAAATTTGACAAAACAAAAGTAGACAAAATCTGACAAAACAAAACGACAAAAATAGACAAAATCTGACAAAACAAAAGTAGTCAAATTTAGACAAAACAAAACTAGACAAAAATCGGACAAAACTAAACAAATCTAGACAAAACTAAACAAACCTAGACAAAACAAAACTAGACAAAAATAAACAAAAATAGACAAAATCAGACAAAACTAAATCAGACAAAACTAAACAAAACTAGACAAAAATAGACAAAATCGGACAAAAATAGACAAAATCAGACAAAACTAAACAAAACGAAACAAACTAGACAAAATCAGACAAAACAAAACTAGACAAAAGTAGACAAAATCAGACAAAACGCATCTAGACAAAATCAGACAAAACAAAAGTAGACAAAATCTGACAAAACAACACTACAAAAATAGACAAAATCTGACAAAACAAAAGTAGACAAAATCAGACAAAACTAGACAAAATCAGACAAAATAAAATTAGACAAAACTAAACAAAACTAGACAAAAATTGGACAAAACTAAACAAATCTAGACAAACTAAACAAACCTAGACAAACCAAAACTAGACAAAAATAAAAAAAACTGGCAAAATCAGACAAAACAAAACTAGACAAAAGTAGACAAAATCAGACAAAACTAAATCAGACAAAACTAAACAAAACTAGACAAAATCAGACAAAACAAAACTAGACAAAAGTAGACAAAATCAGACAAAACGCATCTAGACAAAATCAGACAAAACAAAAGTAGAAAAAAATTGACAAAACAACAGTAGACAAAATCTGACAAAACAAAACTACAAAAATAGACAAAATCTGACAAAACAAAAGTAGACAAAATCAGACAAAAGTAGACAAAATCTGACAAAACAAAATTAGACAAAACTAAACAAAACTAGACAAAACTAAACAAACCTAGACAAAACAAAACTAGACAAAAATAAACAAAAATAGACAAAATCAGACAAACAAAACAAACCTAGACAAAACTAAACAAACCTAGACAAAACAAAACTAGACAAAAAATAAACAAAAATAGACAAAATCAAACAAAACAAAACTAACAAACATAGACAAAATCAGACAAAACAAAACTAGACAAAAGTAGACAAAATCAGACAAAACGCATCTAGACAAAATCAGACAAAACAAAAGTAGACAAAATCTGAAAAAACAAAATGACAAAAATAGACAAAATCTGACAAAACAAAACTAGACAAAAACAGACAAAAGTAGACAAAATCAGACAAAACAAATTAGAACAAAACTAAACAAAACTAGACAAAAAATCGGGACAAAACTAACAAATCTAGACAAAACTAAACAAACCTAGACAAAACAAAACTAGACAAAAATAAACAAAAATAGACAAAATCAGACGAAACAAAACTAAACAAAACTAGACAAAAATAAACAAAAATAGACAAAATCAAACAAAACAAAACTAAACAAAAAATAGACAAAATCAGACAAACAAAACTAGACAAAAGTAGACAAAATCAGACAAAACGCATCTAGACAAAATCAGACAAAACAAAAGTAGACAAAATCTGAAAAAACAAAACGACAAAAATAGACAAAATCTGACAAAACAAAAGTAGACAAAATCAGACAAAAGCTAGACAAAAGTAGACAAATCAGACAAAACAACTAGACAAGAATAAACAAAACTAGACAAAAATCGGACAAAAACTAAACAAATCTAGACAAAACTAAACAAACCTAGACAAAACAAAACTAGACAAAAATAAACAAAAATAGACAAAATCAGACAAAACAAAACAAACCTAGACGAAACTAAACAAACCTAGACAAAACAAAACTAGACAAAAATAAACAAAAATAGGCAAAATCAAACAAAACAAAACTAAACAAAAATAGACAAAAACAGACAAAACTAAACAAAATGAGACAAAACTAAGCAAAAATAGACAAAATCTGACAAAACAAAACTGGACAAAAGTAGAAGTATTGTCTATAGGATATTTTTAGACAAAAATCGGACAAAACTTAACAAATCTAGACAAAACTAAACAAACCTAGACAAAACAAAACTAGACAAAAATAAACAAAACTAGACAAAAATCGGACAAAACTAAACAAATCTAGACAAAACTAAACAAACCTAGACAAAACAAAACTAGACAAAAATAAACAAAAATAGACAAAATCAGACAAAACAAAACTAGACAAAAGTGGACAAAATCAGACAAAACTAAATCAGACAAAACTAAACAAAACTAGACAAAATCAGACAAAACAAAACTAGACAAAAGTAGAAAAAATCAGACAAAACGCATCTAGACAAAATCAGACAAAACAAAAGTAGACAAAATCTGACAAAACAAAACAACAAAAATAGACAAAATCTGACAAAACAAAAGTAGACAAAATCAGACAAAACTAGATAAAAGTAGACAAAATCAGACAAAACTAAATTAGACAAAACTAGACAAAAATCGGACAAAACTAAACAAATCTAGACAAAACTAAACAAACCTAGACAAAACAAAACTAGACAAAAATAAACAAAAATAGACAAAATCAGACAAAACAAAACTAGACAAAAGTAGACAAAATCAGACAAAACTAAATCAGACAAAACTAAACAAAACTAGGCAAAAATAGACAAAATCGGACAAAAATAGACAAAATCAGACAAAATTAAACAAAACGAAACAAAACTAGACAAAATCAGACAAAACAAAACTAGACAAAAGTAGACAAAATCAGACAAAACGCATCTAGACAAAATCAGACAAAACAAAAGTAGACAAAATCTGACAAAACAACACTACAAAAATAGACAAAATCTGACAAAACAAAAGTAGACAAAATCAGACAAAACAGACAAAATCAGACAAAACAAAATTAGACAAAACTAAACAAAACTAGACAAAAATTGAACAAAATTAAACAAATCTAGAAAAAACTAAACAAACCTAGACAAAACAAAACTAGACAAAAATAAACAAAAATAGACAAAATCAGACAAAACAAAACTAGACAAAATCAGACAAAACTAAACAAAATCAGACAAAACAAAATTAGACAAAACTAAACAAAACTAGACAAAAATTGAACAAAATTAAACAAATCTAGACAAAACTAAACAAACCTAGACAAAACAAAACTAGACAAAAATAAACAAAAATAGACAAAATCAGACAAAACAAAACTAGACAAAATCAGACAAAACTAAATCAGACAAAACTAAACAAAACTAGACAAAATCAGACAAAACAAAACTAGACAAAAGTAGACAAAATCAGACAAAACGCATCTAGACAAAATCAGACAAAACAAAAGTAGAAAAAAATTGACAAAACAACAGTAGACAAAATCTGACAAAACAAAACTACAAAAATAGACAAAATCTGACAAAAGTAGACAAAATCAGACAAAACAAAATTAGACAAAACTAAACAAAACTAGACAAAAATCTGACAAAACTAAACAAATCTAGACTAAACTAAACAAACCTAGACAAAACAAAACTAGACAAAAATAAACAAAAATAGACAAAATCAGACAAAACAAAACAAACCTAGACAAAACTAAACAAACCTAGACAAAACAAAACTAGACAAAATAAACAAAAATAGACAAAATCAAACAAAACAAAACTAAACAAAATAGACAAAATCAGACAAAACAAAACTAGACAAAAGTAGACAAAATCAGACAAAACGCATCTAGACAAAATCAGACAAAACAAAAGTAGACAAAATCTGAAAAAACAAAACGACAAAAATAGACAAAATCTGACAAAACAAAAGTAGACAAAATCAGACAAAACTAGACAAAAGTAGACAAAATCAGACAAAACAAAATTAGACAAAACTAAACAAAACTAGACAAAAAATCGGACAAAACTAAACAAATCTAGACAAAACTAAACAACCTAGACAAAACAAACTAGACAAAAATAGACAAAATCAGACAAAACAAAACAAACCTAGACAAAACTAAACAAACCTAGACAAAAGAAAACTAGACAAAACTAAACAAAAATACGCAAAATCAAACAAAACAAAACTAAACAAAAATAGACAAAAACAGACAAAACTAAACAAAATGAGACAAAACTAAGCAAAAATAGACAAAATCTGACAAAACAAAACTGGACAAAAGTAGGAGTATTGTCTATAGGATATTTTTAGACAAAAATCGGACAAAACTAAACAAATCTAGACAAAACTAAACAAACCTAGACAAAACAAAACTAGACAAAAATAAACAAAACTAGACAAAAATTCGACCAAAACTAAACAAATCTAGACAAAACTAAAACAACCATCGACAAAACAAAACTAGACAAAAATAAACAAAAATAGACAAAATCAGACAAAACAAAACTAGACAAAAGTGGACAAATCAGACAAAAACTAAATCAACAAACTAGACAAAATCAGACAAAAACAAAAACTAGACAAAAGTAGACAAAATCAGACAAAACGGCATCGAGACAAAAATCAGACAAAAAAACAGTAGACAAATCTGACAAAACAAAACGACAAAATAGACAAAATCTGACAAAACAAGTAGACAAAATCAACGAAACTATATAAAAGTAGACAAAATCAGGAACAAAACAAAATTAGACAAAACTAAACAAACTAGACAAAAATCGGACAAAATAAACAAATCTAGACAAAACTAAACAAAACCTAGACAAAACAAAACTAGACAAAAATAAACAAAAATAGACAAAATCAGACAAACAAAACTAGACAAAAGTAGACAAAATCAGACAAAACTAAATCAGACAAAACTAAACAAAACTAGGCAAAAATAGACAAAATCGGACAAAAATAGACAAAATCAGACAAAATTAAACAAAACGAAACAAAACTAGACAAAATCAGACAAAACAAAACTAGACAAAAGTAGACAAAATCAGACAAAACGCATCTAGACAAAATCAGACAAAACAAAAGTAGACAAAATCTGACAAAACAAACACTACAAAAATAGACAAAATCTGACAAAACAAAAGTAGACAAAATCAGACAAAACTAGACAAAATCAGACAAAACAAAATTAGACAAAACTAAACAAAACTAGACAAAAATTGAACAAAATTAAACAAATCTAGAAAAAACTAAACAAACCTAGACAAAACAAAACTAGACAAAAATAAACAAAAATAGACAAAATCAGACAAAACAAAACTAGACAAAATCAGACAAAACTAAATCAGACAAAACTAAACAAAACTAGACAAAATCAGACAAAACAAAACTAGACAAAAGTAGACAAAATCAGACAAAACGCATCTAGACAAAATCAGACAAAACAAAAGTAGACAAAATCTGACAAAACAAAACTAGACAAAAATAGACAAAATCTGACAAAACAAAAGTAGACAAAATCAGACAAAACTAGACAAAAGTAGACAAAATCAGACAAAACAAATTAGACAAAACTAAACAAAACTAGACAAAAATCGGACAAAACTAAACAAATCTAGACAAAACTAAACAAACCTAGACAAAACAAAACTAGACAAAAATAAACAAAAATAGACAAAATCAGACAAAACAAAACAAACCTAGACAAAACTAAACAAACCTAGACAAAACAAAACTAGACAAAAATAAACAAAAATAGGCAAAATCAAACAAAACAAAACTAAACAAAAATAGACAAAAACAGACAAAACTAAACAAAATGAGACAAAACTAAGCAAAAATAGACAAAATCTGACAAAACAAAACTGGACAAAAGTAGGAGTATTGTCTATAGGATATTTTTAGACAAAAATCGGACAAAACTTAACAAATCTAGACAAAACTA
This sequence comes from Danio aesculapii, assembly GCF_903798145.1. NCBI lineage: Eukaryota > Metazoa > Chordata > Actinopteri > Cypriniformes > Danionidae > Danio > Danio aesculapii. The sequence continues at coordinate 15,024,299 of NC_079438.1, forward strand.
AACAAACCTAGACAAAACAAAATAGACAAAAATAAACAAAAATAGACAAAATCAGACAAAACAAAACAAACCTAGACAAAACTAAACAAACCTAGACAAAACAAAACTAGACAAAAATACACAAAAACAGACAAAATCGAACAAAACAAGACTAAACAAAAATAGACAAAATCAGACAAAACAAAACTAGACAAAAGTAGAAAAAATCAGACAAAACGCATCTAGACAAAATCAGACAAAACAAAAGTAGAAAAAATTTGACAAAACAAAAGTAGACAAAATCTGACAAAACAAAACAACAAAAATAGACAAAATCTGACAAAACAAAAGTAGACAAAATCAGACAAAACTAGATAAAAGTAGACAAAATCAGACAAAACTAAATTAGACAAAACTAAACAAAACTAGACAAAAATCGGACAAAACTAAACAAATCTAGACAAAACTAAACAAACCTAGACAAAACAAAACTAGACAAAAATAAACAAAAATAGACAAATCAGACAAACAAAACTAGACAAAAGTAGACAAAATCAGACAAAACTAAATCAGACAAAACTAACAAAAACTAGACAAAATAGACAAATCGGACAAAAATAGACAAAATCAGACAAAACTAAACAAAACGAAACAAAACTAGACAAAATCAGACAAAACAAAACTAGACAAAAGTAGACAAAATCAGACAAAACGCATCTAGACAAATCAGACAAAACAAAAGTAGACAAAATCTGACAAAACAACACTACAAAAATAGACAAAATCTGACAAAACAAAAGTAGACAAAATCAGACAAAACTAGACAAAATCAGACAAAATAAAATTAGACAAAACTAAACAAAACTAGACAAAAATTGGACAAAACTAAACAAATCTAGACAAAACTAAACAAACCTAGACAAACCAAAACTAGACAAAAATAAAAAAAACTGGCAAAATCAGACAAAACAAAACTAGACAAAATCAGACAAAACTAGACAAAATCAGACAAAACAAAATTAGACAAAACTAAACAAAACTAGACAAAAATTGGACAAAACTAAACAAATCTAGACAAAACTAAACAAACCTAGACAAAACAAAACTAGACAAAAATAAACAAAAATAGACAAAATCAGACAAAACAAAACTAGACAAAATCAGACAAAACTAAATCAGACAAAACTAAACAAAACTAGACAAAATCAGACAAAACAAAACTAGACAAAAGTAGACAAAATCAGACAAAACGCATCTAGACAAATCAGACAAAACAAAAGTAGAAAAAAATTGACAAAACAACAGTAGACAAAATCTGACAAAACAAAACTACAAAAATAGACAAAATCTGACAAAAGTAGACAAAATCAGACAAAACAAAATTAGACAAAACTAAACAAAACTAGACAAAAATCTGACAAAACTAAACAAATCTAGACAAAACTAAACAAACCTAGACAAAACAAAACTAGACAAAAATAAACAAAAATAGACAAAATCAGACAAAACAAAACAAACCTAGACAAAACTAAACAAACCTAGACAAACAAAACTAGACAAAATAACAAAAATAGACAAAATCAAACAAAACAAAACTAAACAAAAATAGACAAAATCAGACAAAACAAAACTAGACAAAAGTAGACAAAATCAGACAAAACGCATCTAGACAAAATCAGACAAAACAAAAGTAGACAAAATCTGAAAAAACAAAACGACAAAAATAGACAAAATCTGACAAAACAAAAGTAGACAAAATCAGACAAAACTAGACAAAAGTAGACAAAATCAGACAAAACAAAATTAGACAAAACTAAACAAAACTAGACAAAAATCGGACAAAACTAAACAAATCTAGACAAAACTAAACAAACCTAGACAAAACAAAACTAGACAAAAATAAACAAAATAGACAAAATCAGACAAAACAAAACAAACCTAGACAAAACTAAACAAACCTAGACAAAACAAAACTAGACAAAAATAAACAAAAATAGGCAAAATCAAACAAAACAAAACTAAACAAAAATAGACAAAAACAGACAAAACTAAACAAAATGAGACAAAACTAAGCAAAAATAGACAAAATCTGACAAAACAAAACTGGACAAAAGTAGGAGTATTGTCTATAGGATATTTTTAGTCAAAAATCGGACAAAACTTCAATTCAATTCACCTTTATTTGTATAGCGCTTATACAATGTAGATTGTGTCAAAGCAGCTTCACATAAAAGGTCACAGTAAATAGGAACAGTGTAATTCAGTTTGTAGTGTTTAAGTTCAGTTCAGTTGAGCTCAGTTCAGTGTGGTTTAATAATCACTACTGAGAGTCCAAACACTGAAGAGCAAATCCAACGATGCGCACCTCTACAGATCCCGAACCATGCAAGCCAGTGGCGACAGCGGAGAGGGAAAAAAAACTTCACTAAAGGCGGAAGTGAAGAAAAAAAAAACCTTGAGAGAAACCAGGCTCAGTTGGGCACGACCATTTTAATTTCTCCGCTGGCCAAACGTCTTGTGCAGAGCTGCAGTCTCAGTGGCGGAGGCTGGAAGCTGGCCTCAGCAAAGACTCGTCTGTCTCTGGAGTGTCACAGGAATCAGTCTCATGTTCTCCACTCTTCCATGACCATCGCAGTAGCTGCTCAGGATTCGGCCAGGTCCAGGATATGGAAACCTTGGGATCATCTCGTCGTTGGTCTTGGATCGAATCAGTGACTCTGCATAGTCTGAGGGCCTCGGGAAGAGTATCCCCAGGTGGAAATGGAGAATAAAGAAAATAATTAGCGTAGCTGATGTTCACAGTGTATATCAGCAAGATGCATAACCTGTGTGGAAGCCCCCTAAGTGGTGCACTAAGTGTATGCTTTACTGAACAGATAGGTCTTTAATCTAGTTTTGAATTGGGAGAGTGTGTCTGAGCCTCGGACGTTATCAGGAAGGCTATTCCAGAGTTTAGGAGCTATAAATGAGAAGGCTCGACCTCCTTTACTCGACTTTGCTATTCTAGGTACTACCAGAAGCCCTGAGTTTTGAGACCTTAAAGAGCGAGTTGGATTGTAGCGAGACAGAAGATTGGTTAGATAAACAGGAGCTAGATTATTTAAAGCTTTATATGTAAGAAGCAATATTTTAAATTCAATACGAAACTTAACAGGCAGCCAGTGTAAGGAGGATAAAATTGGGGTGATGTGATCAAATTTTCTAGACCTGGTAAGAACTCTGGCAGCTGCATTTTGTACTAATTGAAGTTTGTTAATAGAGGATGCTGGGCAGCCAGCAAACAGTGCATTACAGTAGTCCAGCCTAGAAGTCATAAAAGCATGGACTAGCTTTTCTGCATCTGAGATGGATAGCATACTTCGTAACTTAGCGATATTTCGCAGATGAAAGAAAGCAGTTTTTGTGACATGGGATATATGATTTTTAAAAGTTAAATTGCTGTCTAATATGACACCCAGATCTTTTATAGTAGAACTAACGCTAACTTTGTATCCCTCTAATTGTAGGTCGAGTTGTGAGATCTGCTGTGTACAGGATTTAGGCCCAATAAGTAATAATTCTGTTTTGTCTGAGTTTAAGAGAAGATAATTGTTGGTCATCCAGTTTTTAACATCTTTAATACACTCAGTTAGCTTGGACAGATTAGACGTCTCGTCAGGTTTAGTTGAAATATATAATTGAGTATCATCTGCATAGCAGTGAAAGCTGATCCCATGTCTTCTAATAATGTCTCCCAGGGGTAGCATGTATATTGTAAACAGTAAAGGGCCTAAAACTGATCCTTGAGGCACCCCGTATTTTACTGGGCTGATTTGTGAAGGCTGTCCATTAATATTCACAAACTGGTAACGGTCAGATAAGTATGACTTAAACCATTGTAGGGCATGTCCCTGGACACCTGTAGACTTTAAGCGATTAATAAGGATACCATGGTCAATGGTGTCAAATGCCGCACTAAGATCGAGTAGAACTAATAGCGAGATGCACCCTTGGTCAGCAGCTAAGAGTAAATCGTTGGTTATTTTCACTAATGCAGTTTCTGTACTGTGATGAGCTCTGAAACCTGACTGAAACACTTCAAAAACATTGTTGGTCTGCAGAAAGGAGCATAATTGAGCAGAAACAACTTTTTCTAGTATTTTAGATATAAATGGAAGGTTTGAAATAGGCCTATAATTAGCTAAGTTGCTGGGTTCCAGTTGTGGTTTCTTAATAATAGGTTTAATAACAGCTAACTTGTAAGGATTTGGAACATGGCCTAAAGATAAAGAAGAGTTGATAATGTTAAGAAGAGGTTCTCCTATAACAGGTAGCAATTCTTTCAGTAACTTTGTTGGAATTGGGTCCAATATACACGTAGCTGATTTAGAGCTATTTATAATTTTGTCTAGCTCTTCCTGTTCTATGATTTTAAAGCACTGTAGGTTATTTAGATTCAGAGGCGTGTTTACTGGATCTGAAGTATAAGGCGGTGCAGAAAGTTTAATATCTCCTATTTTCTGTCTAAAGCCTTCTATTTTATCACTGAAAAAATTCATGAAGTCATCACTACTAATTTGCGGTGGAACGTTTTGTTCCAAAGATGACCGATTATTTGTTAATTTAGCAATGGTTAAATAAGAATCTAGGATTGTTATGATTATTTTCTATCAGTTTGCGGAGGTGCTCAGCCCTGGCAGATTTTAAAGCCCTCCTATAGCTGGACATACTGTCTTTGTATGCAATTCTAAAGACTTCTAAATTAAACAAATCTAGACAAAACTAAACAAACCTAGACAAAACAAAACTAGACAAAAATAAAATGTTTGTACTTCAGCTATTTAATATAACTATTCTGTTGTGTAATATATCTGAAAACACAAGTAATAAAATAAACAAAATACAATATATGCTTATAATATTTTTACAATAGATTTATGAAATTAAATACAATCTAATTACTAAATATATATCATATATTGTCATGAACAAGTGTTAAACTCAAATGTTTTTAAAGTTTGTGCAGTCGTTTTACTTAAAATAGAATTATTTTAAAAGTATAGAATTACTTGCTAAATTAAATGTTTAAGAAAAAACTCTGTATTTAATGCAATTACATTATAAGTAACTGTAACTGTACATTTAAATACAGTAATGTTAACTTTTTAGAGTGTACACCGCGATAAAAGGGCCCAATATGGGGGCATTATTATTCTAAACAAATATCAGAACATTTTGTTTAATCATTTGACCAAATGGTGATGATTCCACCTTTTCTGATCACTAGCGACATTTTGCTCTGTATTTATCATGGGAAACATTACCGTTTTACAAGTTATGTAGAAAACATCTGCTATAACGTTACCTTGCTGTCGATTGTAACTTATCATTTAACAGAAATACACACAGTATAATAAACTAATAATAAAGTAGTGTTACATCTGGCTTACCTGATTCAAAGATGAAGATTATAATAAAAGTGTCGTGTGCTTGGTCAAAAGTAAGCCATCGAGGAAAAATGCGATTGGTCAAAAATACGTCACAGCAAAAAGAAATGCGATTGGTCATAAGTAAGCCACTGAAGTGAAACGCGATTGGTCGAAATGACGTCAGCACAAAGACAAACGCGATTGCTCAAAAGTAAGCCACAGGGGTTAAACTCTATTGGTCAAAAGTAAGCCACCGAGGTGAGACGTGATTGGCTCATGTGGGCTTACTTTGGGCTTACTTTGGCTCTGTAGACGGGATGCTGCAGGCGCAAGCGAGAGGTAGCGGGATCGATGCCCGCATTCTCCACTTGTGTTTTCATGCCTTTCACACTGGCTTTTATTGCAAAGCTGGTTGCACCTGGAGGGTTTAGAGCGAATTTCCTTACGTCAGCTTTGCCGGTTCTGTGTAGTACTAATCATTGCAATCCTTCAGAAGCCCTATCAAGTCACAGTTTTCTTTTATTCGATGGCGCGTCCGCAGTGGGAAATCAAAGCACTAAATATATAGCAGAGTGCTGTCGATTAGCCCATAGGAATCATCACCAGAAGCGATGTGACCACCTGGGAGAAAGATAGCGTTTTGGTCAAATGGAAGCAGGTGGACTTGAGGGTGAAGCAGCTGGACTTGAGGGTCCTAGAAAACCCATAGTAACTGTTATTCTCTGGCCTTCAAGGGAATAGAATGCTATTTTAGCTTTTTTGTGCTGTGCTGGCAAAAAAAAAACAGGTCCCATCTAGATTTGAATTTAGATCGCTGGATGCAGAGTGCTATCCATTACATTATGGAACCTCAAGATGGTGTAGAGCTGCTGCCCGAGATGAAGATGATGAATTAAAAAACTGGCCTTGCAGGAAAGTAGCGGAAGGTCCATCCAAGGCAAGGCCAATGTGCATTGATTTCTGAGTAACTCGACATTCGGCATGCAGGGCTCCTCACACATTTACTGAAGCATTACTAGGTAGGGCCTTCAAAAGAAAAGCACGCCATTCTAGGCAATTTGACGACTAAATGGCAGGCAGGGCAAAGAAGCCACTACAGAACAGATGTGATATTATTTTTTCTTTTTCGACCACGACCAAATGTTCAATTTTGACTTTGAAAAGGGGAATTAGCTTAAATGGTAGAACGGTCGCTTAGCATGCATGAGAGAGGTAGCTGGATCGATGCCCGCATTATCCACTTCTGTTTTCATGCCTTTCACACTGGCTTTTATTGCAAAGCTGGTTGCACCTGGAGGGTTTAGAGCGAATTTCCTTATGTCAGCTTTGCCGGTTCTGTATAGTACTAATCATTGCAATCCTTCAGAAGCCCTATCAAGTAACAGTTTTCTTTTATTCGATGGCGCGTCCGCAGTGGGAAATCAAAGCACTAAATATATAGCAGAGTGCTGTCGATTAGGCCATAGGAATCATCACCAGAAGCGATGTGACCACCTGGGAGAAAGATAGCGTTTTGGTCAAATGGAAGCAGGTGGACTTAAGGGTGAAGCGGCTAGGCTTTTTGGGTGACTTTCATTCAACTGACCCTGTGCCCAAAACAGAACAACAACATTGCTTTGCCGAAACCCGGGATCGAACCAGGGACCTTTAGATCTTCAGTCTAACGCTCTCCCAACTGAGCTATTTCGGCTGCCATGACACAGCTTTCCTGCAGCAGGGATGTCTGTGAGACCAAGCTGAGCCCTTAAGTGCATCTGAGGCATAAGAGAGTAAAAATTTGGCCAGTACGGGTATCGAACCCGCGACCTTGGCGTTATTAGCACCACGCTCTAACCAACTGAGCTAACCGGCCGTTTTCTTACCAGTGTGCTGGAAAACCCAGAGTTAGTGTCATTCTTTGGCCTTCAAGGGAACAGGATGCTATTTTAACTTTTTTGTGCGGTGCTGGCAAAATAAAAACAGGTCCCACCGAGATTTGAACTCGGATCACTGGATTCAGAGTCCAGAGTGCTAACCATTACACCATGGAACCTTAAGATGATATAGAGCTGCTGCCCGACATGAAGATGATGAATTGAAAAAATGGCCTTGCAGGAAAGTAGCCGAAGGTCCATCCAAGGCAAGGCCAATGTGCATTGATTTCTGAGTAACTCGTCATTCGGCATGCAGGGCTCCTCACACATTTACTGGAGCAGGACTAGGTAGGGCCTTCAAAAGAAAAGCACGCTATTCTAGGCAATTTGACGACTAAATGGCAGGCAGGGCAAAGAAGCCACCACTGAACAGATGTGATCTTATTTTTTCTTTTTTGACCACGTCTAAAATGTTCAATTTGGCTTGTGAAAAGGGGAATTAGCTCAAATGGTAGAGCGCTCGCTTATCATGTGAGAGGTAGCGGGATCGATGCCCGCATTCTCCACTTGTGTTTTCATGCCTTTCACAGTGGCTTTTATTGCAAAGCTGGTTGCACCTGGAGGGTTTAGAGCGAATTTCCTTACGTCAGCTTTGCCGGTTCTGTGTAGTACTAATCATTGCAATCCTTCAGAAGCCCTATCAAGTCACAGTTTTCTTTTATTCAATGGCGCGTCCGCAGTGGGAAATCAAAGCACTAAATATATAGCAGAGTGCTGTCGATTAGCCCATAGGAATCATCACCAGAAGCGATGTGACCACCTGGGAGAAAGATAGCGTTTTGGTCAAATGGAAGCAGGTGGACTTGAGGGTGAAGCAGCTGGACTTGAGGGTCCTAGAAAACCCATAGTAACTGTTATTATCTGGCCTTCAAGGGAATAGAATGCTATTTTAGCTTTTTTGTGCGGTGCTGGCAAAAAAAACAGGTCCCATCTAGATTTGAATTTAGATCGCTGGATGCAGAGTGCTATCCATTACATTATGGAACCTCAAGATGGTGTAGAGCTGCTGCCCGAGATGAAGATGATGAATTAAAAAACTGGCCTTGCAGGAAAGTAGCGGAAGGTCCATCCAAGGCAAGGTCAATGTGCATTGATTTCTGAGTAACTCGTCATTCGGCATGCAGGGCTCCTCACACATTTACTGGAGCATTACTAGGTAGGGCCTTCAAAAGAAAAGGACGCCATTCTAGGCAATTTGACAACTAAATGGCAGGCAGGGCAAAGAAGCCACCACAGAACAGATGTGATATTATTTTTTCTTTTTCGACCACGTCTAAAATGTTCAATTTTGACTGTGAAAAGGGGAATTAGCTTAAATGGTAGAACGGTCGCTTAGCATGCATGAGAGAGGTAGCTGGATCGATGCCCGCATTATCCACTTCTGTTTTCATGCCTTTCACACTGGCTTTTATTGCAAAGCTGGTTGCACCTGGAGGGTTTAGAGCGAATTTCCTTACGTCAGCTTTGCCGGTTCTGTATAGTACTAATCATTGCAATCCTTCAGAAGCCCTATCAAGTCACAGTTTTCTTTTATTCGATGGCGCGTCCGCAGTGGGAAATCAAAGCACTAAATATATAGCAGAGTGCTGTCGATTAGGCCATAGGAATCATCACCAGAAGCGATGTGACCACCTGGGAGAAAGATAGCGTTTTGGTCAAATGGAAGCAGGTGGACTTAAGGGTGAAGCGGCTAGGCTTTTTGGGTGACTTTCATTCAACTGACCCTGTGCCCAAAACAGAACAACAACATTGCTTTGCCGAAACCCGGGATTGAACCAGGGACCTTTAGATCTTCAGTCTAACGCTCTCCCAACTGAGCTATTTCGGCTGCCATGACACAGCTTTCCTGCAGCAGGGATGTCTGTGAGACCAAGCTGAGCCCTTAAGTGCATCTGAGGCATAAGAGAGTAAAAATTTGGCCAGTACGGGTATCGAGCCCGTGACCTTGGCGTTATTAGCACCACCCTCTAACCAACTGAGCTAACCAGCCGTTTTCTTACCAGTGTGCTGGAAAACCCAGAGTTAGTGTCATTCTTTGGCCTTCAAGGGAACAGGATGTACTGGAGCAGGACTAGGTAGGGCCTTCAAAAGAAAAGCACGCTATTCTAGGCAATTTGACGACTAAATGGCAGGCAGGGCAAAGAAGCCACCACAGAACAGATGTGATCTTATTTTTTCTTTTTTACCACGTCTAAAATGTTTAATTTGGCTTGTGAAAAGGAGAATTAGCTCAAATGGTAGAACGGTCGCTTAGCATGCATGAGAGAGGTAGCTGGATCGATGCCCGCATTATCCACTTCTGTTTTCATGCCTTTCACACTGGCTTTTATTGCAAAGCTGGTTGCACCTGGAGGGTTTAGAGCGAATTTCCTTACGTCAGCTTTGCCGGTTCTGTATAGTACTAATCATTGCAATCCTTCAGAAGCCCTATCAAGTAACAGTTTTCTTTTATTCGATGGCGCGTTTTATTCGATCACCAGCAGGTGGACTTAAGGGTGAAGCGGCTAGGCTTTTTGGGTGACTTTCATTCAACTGACCCTGTGCCCAAAACAGAACAACAACATCGCTTTGCCGAAACCCGGGATCGAACCAGGGACCTTTAGATCTTCAGTCTAACTTTCTCCCAACTGAGCTATTTCGGCTGCCATGACACAGCTTTCCTGCAGCAGGGATGTCTGTGAGACCAAGCTGAGCCCTTAAGTGCATCTGAGGCATAAGAGAGTAAAAATTTGGCCAGTACGGGTATCGAACCCGCGACCTTGGCGTTATTAGCACCACGCTCTAACCAACTGAGCTAACCGGCCGTTTTCTTACCAGTGTGCTGGAAAACCCAGAGTTAGTGTCATTCTTTGGCCTTCAAGGGAACAGGATGCTATTTTAACTTTTTTTGTGCGGTGCTGGCAAAATAAAAACAGGTCCCACCGAGATTTGAACTCGGATCACTGGATTCAGAGTCCAGAGTGCTAACCATTACACCATGGAACCTTAAGATGATATAGAGCTGCTGCCCGACATGAAGATGATGAATTAAAAAATGGCCTTGCAGGAAAGTAGCAGAAGGTCCATCCAAGGCAAGGCCAATGTGCATTGATTTCTGAGTAACTCGTCATTCGGCATGCAGGGCTCCTCACACATTTACTGGAGCAGGACTAGGTAGGGCCTTCAAAAGAAAAGCACGCTATTCTAGGCAATTTGACGACTAAATGGCAGGCAGGGCAAAGAAGCCACCACAGAACAGATGTGATCTATTTTTTCTTTTTTGACCACGTCTAAAATGTTCAATTTGGCTTGTGAAAAGGGGAATTAGCTCAAATGGTAGAGCGCTCGCTTAGCATGCGAGAGGTAGCGGGATCGATGCCCGCATTCTCCACTTGTGTTTTCATGCCTTTCACAGTGGCTTTTATTGCAAAGCTGGTTGCACCTGGAGGGTTTAGAGCGAATTTCCTTACGTCAGCTTTGCCGGTTCTGTGTAGTACTAATCATTGCAATCCTTCAGAAGCCCTATCAAGTCACAGTTTTCTTTTATTCAATGGCGCGTCCGCAGTGGGAAATCAAAGCACTAAATATATAGCAGAGTGCTGTCGATTAGCCCATAGGAATCATCACCAGAAGCGATGTGACCACCTGGGAGAAAGATAGCGTTTTGGTCAAATGGAAGCAGGTGGACTTGAGGGTGAAGCAGCTGGACTTGAGGGTCCTAGAAAACCCATAGTAACTGTTATTCTCTGGCCTTCAAGGGAATAGAATGCTATTTTAGCTTTTTTGTGCTGTGCTGGCAAAAAAAAAACAGGTCCCATCTAGATTTGAATTTAGATCGCTGGATGCAGAGTGCTATCCATTACATTATGGAACCTCAAGATGGTGTAGAGCTGCTGCCCGAGATGAAGATGATGAATTAAAAAACTGGCCTTGCAGGAAAGTAGCGGAAGGTCCATCCAAGGCAAGGCCAATGTGCATTGATTTCTGAGTAACTCGTCATTCGGCATGCAGGGCTCCTCACACATTTACTGGAACATTACTAGGTAGGGCTTTCAAAAGAAAAGCACGCCATTCTAGGCAATTTGACGACTAAATGGCAGGCAGGCAAAGAAGCCACCACAGAACAGATGTGATATTATTTTTTCTTTTTCGACCACGTCTAAAATGTTCAATTTTGACTGTGAAAAGGGGAATTAGCTTAAATGGTAGAACGGTCGCTTAGCATGCATGAGAGAGGTAGCTGGATCGATGCCCGCATTATCCACTTCTGTTTTCATGCCTTTCACACTGGCTTTTATTGCAAAGCTGGTTGCACCTGGAGCGTTTAGAGCGAATTTCCTTACGTCAGCTTTGCTGGTTCTGTATAGTACTAATCATTGCAATCCTTCAGAAGCCCTATCAAGTCACAGTTTTCTTTTATTCAATGGCGCGTCCGCAGTGGGAAATCAAAGCACTAAATATATAGCAGAGTGCTGTCAATTAGGCCATAGGAATCATCACCAGAAGCGATGTGACCACCTGGGAGAAAGATAGCGTTTTGGTCAAATTGAAGCAGGTGGACTTAAGGGTGAAGCGGCCAGGCTTTTTGGGTGACTTTCATTCAACTGACCCTGTGCCCAAAACAGAACAACAACATCGCTTTGCCGAAACCCGGGATCGAACCAGGGACCTTTAGATCTTCAGTCTAACTTTCTCCCAACTGAGCTATTTCGGCTGCCATGACACAACTTTCCTGCAGCAGGGATGTCTGTGAGACCAAGCTGAGCCCTTAAGTGCATCTGAGGCATAAGAGAGTAAAAATTTGGCCAGTACGGGTATCGAACCCGCGACCTTGGCGTTATTAGCACCACGCTCTAACCAACTGAGCTAACCGGCCGTTTTCTTACCAGTGTGCTGGAAAACCCAGAGTTAGTGTCATTCTTTGGCCTTCAAGGGAACAGGATGCTATTTTAACTTTTTTTGTGCGCTGCTGGCAAAATAAAAACAGGTCCCACCGAGATTTGAACTCGGATCACTGGATTCAGAGTCCAGAGTGCTAACCATTACACCATGGAACCTTAAGATGATATAGAGCTGCTGCCCGACATGAAGATGATGAATTGAAAAAATGGCCTTGCAGGAAAGTAGCCGAAGGTCCATCCAAGGCAAGGCCAATGTGCATTGATTTCTGAGTAACTCGTCATTCGGCATGCAGGGCTCCTCACACATTTACTGGAGCAGGACTAGGTAGGGCCTTCAAAAGAAAAGCACGCTATTCTAGGCAATTTGACGACTAAATGGCAGGCAGGGCAAAGAAGCCACCACAGAACAGATGTGATCTTATTTTTTCTTTTTTGACCACGTCTAAAATGTTCAATTTGGCTTGTGAAAAGGGGAATTAGCTCAAATGGTAGAGCGCTCGCTTAGCATGTGAGAGGTAGCGGGATCGATGCCCGCATTCTCCACTTGTGTTTTCATGCCTTTCACAGTGGCTTTTATTGCAAAGCTGGTTGCACCTGGAGGGTTTAGAGCGAATTTCCTTACGTCAGCTTTGCCGGTTCTGTGTAGTACTAATCATTGCAATCCTTCAGAAGCCCTATCAAGTCACAGTTTTCTTTTATTCAATGGCGCGTCCGCAGTGGGAAATCAAAGCACTAAATATATAGCAGAGTGCTGTCGATTAGCCCATAGGAATCATCACCAGAAGCGATGTGACCACCTGGGAGAAAGATAGCGTTTTGGTCAAATGGAAGCAGGTGGACTTGAGGGTGAAGCAGCTGGACTTGAGGGTCCTAGAAAACCCATAGTAACTGTTATTCTCTGGCCTTCAAGGGAATAGAATGCTATTTTAGCTTTTTTGTGCTGTGCTGGCAAAAAAAAACAGGTCCCATCTAGATTTGAATTTAGATCGCTGGATGCAGAGTGCTATCCATTACATTATGGAACCTCAAGATGGTGTAGAGCTGCTGCCCGAGATGAAGATGATGAATTAAAAAACTGGCCTTGCAGGAAAGTAGCGGAAGGTCCATCCAAGGCAAGGCCAATGTGCATTGATTTCTGAGTAACTCGTCATTCGGCATGCAGGGCTCCTCACACATTTACTGGAACATTACTAGGTAGGGCTTTCAAAAGAAAAGCACGCCATTCTAGGCAATTTGACGACTAAATGGCAGGCAGGCAAAGAAGCCACCACAGAACAGATGTGATATTATTTTTTCTTTTTCGACCACGTCTAAAATGTTCAATTTTGACTGTGAAAAGGGGAATTAGCTTAAATGGTAGAACGGTCGCTTAGCATGCATGAGAGAGGTAGCTGGATCGATGCCCGCATTATCCACTTCTGTTTTCATGCCTTTCACACTGGCTTTTATTGCAAAGCTGGTTGCACCTGGAGCGTTTAGAGCGAATTTCCTTACGTCAGCTTTGCTGGTTCTGTATAGTACTAATCATTGCAATCCTTCAGAAGCCCTATCAAGTCACAGTTTTCTTTTATTCAATGGCGCGTCCGCAGTGGGAAATCAAAGCACTAAATATATAGCAGAGTGCTGTCAATTAGGCCATAGGAATCATCACCAGAAGCGATGTGACCACCTGGGAGAAAGATAGCGTTTTGGTCAAATGGAAGCAGGTGGACTTAAGGGTGAAGCGGCCAGGCTTTTTGGGTGACTTTCATTCAACTGACCCTGTGCCCAAAACAGAACAACAACATTGCTTTGCCGAAACCCGGGATCGAACCAGGGACCTTTAGATCTTCAGTCTAACGCTCTCCCAACTGAGCTATTTCGGCTGCCATGACACAGCTTTCCTGCAGCAGGGATGTCTGTGAGACCAAGCTGAGCCCTTAAGTGCATCTGAGGCATAAGAGAGTAAAAATTTGGCCAGTACGGGTATCGAACCCACGACCTTGTCGTTATTAGCACCACGCTCTAACTAACTGAGCTAAACTGCCGTTTTCTTACCAGTGTGCTGGAAAACCCAGAGTTAGTGTCATTCTTTGGCCTTCAAGGGAACAGGATGCTATTTTAACTTTTTTTGTGCGCTGCTGGCAAAATAAAAACAGGTCCCACCGAGATTTGAACTCGGATCACTGGATTCAGAGCCCAGAGTGCTAACCATTACACCATGGAAACTTAAGATGATATAGAGCTGCTGCCCGACATGAAGATGATGAATTAAAAAATGGCCTTGCAGGAAAGTAGCAGAAGGTCCATCCAAGGCAAGGCCAATGTGCATTGATTTCTGAGTAACTCGTCATTCGGCATGCAGGGCTCCTCACACATTTACTGGAGCAGGACTAGGTAGGGCCTTCAAAAGAAAAGCACGCTATTCTAGGCAATTTGACGGCTAAATGGCAGGCAGGGCAAAGAAGCCACCACAGAACAGATGTGATCTTATTTTTTCTTTTTTGACCACGTCTAAAATGTTCAATTTGGCTTGTGAAAAGGGGAATTAGCTCAAATGGTAGAGCGCTCGCTTAGCATGTGAGAGGTAGCGGGATCGATGCCCGCATTCTCCACTTGTGTTTTCATGCCTTTCACAGTGGCTTTTATTGCAAAGCTGGTTGCTCCTGGAGGGTTTAGAGCGAATTTCCTTACGTCAGCTTTGCTGGTTCTGTATAGTACTAATCATTGCAATCCTTCAGAAGCCCTATCAAGTCACAGTTTTCTTTTATTCAATGGCGCGTCCTGCAGTGGGAAATCAAAGCACTAAATATATAGCAGAGTGCTGTCGATTAGCCCATAGGAATCATCACCAGAAGCGATGTGACCACCTGGGAGAAAGATAGCGTTTTGGTCAAATGGAAGCAGGTGGACTTGAGGGTGAAGCAGCTGGACTTGAGGGTCCTAGAAAACCCATAGTAACTGTTATTCTCTGGCCTTCAAGGGAATAGAATGCTATTTTAGCTTTTTTGTGCTGTGCTGGCAAAAAAAAAACAGGTCCCATCTAGATTTGAATTTAGATCGCTGGATGCAGAGTGCTATCCATTACATTATGGAACCTCAAGATGGTGTAGAGCTGCTGCCCGAGATGAAGATGATGAATTAAAAAACTGGCCTTGCAGGAAAGTAGCGGAAGGTCCATCCAAGGCAAGGCCAATGTGCATTGATTTCTGAGTAACTCGTCATTCGGCATGCAGGGCTCCTCACACATTTACTGGAGCATTACTAGGTAGGGCTTTCAAAAGAAAAGCACGCCATTCTAGGCAATTTGACGACTAAATGGCAGGCAGGGCAAAGAAGCCACCACAGAACAGATGTGATATTATTTTTTCTTTTTCGACCACGTCTAAAATGTTCAATTTTGACTTTGAAAAGGGGAATTAGCTTAAATGGTAGAACGGTCGCTTAGCATGCATGAGAGAGGTAGCTGGATCGATGCCCGCATTATCCACTTCTGTTTTCATGCCTTTCACACTGGCTTTTATTGCAAAGCTGGTTGCACCTGGAGCGTTTAGAGCGAATTTCCTTACGTCAGCTTTGCTGGTTCTGTATAGTACTAATCATTGCAATCCTTCAGAAGCCCTATCAAGTCACAGTTTTCTTTTATTCGATGGCGCGTCCGCAGTGGGAAATCAAAGCACTAAATATATAGCAGAGTGCTGTCGATTAGGCCATAGGAATCATCACCAGAAGCGATGTGACCACCTGGGAGAAAGATAGCGTTTTGGTCAAATGGAAGCAGGTGGACTTAAGGGTGAAGCGGCCAGGCTTTTTGGGTGACTTTCATTCAACTGACCCTGTGCCCAAAACAGAACAACAACATTGCTTTGCCTAAACCCGGGATCGAACCAGGGACCTTTAGATCTTCAGTCTAACGCTCTCCCAACTGAGCTATTTCGGCTGCCATGACACAGCTTTCCTGCAGCAGGGATGTCTGTGAGACCAAGCTGAGCCCTTAAGTGCATCTGAGGCATAAGAGAGTAAAAATTTGGCCAGTACGGGTATCGAGCCCGTGACCTTGGCGTTATTAGCACCACCCTCTAACCAACTGAGCTAACCAGCCGTTTTCTTACCAGTGTGCTGGAAAACCCAGAGTTAGTGTCATTCTTTGGCCTTCAAGGGAACAGGATGTACTGGAGCAGGACTAGGTAGGGCCTTCAAAAGAAAAGCACGCTATTCTAGGCAATTTGACGACTAAATGGCAGGCAGGGCAAAGAAGCCACCACAGAACAGATGTGATCTTATTTTTTCTTTTTTACCACGTCTAAAATGTTTAATTTGGCTTGTGAAAAGGGGAATTAGCTCAAATGGTAGAACGGTCGCTTAGCATGCATGAGAGAGGTAGCTGGATCGATGCCCGCATTATCCACTTCTGTTTTCATGCCTTTCACACTGGCTTTTATTGCAAAGCTGGTTGCACCTGTAGGGTTTAGAGCGAATTTCCTTACGTCAGCTTTGCCGGTTCTGTATAGTACTAATCATTGCAATCCTTCAGAAGCCCTATCAAGTAACAGTTTTCTTTTATTCGATGGCGCGTTTTATTCGATCACCAGCAGGTGGACTTAAGGGTGAAGCGGCTAGGCTTTTTGGGTGACTTTCATTCAACTGACCCTGTGCCCAAAACAGAACAACAACATCGCTTTGCCGAAACCCGGGATCGAACCAGGGACCTTTAGATCTTCAGTCTAACTTTCTCCCAACTGAGCTATTTCGGCTGCCATGACACAACTTTCCTGCAGCAGGGATGTCTGTGAGACCAAGCTGAGCCCTTAAGTGCATCTGAGGCATAAGAGAGTAAAAATTTGGCCAGTACGGGTATCGAACCCGCGACCTTGGCGTTATTAGCACCACGCTCTAACCAACTGAGCTAACCGGCCGTTTTCTTACCAGTGTGCTGGAAAACCCAGAGTTAGTGTCATTCTTTGGCCTTCAAGGGAACAGGATGCTATTTTAACTTTTTTTGTGCGCTGCTGGCAAAATAAAAACAGGTCCCACCGAGATTTGAACTCGGATCACTGGATTCAGAGTCCAGAGTGCTAACCATTACACCATGGAACCTTAAGATGATATAGAGCTGCTGCCCGACATGAAGATGATGAATTGAAAAAATGGCCTTGCAGGAAAGTAGCCGAAGGTCCATCCAAGGCAAGGCCAATGTGCATTGATTTCTGAGTAACTCGTCATTCGGCATGCAGGGCTCCTCACACATTTACTGGAGCAGGACTAGGTAGGGCCTTCAAAAGAAAAGCACGCTATTCTAGGCAATTTGACGACTAAATGGCAGGCAGGGCAAAGAAGCCACCACTGAACAGATGTGATCTTATTTTTTCTTTTTTGACCACGTCTAAAATGTTCAATTTGGCTTGTGAAAAGGGGAATTAGCTCAAATGGTAGAGCGCTCGCTTAGCATGTGAGAGGAAGCGGGATCGATGCCCGCATTCTCCACTTGTGTTTTCATGCCTTTCACAGTGGCTTTTATTGCAAAGCTGGTTGCACCTGGAGGGTTTAGAGCGAATTTCCTTACGTCAGCTTTGCCGGTTCTGTGTAGTACTAATCATTGCAATCCTTCAGAAGCCCTATCAAGTCACAGTTTTCTTTTATTCAATGGCGCGTCCGCAGTGGGAAATCAAAGCACTAAATATATAGCAGAGTGCTGTCGATTAGCCCATAGGAATCATCACCAGAAGCGATGTGACCACCTGGGAGAAAGATAGCGTTTTGGTCAAATGGAAGCAGGTGGACTTGAGGGTGAAGCAGCTGGACTTGAGGGTCCTAGAAAACCCATAGTAACTGTTATTCTCTGGCCTTCAAGGGAATAGAATGCTATTTTAGCTTTTTTGTGCTGTGCTGGCAAAAAAAAAACAGGTCCCATCTAGATTTGAATTTAGATCGCTGGATGCAGAGTGCTATCCATTACATTATGGAACCTCAAGATGGTGTAGAGCTGCTGCCCGAGATGAAGATGATGAATTAAAAAACTGGCCTTGCAGGAAAGTAGCGGAAGGTCCATCCAAGGCAAGGCCAATGTGCATTGATTTCTGAGTAACTCGTCATTCGGCATGCAGGGCTCCTCACACATTTACTGGAAGCATTACTAGGTAGGGCTTTCAAAAGAAAAGCACGCCATTCTAGGCAATTTGACGACTAAATGGCAGGCAGGGCAAAGAAGCCACCACAGAACAGATGTGATATTATTTTTTCTTTTTCGACCACGTCTAAAATGTTCAATTTTGACTGTGAAAAGGGGAATTAGCTTAAATGGTAGAACGGTCGCTTAGCATGCATGAGAGAGGTAGCTGGATCGATGCCCGCATTATCCACTTCTGTTTTCATGCCTTTCACACTGGCTTTTATTGCAAAGCTGGTTGCACCTGGAGCGTTTAGAGCGAATTTCCTTACGTCAGCTTTGCTGGTTCTGTATAGTACTAATCATTGCAATCCTTCAGAAGCCCTATCAAGTCACAGTTTTCTTTTATTCAATGGCGCGTCCGCAGTGGGAAATCAAAGCACTAAATATATAGCAGAGTGCTGTCAATTAGGCCATAGGAATCATCACCAGAAGCGATGTGACCACCTGGGAGAAAGATAGCGTTTTGGTCAAATGGAAGCAGGTGGACTTAAGGGTGAAGCGGCCAGGCTTTTTGGGTGACTTTCATTCAACTGACCCTGTGCCCAAAACAGAACAACAACATTGCTTTGCCTAGACCCGGGATCGAACCAGGGACCTTTAGATCTTCAGTCTAACGCTCTCCCAACTGAGCTATTTCGGCTGCCATGACACAGCTTTCCTGCAGCAGGGATGTCTGTGAGACCAAGCTGAGCCCTTAAGTGCATCTGAGGCATAAGAGAGTAAAAATTTGGCCAGTACGGGTATCGAACCCACGACCTTGTCGTTATTAGCACCACGCTCTAACTAACTGAGCTAAACTGCCGTTTTCTTACCAGTGTGCTGGAAAACCCAGAGTTAGTGTCATTCTTTGGCCTTCAAGGGAACAGGATGCTATTTTAACTTTTTTTGTGCGCTGCTGGCAAAATAAAAACAGGTCCCACCGAGATTTGAACTCGGATCACTGGATTCAGAGTCCAGAGTGCTAACCATTACACCATGGAAACTTAAGATGATATAGAGCTGCTGCCCGACATGAAGATGATGAATTAAAAAAATGGCCTTGCAGGAAAGTAGCAGAAGGTCCATCCAAGGCAAGGCCAATGTGCATTGATTTCTGAGTAACTCGTCATTCGGCATGCAGGGCTCCTCACACATTTACTGGAGCAGGACTAGGTAGGGCCTTCAAAAGAAAAGCACGCTATTCTAGGCAATTTGACGACTAAATGGCAGGCAGGGCAAAGAAGCCACCACAGAACAGATGTGATCTTATTTTTTCTTTTTTGACCACGTCTAAAATGTTCAATTTGGCTTGTGAAAAGGGGAATTAGCTCAAATGGTAGAGCGCTCGCTTAGCATGTGAGAGGTAGCGGGATCGATGCCCGCATTCTCCACTTGTGTTTTCATGCCTTTCACAGTGGCTTTTATTGCAAAGCTGGTTGCTCCTGGAGGGTTTAGAGCGAATTTCCTTACGTCAGCTTTGCTGGTTCTGTATAGTACTAATCATTGCAATCCTTCAGAAGCCCTATCAAGTCACAGTTTTCTTTTATTCAATGGCGCGTCTGCAGTGGGAAATCAAAGCACTAAATATATAGCAGAGTGCTGTCGATTAGCCCATAGGAATCATCACCAGAAGCGATGTGACCACCTGGGAGAAAGATAGCGTTTTGGTCAAATGGAAGCAGGTGGACTTGAGGGTGAAGCAGCTGGACTTGAGGGTCCTAGAAAACCCATAGTAACTGTTATTCTCTGGCCTTCAAGGGAATAGAATGCTATTTTAGCTTTTTTGTGCGGTGCTGGCAAAAAAAAACAGGTCCCATCTAGATTTGAATTTAGATCGCTGGATGCAGAGTGCTATCCATTACATTATGGAACCTCAAGATGGTGTAGAGCTGCTGCCCGAGATGAAGATGATGAATTAAAAAACTGGCCTTGCAGGAAAGTAGCGGAAGGTCCATCCAAGGCAAGGCCAATGTGCATTGATTTCTGAGTAACTCGTCATTCGGCATGCAGGGCTCCTCACACATTTACTGGAGCATTACTAGGTAGGGCCTTCAAAAGAAAAGCACGCCATTCTAGGCAATTTGACGACTAAATGGCAGGCAGGGCAAAGAAGCCACCACAGAACAGATGTGATATTATTTTTTCTTTTTCGACCACGTCTAAAATGTTCAATTTTGACTGTGAAAAGGGGAATTAGCTTAAATGGTAGAACGGTCGCTTAGCATGCATGAGAGAGGTAGCTGGATCGATGCCCGCATTATCCACTTCTGTTTTCATGCCTTTCACACTGGCTTTTATTGCAAAGCTGGTTGCACCTGGAGCGTTTAGAGCGAATTTCCTTACGTCAGCTTTGCTGGTTCTGTATAGTACTAATCATTGCAATCCTTCAGAAGCCCTATCAAGTCACAGTTTTCTTTTATTCAATGGCGCGTCCGCAGTGGGAAATCAAAGCACTAAATATATAGCAGAGTGCTGTCAATTAGGCCATAGGAATCATCACCAGAAGCGATGTGACCACCTGGGAGAAAGATAGCGTTTTGGTCAAATGGAAGCAGGTGGACTTAAGGGTGAAGCGGCCAGGCTTTTTGGGTGACTTTCATTCAACTGACCCTGTGCCCAAAACAGAACAACAACATTGCTTTGCCTAAACCCGGGATCGAACCAGGGACCTTTAGATCTTCAGTCTAACGCTCTCCCAACTGAGCTATTTCGGCTGCCATGACACAGCTTTCCTGCAGCAGGGATGTCTGTGAGACCAAGCTGAGCCCTTAAGTGCATCTGAGGCATAAGAGAGTAAAAATTTGGCCAGTACGGGTATCGAACCCGCGACCTTGGCGTTATTAGCACCACGCTCTAACTAACTGAGCTAAACTGCCGTTTTCTTACCAGTGTGCTGGAAAACCCAGAGTTAGTGTCATTCTTTGGCCTTCAAGGGAACAGGATGCTATTTTAACTTTTTTTGTGCGTTGCTGGCAAAATAAAAACAGGTCCCACCGAGATTTGAACTCGGATCACTGGATTCAGAGTCCAGAGTGCTAACCATTACACCATGGAACCTTAAGATGATATAGAGCTGCTGCCCGACATGAAGATGATGAATTAAAAAAATGGCCTTGCAGGAAAGTAGCAGAAGGTCCATCCAAGGCAAGGCCAATGTGCATTGATTTCTGAGTAACTCGTCATTCGGCATGCAGGGCTCCTCACACATTTACTGGAGCAGGACTAGGTAGGGCCTTCAAAAGAAAAGCACGCTATTCTAGGCAATTTGACGACTAAATGGCAGGCAGGGCAAAGAAGCCACCACAGAACAGATTCATTCATTCTGCTTAATGACGTGCCCCCCCAAAAAAAATTTAAAATAAACAAAACAATATGATGTCTTTTGACTGCATTCTTTAATAACTACATTACACAATACTTGTACTTTTACTTTCAGTACTTGAGTAGTAAATTTTGAAATAAACTACTTGCAATACTTAAGTACAAAAAATGTTGAATACTTTAGTACTTCCACTTAAGTATGGTGCTTAAAGAGCACTTTTACTTCTACTCAAGTCACTTTTTGATAGAGTACTTGTACTTTTACTTAAGTCTGGGTCTCTAGTACTTTATACATCTCTGCTAAGGTGTTGCTAGGCGGTTGCTAAGGTGTTGCTAGGCTGTTGTTAGGTGGTTGCTAAGGTGTTGCTAGGTGGTTGCTAGGCGGTTGCTAGGCGGTTGCTAAGGTGTTGCTAGGTGGTTGCTAGGCGGTTGCTAAGGTGTTGCTAGGTGGTTGCTAGGCGGTTGCTAACGTGTTGCTGGGTGGTTGCTATGTGGTTGCTAAGGTGTTGCTAGGTGGTTGCTATGCAGTTGCTAAGGTGTTGCTAGGCGGTTGCTAAGTTTTTGCTAGGTGGTTGCTAAGGTGTTGCTAGGTGGTTGCTAGGCAGTTGCTAGGTGGTTGCTATGCGGTTGCTAAGGTGTTGCTAGGCGGTTGCTAAGGTGTTGCTAGGTGGTTGCTAGGGTGTTGCTAGGTGGTTGCTAAGTTGTTGCTAGGCTGTTGCTAAGGTGTTGCTAGGTGGTTGCTAGGCGGTTGCTGAGGTGTTGCTAGGTGGTTGCTAGGAGGTTGCTAAGGTGTTGCTAGGTGGTTGCTAGGCGGTTGCTAAGGTGTTGCTAGGTGGTGAATATGCGGTTGCTAAGGTGTTGCTAGGTGGTTTCTAGGCGGTTACAAAGGTGTTGCTAGGCGGTTGCTAAGGTGTTGCTAGGCTGTTGCTAGGTGGTTGCTAAGGTGTTGCTAGGTGGTTGCTAGGCGGTTGCTGAGGTGTTGCTAAGTGGTTGCTAGGCGGTTGCTAAGGTGTTGCTAGGCGGTTGCTAAGGTGTTGCTAGGTGGTTGCTAGGCGGTTGCTAAGGTGTTGCTGGGTGGTTGCTATGTGGTTGCTAAGGTGTTGCTAGGTGGTTGCTATGCAGTTGCTAAGGTGTTGCTAGGTGGTTGCTAGGGTGTTGCTAGGTGGTTGCTAAGATGTTGCTAGGCGGTTGCTAAGGTGTTGCTAGGTTGTTGCTATGCGGTTGCTAAGGTGTTGCTAGGTGGTTGCTAGGGTGTTGCTAGGTGGTTGCTAGGGTGTTGCTAGGTGGTTGCTAAGGTGTTGCTAGGCGGTTGCTAAGGTGTTGCTAGGTGGTTGCTAGGCAGTTGCTAAGGTGTTGCTAGGTGGTTGCTATGCGGTTGCTAAGGTGTTGCTAGGTGGTTGCTAGGGTGTTGCTAGGTGGTTGCTAAGATGTTGCTAGGCGGTTGCTAAGGTGTTGCTGGGTGGTTGCTATGCGGTTGCTAAGGTGTTGCTAGGCGGTTGCTAAGGTGTTGCTAGGTGGTTGCTAGGGTGTTGCTAGGTGGTTGCTAAGGTGTTGCTGGGCGGTTGCTAAGGTGTTGCTAGGTGGTTGCTAGGCAGTTGCTAAGGTGTTGCTAGGTGGTTGCTAAGATGTTGCTAGGCGGTTGCTAAGGTGGTTGCCAAGGTGTTGCTAAGTGGTTGCTAGGTGGTGGGTATGCGGTTGCTAAGGTGTTGCTAGGTGGTTTCTAGGCGGTTGCAAAGGTGTTGCTAGGCGGTTGCTAAGGTGTTGCTAGGCTGTTGCTAGGTGGTTGCTAAGGTGTTGCTAGGTGGTTTCTAGGCGGTTGCAAAGGTGTTGCTAGGCGGTTGCTAAGGTGTTGCTAGGCTGTTGCTAGGTGGTTGCTAAGGTGTTGCTAGGTGGTTGCTAGGCGGTTGCTGAGGTGTTGCTAGGTGGTTGCTAGGCGGTTGCTAAGGTGTTGCTAGGTGGTTGCTAAGGTGTTGCTGGGTGGTTGCTATGTGGTTGCTAAGGTGTTGCTAGGTGGTTGCTATGCAGTTGCTAAGGTGTTGCTAGGCGGTTGCTAAGGTGTTGCTGGGTGGTTGCTAAGGTGTTGCTAGGTGGTTGCTATGCAGTTGCTAAGGTGTTGCTAGGCGGTTGCTAAGTTGTTGCTAGGTGGTTGCTAAGGTGTTGCTAGGTGGTTGCTAGGCAGTTGCTAGGTGGTTGCTATGCGGTTGCTAAGGTGTTGCTAGGTGGTTGCTAGGGTGTTGCTAGGTGGTTGCTAAAATGTTGCTAGGCGGTTGCTAAGGTGTTGCTAGGTGGTTGCTATGCTGTTGCTAAGGTGTTGCTAGGTGGTTGCTAGGCGGTTGCTAAGGTGTTGCTAGGTGGTTGCTAAGGTGTTGCTAGGTGGTTGCTAAGATGTTGCTAGGCGGTTTCTAAGGTGGTTGCCAAGGTGTTGCTAAGTGGTTGCTAAGGTGTTGCTAGGTGGTGGGTATGCGGTTGCTAAGGTGTTGCTGGGTGGTTTCTAGGCGGTTGCAAAGGTGTTGCTAGGCGGTTGCTAAGGTGTTGCTAAGCTGTTGCTAGGTGGTTGCTAAGGTGTTGCTAGGTGGTTGCTAGGCAGTTGCTAGGTGGTTGCTATGCGGTTGCTAAGGTGTTGCTAGGTGGTTGCTAGGGTGTTGCTAGGTGGTTGCTAAAATGTTGCTAGGCGGTTGCTAAGGTGTTGCTAGGTGGTTGCTATGCGGTTGCTAAGGTGTTGCTAGGTGGTTGCTAGGCGGTTGCTAAGGTGTTGCTAGGTGGTTGCTAGGGTGTTGCTAGGTGGTTGCTAAGGTGTTGCTAGGTGGTTGCTAAGATGTTGCTAGGCGGTTGCTAAGGTGGTTGCCAAGGTGTTGCTAAGTGGTTGCTAAGGTGTTGCTAGGTGGTGGGTATGCGGTTGCTAAGGTGTTGCTGGGTGGTTTCTAGGCGGTTGCAAAGGTGTTGCTAGGCGGTTGCTAAGGTGTTGCTAAGCTGTTGCTAGGTGGTTGCTAAGGTGTTGCTAGGTGGTTGCTAAGGTGTTGCTAGGTGGTTGCTAGGCGGTTGCTAAGGTGTTGCTAGGTGGTTGCTAGGCAGTTGCTAAGGTGTTGCTAGGTGGTTGCTAAGGTGTTGCTAGGTGGTGGGTATGCGGTTGCTAAGGTGTTGCTAAGGTGGTTGCTAGGCAGTTGCTAGGCGGTTGCTAAGGTGTTGCTAGGTGGTTGCTAGGCGGTTGCTAAGGTGTTGCTATGTGGTTGCTAGGCGGTTGCTAAGGCGTTGCTAGGTGGTTGCTATGTGGTTACTAGGCAGTTGCTAAGGAGTTGCTAGGTGGTTGCTAGGCGGTTGCTAAGGCGTTCCTAGGTGGTTGCTAAGATGTTGCTAGGTGTTTGCTAAGGTATTGCTAGGCGGTTGCGCCAGGAGTCTTTTATCCTGGACCACTTTTGTTGTGTTTTTATACATTTTTGTGATGTTGGCTTCATCTTCGTCTGACAGTTTGTCAACACGACACAGACCAATATTTCTCGCACGATGACCATAATTAATCTTTGGATGTTTTCCCTGAATGCCTTGCCCGTTTGCTCTTCTCCCTTTGATGATTTTGTTTAGATGCCTTCCTCTTTCTCCCAACAGCAGCTGGAATGACCAGCTCCAATCCGTCATTGAAATCCATGACGTTAGCTTGACTCTGGAGCTTTTTTTGATTCTCTGACTGACAGACAGCTGTTGATCAGTGACGTAGCTTACGTGACTGACAGCTCGTCGACAGTATAAACAATTAAATGGTAAAGGTTTTTTGGTTAGTCTATTGAATCCTTTTTTTAAAAATGTATGTTTTTTGTTTTGATTTTATCTCTAAATCAATGAGCAAACTCGGAGCACTTCCCCAGCGGTGACTCTCTTCCCACGGGATGCTGAGCTCGCGCAGATTCCTGAACGATCTATATCCGTTATATCGCACTTTGTAAAGAAACTGGTCTGGCAGATATCGCGTTTTGTGAAAAAATACATTTTGTACTAGATCTAAAGTGTACATTCTTAAATGTTATTAATGGCAGCAATTCACACATTGAAGCCTAATATGAGTTTAATAATCTCAGTCACACTTTAAAATAAACTCTATTCCACCAACCTCTTCAAATATAAGATTTGGGATTATATACTAGATCTCATTTTAATGTTTTTATTCTTAATAAATGTTCAAAAAGATATACAAAGTAGGCCTTACATGCATAAACAAGTATGAAGTGCCAGGCCCGGCTCCACAGGGGGGCCCAATCAGAAGCTTGGCCCACCCTGGTCCCACATCAGATAACAATTTTTTGCGATGCATTTCATAACTGTGAAAGCAGCTTACGATGTGACCGTGAGCTTTAAAAACATGTTTCGGCAAACCAGAGTCATTTATAATCTTGATTAAAGTATTCTGTTTGAATCATTTTAAACCATTCAAGCTGCAGTAGATGAAGAGAACCTAATTCAGCATCGAGCTCAGATTTCTGTGCGCATCACACGTCTCAGCACGTATTACCAAGCGCACTTCCCTTTTATATAATTTCATGCAGTCGTAATTCATACAACAGAAAGTCTTAAAGAAAGCAAATAGTTCAGCAGCACTGAGTAGGATCATCGGGAGATGTGTTGGGTTCACTTAAATAAGAGAAAGAGCGAATATTAAGTTCACTATCTGTTAATGACACACAGAAATTGACAAATCAGTCAGTTTCAGTAGGGAAGTTCGTGCAAAGTGCAACATACAAAATTCAAACGCATGTAAAGCACTTTGTTGCAATTTGAGTCAAAATATCAATATTTGGATACATATCCACACATAATCTTGCTTTGGCTTTGCTCTCTTTAAACGAGATCTCTTCTCTTGACGCGTGCCGCTGCGTCCGTCACTGCATGTCCCTCACTTGTATAAACAATATCGAGAGGTTAGTAACTGAACTCATTTCAGTATCACTGACTCGATTAATTAAATAGGAAAGTCGTGTAAAGTGCTGTCTATTGGCGTGTTGTTCTTTCCCTCCTTTAAATCTCTCAAATTATTATATGCAATCTCTTCAGTTATTGGACTTTTTAACTGACAAGGGAAAAACATCAAAAACATATTCACTAGACGACTTAAACTGCTCCTGTTCACTGCTGTGTTTAAAGATAGTGTAATGCAATATTGAAAATTCAGGATTCAATAATGAATATACAGAATTCAAGATGTTCAGGTTGACACACACACAAAGATTTCTATGATAAAGCAGGCGAAACGCCATCTGTGCGTAAATGTTAACTAAATTCTGAAAAATGTTTGTGATAGGCTAAAGGCTCGTACACACCGGGCCGCTTATCGTTTGCGTTTATCGTCAACGTTTTTCAAGACGTTTTTCCGGATTTAAACCCAAGCGATTTGTGTGAAGCAGAAGAGTACGCAAAATCACTCCTTGACGTTAGATGGCGCTACACAACTTTAAGCTTCTGACACCCGCTTGTAACACAGAAGAAGAAGACAAAGTTGACACGCTTGTTGTTATGGATGGTTCAAACAGCAGCTCCAGCTCTAGCGATGAAGAAATGAATATTGTTTAAAGAGCAATAAGCAGCTTCACATTCTTATCGCCTCTGGGTGTCTTCTTCAATGTGCGCTCGCATTAACAGCTTTGCGCTTGAGCGCCTCCAAGTGCTGTTTACTGTAACTTCAGCAGCTCCGTGCATGTAAACAAAAGTGCCAACCTCATTGGTGGAGAAGGTTTTATCGCGCCGTGTCAAAACAAAAAACAAGCATGAGGCGTTTTTTTTTTAAAATAATGCTTTTAAGTCTGCCACTTTGCGCGTTGGTGTGCACGATCACATTGACGCCCTTTATTTGGTCACGAGGTGTTAAATGTTGACGGAAAACACGAGCAAAAAGCGTCCCGCTGTGCACGGGCCTTTAAAATGATCATGTATTAGCAATCTACCACTAACAAGTAGGCTAATATGCAAAGATCTGCTATTCAAACATTTGCTTATATTTATTAAAAATACTGATGACCATATTGGCTCTGGTGCATTAAATAATAATTCATAATAATATTAAGATTTTTTTTAAATCACAAAGTATAGAAAATGATATTTTTTGAAGGTATTATCTCAAAGCTGGAAATTCCAGCATCGCAACAACACTACAGTTACTGTAAACATTATTATATGCATTTAAAGCAATATGGGTGATTATATTGCATGTATATTTGATATTTCAGAATGTTGAAGAATAAAACTTTAAAAACAGCAATTATTTCCAGCATCTTAGTGAAAGCGTATTTAGCTTTTATAATTCAGATTTTGCCAAACATAAATGATTAAATGTTTTACTTTTAGGGAATAAAAAGTTTTTCTTCTATATTATTTGTCAACTCTGTTATGGATGAATTTAGTAATAAAAATATATCATAGCAAGAAAAATGATTATGGGTAGTTACTAAATTGTAACTGAATTGACAGTAATAATATTTAGTTTTAGTAAACTTTTTAGCCAAACATTCTACTTGAAGTGGAAAGATCATATGACACTAATGAAATCAGGATTAAAATATTTTGACAATTGTCCATTATGTAATTAATAAAATATTCAGTTTTCCTTTTGTAATTGGTGTAACAGTTTTGGCAGTTCATAGTTTATAAATGTAAAATTAAAATGATGCACAATGATACAAGATGGGAAAAATACACTGACTAATTAGGAGATTTTTTTCAGAATTCTGACGTTTTACAGGGATTTCTGAAAGTGATGAACGCATTTTTTTAATAATCAAAAATGTAATTTTTTTAAAAGCTGAGAAAAGGATGGCTCTAAATATACCTGCAACTATAGAATCACCCATAGAAATTCATGGAGAGCAACATGTTTTCTGGAGTTTTCTTGCAACAGCTGCAAACATCACTCTCTTACACACATACTCAATTCAATTCAATTCACCTTTATTTGTAAAGCACTTTTACAATGTAGATTGTGTCAAAGCAGCTTCACATACAAGATCATAGTAAATTGAAAGTGTAGTTCAGTTTTCAGTGTTTAAATTCAATTCGGTTTAGCTCAGTTCAGTGTGGTTTAATAATCACTACTGAGAGGTATTAAACTGGTATTGGTGAAGAACTATGCTTACTAATGGTTGGCTAGCTTTTAAAAATATGTGAAAAGGCACCATTCAGATGTAACAATTGTAATGATTTGGGAAATCAAGCATGTATTGTTATAGACACCTTTGCTTATTTGTCTTAAGAGATGTACGGCAGGTCCTGTTTATGTAATGCTTTAGGCTATCAAGTTGGTATTGGCATGAACAGCTATACCTGTTAACAGGTTTCTTATATGTAAAACAATTCTATCCAGTTAATGGTCTGGCCTATAAGGCATCTATTATTAAAGATAACTGCACATGATGATGATCCATTTATTTAAATGATTATGTGACACAAAGATTTAAATTCATTGTTGCAAACAAGTTACAGGAGTAAGTGCAGTTGTTGTTTTATGTGATGTCCACCACTGTAATTACACCATAGTGAAAAAGAAGTCTGAGAAATGCTGTAGTTGGTGTAGGTGTAACAGGTTAATCACATTAAAAGTTCTGCATTGTGTAGATATGAAAGTGAACTCTTGTCGTTGAATTACCTTGTATAAACTGTCTATACAATAATTTCACTTATGATATAATTATTTCCTAGTTCTAAATATATAGATGGATGACAGATTTGATAGTGGATAATACGACAAAGGTAAGACCAAAGCTTGAAATCGCACCATGTGAGAGCATGAGACGAATAGATGATCAAAAAATGACCTCTCTGGACATGAAATTTAAATATGGAGTAATTGCTTGCTTTTATTAACGTCTAATCATAATGTTTTATCCCGCCCCTTTTCGCAGTGCTGTACAACATAATTTCGCAAGCAAAAAACTCTGTATGACCGCAGCCTAACTTGCTTTCAGATTAACTCTGCCCAGCTGCTACTAGATATGAGCCTGCCTGAGACAGAGTGGGTGCATTTAGAAGCTGCTGTGCTGTGGAAGTTTCTGACTAGAAGTTACTTTCTTGATTAGTTTGTTACATGTTGCTTGATTTGTGCCCATAGCAACAAAAAAAAAACTCTTGTGTGTGTCTGTCTTGGTAACGTTTTAATGTGTTGTGATTTTTTTGTGCATTGGTTCAGCTGCATTGATTATTTTTGTCTATTAGGCTAGTTTCAATTGGATTTCAGAATGTCACTATGCAAATTGAGTGCATCTTCCCTCCTCCTGGTTAAGTGAGGAAGCTCTGGAAGTTGACAAAATCAAATAAACCCAACCTGGTCACAACGATGTTAACTGATTTGACATTGCTTGATATAAACCTTTCCTGTTGACTTGATTTTAGTTTGTGATCAACTCTGGAGCATACGCAGCTGAAAGTGTGACGTGCAGCAAACAGCCAATCTCACAAGCACACAAGTGCAGTAAACAGCCAATCATAAGACACATGAGAGAGTCAGTTTGACTCATTTTTCCAGAGTCAGTGCAATTCAGTTCTTTGTTGTAGATTATAGATATATCATAATATAAAATATAAGGAATCTGAATACATTTACAATCCAGAAATAAACACTGCTGATGCAGCAAATGTTTAAGACGGCAATTTAAAACATAATATCAGTGCAAATCAATCAACTTAAGTTAAAGATTTAGCTTCACAAACAGGTCAATACACAGTAAAATCTTTATATATTGAAGCAAAATTAGATGCATATTTAAATGTATATTTTCATATTAATTGATAATTCACACTAATTAAATGTATAACATTTAAATATAATACAATTAGTTATATTTCAGATAATATAAATCAATTATCACCGACAAAAGACCAATTTCATAATGTTTTTAGTGTAAAAGACTTTAATTTGAAGCAAAAAAATATGCTGGAGGACTGGATCAGATATATAGCACTTTACACCTGATTACCTCTGCAGATTATACACAACATTTCACAGCACCTGGAATGAACACAAATGAGTTTGAAGTTACAGTGTTTCTCATCCATTTGTGATTAATGTACAAACAATTATCTACAAAGGCCAAAAGTAGCAAACATATCCAGTATGGGATCGCTTTACTGTGTCAAAAGGAAAAGGTTTTGTCACAGGGTATCTTATATATGCTTTTGTGAATGTTTATGCATATTTGTATGCACAAACACAAGTTATAATTAGAGGGAAAAACATCTTTGTTACCTACCAGGTGAATAAGAGGCTATCAAGAAAGCTGAGGTGCTCACACATGTTCTGTTCAACTAAAAACCGAAGGAAAGAAAACAAAATTGGCACAAAAACAAGTTACATTTTGATAGTTAGAATCTATAGACCAGGGCTGTCCAAACTATGGGGGCCCGCGAGGTTTTTTATAAATATCAATAGAATTTGGCTTGCTATACAAAAATGAACATTCAATGAATGCATTATTCAATGAATAACCACCGGGTGTCGCTATCACATGCCTTCAATTAGGCAGCAGATCCTGTTATGAAGTAAAACAAACCGAACAAACCAAAGGAAACATAATTCAGGGCTTGACAGACTGCCCAATGGCCCGGGGTCAGTGTGCGAGACGCTTGGGCCAGTGTACAGAATGTTACTGGCCCAATCAGGCCAGTGCTGCCTTGTCACACAAGTTTGGCTGTGACTGTCTGTCAATTGCGTGTAAATACAATCTTAGGGTGCTTTCACACATAGACGTTTGTTTCGGAATCTGTCTTGTTTGCCCCGTTAGCGCAATTCGTTTGGCATATGTGAATTCAGCAATCTCGCTCGAATCCGCGCCAAATCAATCGGTCCGAGATCGCCTGAATGAGATGGTCTCTGCTCGATTAAGCCGATCGATTGTAGTGAGAAAACAAAACAATGCAACTAACGACCCAGGCTATCACAGTGTATTATGATTGTGTAATAGCCGTATATACGGCAATAAAAAGAGAGAATGAGTAAACCAAGACGTCATTCCTACCGGTAAATGTTGTTTAAATGCTGTGCTTTGTTATTATGGCAAGTTGTGGTGTCGATAGGATGCTCTCACAGCGCATGTGACAGTCCCTTCCTTTTCACCTCTATGGTGAACTTTGAGCTCTAACAACAAAGATATGTTCGAACTGCACAGGCATGAAAGCAGCTCTGAGCGCAAAAGACCTCCTTCGAGCCAGCGACCTAAGGATTAACAACAACCCACCTACAGTCCTCCGCTCCACCAACTGAGCTATCGAAGGCTTATGAGAGTTTTCCACAAGCCCACCCTCTTAAGGTTGCTGCAGTCCGACTGCTGGCCAAAAAGGGCAGAAGCAAAAACACTCGAGCCTTCCTATACCGGGAGTCCAAGCCGGGCCGCTGGGTGAAAACCAGGAATCCTGACCGCTAGACCATATGGGAACTATCACTTGTGAGGGCCGGTCTGCACAAACTTCAGTTCTTTCTGATCTCATACACAGTCTCATGGTTTCCGTAAGCTAGAATCTTCTGATCCATAGTCATAAGCGTTATCCTTTGTGCCACTGGCACTCTGTTCAGCACCTTGTTAGAACATTGTTTGAAACAAGGACAAGGCTCTGTCAACCTGGAGTTCAGTCACCACACATTCTGCTTTGTTTTTATGGCAAGAAGTTGTGTGGATGGGATGCTCTTACAGGATTCCTGACAGTCCCTCCATAGAAGACCTGAGATCCAGGGTCGGAGACTCTCTCCTCTCCAAGAGGAGGTTAAAAGCCATAGTTTATTTTATGCATGTTTTATCAAAGCACTTAGGTAATGCTGCAGCTCAGAGACTTACAAGAGGAAGAGATTACGCTGCAAGTTGGCTGGGTGACTTCAAAGTGGTATGGACTTTTGCAACAAGTAGGCTGGGTATACGATTGGTGTAACTGTAGTAGACGTTAATAAAAATCAGCAGTTGGGACAGCCTTTGAAACCAGGGGAGCACCCTACGGGCTCTGTGCTGGCGGCCCCAGAAACTCGATTCACTCCAGAGTGGAACTGAACAGCTCCAGTGGGGGGAAAGGCGACCGCCGTACACTGACTGACAGCAAAGCAAAGAGACCAAAGAGAGCCAGCCAGGAGTCGAACCTAGAATCTTCTGATCCGTAGTCAGACACATTATCCATTGCGCCACTGGCCCTGTCTGCTTAGGTTGTCATCGTTAGCTTGTTGCTTGTAATAAGGACACGGCTCTGTCAACACAGAGTTCATTCAACACATGCTGTGCTTTGTTATTATGGCAAGTTGTGGTGTCGATAGTATGCTCTCAAAGAGCATGTGACAGTCCCTCCCTAGAAGAACTGTGATCCAGGGTTTGAGACTTTCTCCTCGCCAGGAGGAGGTTACAAGCATTAGATTTATTTTTAACAGAGAAGCTGCAGCATACTTGCGTGGAGGCCCACAGTTAGGCTTGAGGGCAAAATTCTGCCAGCCTCCCCTGGTGGTCTACCGAAGGCTTACGAGAGCTTTCCACAAGCCCACCCTCTTAAGGTTGCTGTCTGCTTAGTTTGTCATCGTTAGCTTGTTGCTTGTAATAAGGACATGGCTCTGTCAACACGGAGTTCATTCAACACATGCTGTGCTTTGTTATTATGGCAAGTTGTGGTGTAGATAGTATGCTCTCACAGAGCATGTGACAGTCCCTCCCTAGAAGAACTGTGATCCAGGGTCTGAGACATTCTCCTCGCCAGGAGGAGGTTACTAACATTAGATTTATTTTTGACAGAGCAGCTGCGGCATACTTGCGTGGAGGCCCACAGTTAGGCTTGAGGGCAAAATTCTGCCAGCCTTCCCTGGTGGTCTAGTGGTTAGGATTCGGCGCTCTCACCGCCGCGGCCCGGGTTCGATTCCCGGTCAGGGAACTTCCTTTTCACCTCTATGGTGAACTTTGAGCTCTAGCGACAAAGATATTTTCGAACTGCACAGGTATGAAAGCAGCTCTGAGCGCAAAAGATCTCCTTCGAGCCGGAGTCGAACCAGCGACCTAAGGATTGCCAACAACCCACCTACAGTCCTCCGCTCTACCAACTGAGCTATCGAAGGCTTATGAGAGCTTTCCACAAGCCGACCCTCTTAAGGTTGCTACAGTCCGACTGCTGGCCAAAAAGGGCAGAAGCAAAAACGCTCAAGCCTTCCTATACCGGGAGTCCAAGCCGGGCCGCTGGGTGAAAACCAGGAATCCTGACCGCTAGACCATATGGGAGATTTCACTTGTGAGGGCCAGTCTGCTCAAACTTCAGTTCTTTCTGATCTCATATAGTCTCATGGTTTCCGTAAGCTAGAATCTTCTCATCCATAGTCATAAGCGTTATCCTTTGTGCCACTGGCACTCTGTTCAGCACCTTGTTAGAACATTGTTTGAAACAAGGACAAGGCTCTGTCAACCTGGAGTTCCGTCACCACACAGTCTGCTTTGTTTTTATGGCAAGAAGTTGTGTGGATGGGATGCTCTTACAGGATTCCTGACAGTCCCTCCATAGAAGACCTGAGATCCAGGGTCGGAGACTCTCTCCTCTCCAAGAGGAGGTTAAAAGCCATAGTTTATTTTATGCATGTTTTATCAAAGCACTTAGGTATTGCTGCAGCTCAGAGACTTACAAGAGGAAGAGATTACGCTGCAAGTTGGCTGGGTGACTTCAAAGTGGTATGGACTTTTGCAACAAGTAGGCTGGGTATACGATTGGTGTAGCTGTAGTAGACGTTAATAAAAATCAGCAGTTGGGACAGCCTTTGAAACCAGGGGAGCACCCCACGGGCTCTGTGCTGGCGGCCCCAGAAACTCGATTCACTCCAGAGTGGAACTGAACAGCTCCAGTGGGGGAAAGGCGACCGCCGTACACTGACTGACAGCAAAGCAAAAAGACCAAAGAGAGCCAGCCAGGAGTCGAACCTAGAATCTTCTGATCCGTAGTCAGACACATTATCCATTGCGCCACTGGCCCTGTCTGCTTAGGTTGTCATCGTTAGCTTGTTGCTTGTAATAAGGACACGGCTCTGTCAACACAGAGTTCATTCAACACATGCTGTGCTTTGTTATTATGGCAAGTTGTGGTGTCGATAGTATGCTCTCAAAGAGCATGTGACAGTCCCTCCCTAGAAGAACTGTGATCCAGGGTTTGAGACTTTCTCCTCGCCAGGAGGAGGTTACAAGCATTAGATTTATTTTTAACAGAGAAGCTGCAGCATACTTGCGTGGAGGCCCACAGTTAGGCTTGAGGGCAAAATTCTGCCAGCCTCCCCTGGTGGTCTACCGAAGGCTTACGAGAGCTTTCCACAAGCCCACCCTCTTAAGGTTGCTGTCTGCTTAGTTTGTCATCGTTAGCTTGTTGCTTGTAATAAGGACACGGCTCTGTCAACACGGAGTTCATTCAACACATGCTGTGCTTTGTTATTATGGCAAGTTGTGGTGTAGATAGTATGCTCTCACAGAGCATGTGACAGTCCCTCCCTAGAAGAACTGTGATCCAGGGTCTGAGACATTCTCCTCGCCAGGAGGAGGTTACAAACATTAGATTTATTTTTGACAGAGCAGCTGCGGCATACTTGCGTGGAGGCCCACAGTTAGGCTTGAGGGCAAAATTCTGCCAGCCTTCCCTGGTGGTCTAGTGGTTAGGATTCGGCGCTCTCACCGCCGCGGCCCGGGTTCGATTCCCGGTCAGGGAACTTCCTTTTCACCTCTATGGTGAACTTTGAGCTCTAGCGACAAAGATATTTTCGAACTGCACAGGTATGAAAGCAGCTCTGAGCGCAAAAGATCTCCTTCGAGCCGGAGTCGAACCAGCGACCTAAGGATTGCCAACAACCCACCTACAGTCCTCCGCTCTACCAACTGAGCTATCGAAGGCTTATGACTGCTTTCCACAAGCCGACCCTCTTAAGGTTGCTACAGTCCGACTGCTGGCCAAAAAGGGCAGAAGCAAAAACGCTCAAGCCTTCCTATACCGGGAGTCCAAGCCGGGCCGCTGGGTGAAAACCAGGAATCCTGACCGCTAGACCATATGGGAGATATCACTTGTGAGGGCCAGTCTGCACAAACTTCAGTTCTTTCTGATCTCATATAGTCTCATGGTTTCCGTAAGCTAGAATCTTCTCATCCATAGTCATAAGCGTTATTCTTTGTGCCACTGGCACTCTGTTCAGCACCTTGTTAGAACATTGTTTAAAACAAGGACAAGGCTCTGTCAACCTAGAGTTCCGTCACCACACAGTCTGCTTTGTTTTTATGGCAAGAGGTTGTGTGGATGGGATGCTCTTACAGGATTCCTGACAGTCCCTCCATAGAAGACCTGAGATCCAGGGTCGGAGACTCTCTCCTCTCCAAGAGGAGGTTAAAAGCCATAGTTTATTTTATGCATGTTTTATCAGAGCACTTAGGTATTGCTGCAGCTCAGAGACTTACAAGAGGAAGAGATTACGCTGCAAGTTGGCTGGGTGACTTCAAAGTGGTAGGGACTTTTGCAAAAAGTTGGCTGGATTTACGGTTGGTGTAGCTGTAGTAGACGTTAAGAAAAATCAGCAGTTGGGACAGCCTTTGAAACCAGGGGAGCACCCCACGGGCTCTGTGCTGGCGGCCCCAGAAACTCGATTCACTCCAGAGTGGAACTGAACAGCTCCAGCAGGGGGATAGGCAACCGCAGTGCACTGACTGACAGCAAAGCAAAAACACCAAAGCGAGCCAGCCAGGAGTCGAACCTAGAATCTTCTGATCCGTAGTCAGACGCGTTATCCATTGCGCCACTGGCCCTCTCAGCTTAGCTTGTCATCGTTAGCTTGTTGCTTGTAATAAGGACACGGCTCTGTCAACACGGAGTTCATTCAACACATGCTGTGCTTTGTTATTATGGCAAGTTGTGGTGTCGATAGTATGCTCTCACAGAGCATGTGACAGTCCCTCCCTAGAAGAACTGTGATCCAGGGTCTGAGACTTTCTCCTCGCCAGGAGGAGGTTACAAGCATTAGATTTATTTTTAACAGAGCAGCTGCAGCATACTTGCGTGGAGGCCCACAGTTAGGCTTCTGGCGATCTCAGGGATGAGTCGAAGATTGTTAATAAAACTGTCCGGAATATCCAATATCCAAAATCCTGTCGGGTGTACGACCCAAAGGCACTGCTGTTCTGCACGAACAGACCCGAAATGAGCAGGAATAATACTGCAAAATTGCAGAAACTGGAGAGACACTGAGCCTCGCGAACTGAACGCGCTGCCATCTTGTCTCTATATACACATATGTGCCACAGTCCAGCCTCCATCAGAAAAATGAGAACATATGTGACAAGGTGGCCGAGTGGTTAAGGCGATGGACTGCTAATTGGGTGTCCTCTGCACGTGTGCGTTCCAATCCCATTCCCGTTGCTCACATACTCTGGTATTTAAGAGAGCCTGGTGGTTCTGTGGAAGGTGTTTTACTCGCACCCTCTTAGCGTTTTGAAGGATGTTCCTGCAAAATGTAATGTCGTCTGTACCGAAAATAGCTGCAAATACATACCATAGTCCAGCCCCCATCTGGAAAGTACCTAAATGCATGACAAGGTGGTTGAGGTGATGGACTGCTAATCTATTGTTCTCTGGATGCATGGGTTCAAATCCCATCCTCATCGTTCATTTAAGAGAGCCCGGTGCTTCTGGGGAAGTTATCTTACTCACACCATCTTCAAGCTTCGAAGCATGTTATGGCAAAATGGAAAGTCATCTTACCGAACATAATTGCAGAAACATACATATACAAATATGTGCCGCAGTCCAGCCTCCATCAAAGAAGTAGAAGCACACATGATGAGGTGGCCGAGTAGTTAAGGTGATGCACTTCTAGTCCGTTGTGCACTGCATGTGTGGGTTTGAATCCCATCCTCGTCACTCATTTTTTCTGGTGTTTGAGAGAGCCCAGTGCTTCCGTGGAAGGTGTTTTACTCGCACCCTCTTAACCCTGGTTAATCCAGCCTGCTGCATGTTTAGGAGCTCAACAAAAGTTGCAACATGTTAAAGAGACAGAAACACAGCTTTCCTTTTCAACAGAACATTAAGCCTACTAAGAGGCTGACAAAAACTGCCAGAGCTGACTGTATTTCAAGTCATCTCAGCGAGGTATTGGGTAAAGTTTTCAACCAGCAATGATCAAGCCTCAGATAGACCTCATCGGTTATGATATTGCCTCTGCAAACGAATAACTATAACAGCTATAACTATAACTGTTCTGTGTACCAATCTGGACATGCAATGAACGCTTCCTTAATGTGCAAGTGGCTCAAATTCACTCATTTTGAGGCAGGAACCAGTGGACGTGCAACAATTTTAATTAAAAGGTAAACACAAAGCAACAGTCTCCATCCGGAGCTCCTCCATGGGACTCCACACTTGTAAACACCCGCTGCTTCACGCTCGTGTGGCTCTCACCTCCGCCCACACTCGTCAGCGCTACCAAGTCGACCAATCTCAGAGCTACGCGTACACATTACATTTTTTGAGAGGTGCACGTCAATGTCGCTGACGGCCACAGCGAGGTGCTATGCAACCACGTGTAGTCTGCGCCGTGGCATACGCGTGAGCTTGACGCCGAGGTATAAATCAGCCTTAACTCTGGGGCACTAATCAGAGCTACTGATAAAGCTCCTTATCACAACCTTTATCTTCTTTTCTGTAAGAACATCCATTCGAGTCCCAAAAGTTAATCCTTTCTCTAGCACAATGCTGTGCTTACACGTGACGAGGTGGCCGAGTGCTTAGGTTAGTATGTTGTACTCTGCAAGTTCTGGTTTAAATCCCATCCTCATGGTTTCACTGTTTTGAGAGAGGCAACTGCTTCTGTCTAAGGTTTCCTACTTGCACCTCTCAGCGTCTTAAAGGATGTTTTTGGCAAAATTGTATGTAATATTTAGCGAAAATAGCTGCAAAAACATACGTATATGCCAGAGTCCAGCCTCCATTAGGAGAGCACCTATGTGCGCAGCGAGGTGGCTGAGTGGTTAAGGCGATGGACTGCTAATCCATTGTGCTTTGCATGTGTCGAATTCCAGCCTGGTCGTTCGTTTAAGAGAGCCTGGTGTTTACGTGGAAGGTAATCTTCGTGCTTTGAAGCATGTTATGGCAAAATTGAGTGTGATCTTACCGAAAATAGTTGCAAAAGCATACACGTACACATATGTGCCACAGTCCAGCTTCCATCAGTAAAGTGGAAACATATGTGACGAGGTGGCCGAGTGGTTAAGGCGATGGACTGCTAATCCATTGTGCTCTGCACGCGTGGGTTCGAATCCCATCCTCGTCGCTCAAATGCTCTGGTTTTTGAGAGAGCCCGGTGCTTCCGTGGAAGGTGTTTTACTCGCACCCTCTTAGCGATTTGAAGGATGTTATGGTAAAAGTTAATCCAGCCTCCGGCAGGGATGGACCGCTAATCCATTGTGCTCCGCCTGTGTAAGTTCAAATCCCATTCTCGTCGTTCAATTGCTTTAGTGTTTTAGAGAGCCTGGTGCTTCCATGGAAGGTTTCTTACACACACTCTGCTTGCATTCTGAAGAATGTTATGGTACAGGTTAATCCAGCCTGCTGCATGTTTAGGAGCTACACGAAAGTTGCAACATGTTAAAGAAACAGAAGCACAGCTATCCTTTTCAACAGAACATTAAGCCTACTAAGAGGCTGACAAAAATTGCCAGAGCTGACTGTATTTCAAGTCATCTCAGCAAGGTACTGGGTAAAGTTTTCAACCAGCAATGATCACACCTCGGATAGACCTCATAGGCTACGATATTGCCTCTGCGAAAGTATAGCTATAACAGCTACGAACTCTTCTGTGTACCAATCTGGACATGCAACGACAAGGTGGCATCAAACTTTAAACTGCCAGCAATCAGCCTTCTGGCACCAATGAGTGCATGCTGTGTCAGCAGAACAGGGTATTGATTTGTCCAAAAATAATTACTTATACATTGTTTCATTTTTACTTAAAGAAAAGTATACACTACTTATGTGAATCTGGGAGAAGAGAATTGTGGGTAATCTGGTAAAGGGAGCGGAGTCACAACGCTGAACGGCAGAGAAAAGGGTTGAGATTGGGATGTATTTATTGGGCTGTACAGGGACTGGGGTAAGGTAATGAAGAATGCAAGGGCACTGAAACCATATTTTGACAGAAATCCAGGGTCAGCTATGCTGCCGTTTTTAGACTCAGGCATTCTGTCTAGTTTCTCTCCAACAAAACCAGAAGAAACAT
This sequence comes from Danio aesculapii, assembly GCF_903798145.1. Classification (NCBI taxonomy): domain Eukaryota; kingdom Metazoa; phylum Chordata; class Actinopteri; order Cypriniformes; family Danionidae; genus Danio; species Danio aesculapii. The sequence goes on from NC_079438.1 coordinate 15,064,138, forward strand.
GTTGCAGTTAATGTTGAACAATAAAGCCTGGTTTATACTTCTGTGTCAAGTGATCAGCGTGATCCACGGCGCAAGCCTTGCGCGTAGCCGTGCACTTACACTTCTGCGCACTGTTTATGTTGCTCTGCAATACACTTCCGAAACGCTAGCTGGCAGAAGGTGTTTATGTTTCTCTGTGTTGAGTTTCTTCGCTGGTGTTTTGTTTTTTTCTGAACGCTTCCTTAATGTGCATGTGGCTCAAATTCGCTCATTTTGAGGCAGGAACCAGTGGACGTGCAACAACTTTAATTAAAAGGCAAACACAAAACAACAGTCTCCATGCGGAGCTCCTTCATGGGACTCCACACTTTTTTTTTTCATGGGACTCCACACTTCACGCTCGTGAGGCTCTCACCTCCGCCCACACTCGTCAGCGCTACCAAGTCGACCAATCTCAGAGCTACGCGTACGCGTTACATTTTTTGAGAGGTGCGCGTCAATGTCGCCGACGGCCACAGCGAGGTGCTATGCAACTACATGTAGGCTGCGCCGTAGCATACGCGTGAGCTTGACGCCGAGGTATAAATCAGCCTTAATTCTGGGGCACTGATCAGAGCTACTGATAAAGCTCCTTATGACAACCTTTATCTTCATCTTTTCTGTAAGAACATCCATTCGAGTCCCAAAAGTTAATCCTTTCTCTAGCACAACGCTGTGCTTACACGTGATGAGGTGGCCGAGTGCTTAGGTTAGTATGTTGTACTCTGCAAGTTCTGGTTTAAATCCCATCCTCACAGTTTCACTGTTTTGAGAGAGGCAACTGCTTCTGTCTAAGGTTTCTTACTTGCACCTCTCAGCGTCTTAAAGGATGTTTATGGCAAAATTGTATGTAATACTTAGCGAAAATAGCTGCAAAAACATACGTATATGCCATAGTCCAGCCTCCATTAGGAGAGCACCTATATGCGCGGCGAGGTGGCTGAGTGGTTAAGGCGATGGACTGCTAATCTGTTGTGCTTTGCATGTGTGAGTCGAATTCCAGCCTGGTCATTCTTTTAAGAGAGCCCGGTGTTTACGTGGAAGGTAACTTACTTGCACCCTCTTCGTGCTTCGAAGCATGTTATGGCAAAATTGAGTGTCATCTTAACGAAAATAGTTGCAAAAACATACACGTACACATATGTGCCCTCTAGAGTGCCCTCTAAACTCTGGTTGCCTTTCGCAGAAACCTACGCTTTCTCTCACCCAATAGACTATCCACCATTCTTTCAAACTCTCTTCCTCCATCTTGCAAACTCTCTGCACTTGATACGAACAGCGCCACTGATACACTCTGCTCCACGCTAGCATCATGTCTAGACAGACTATGTCCTCTTACATCCAGGCCAGCCCGTGCCAGTCCTCTTGCACCCTGGCTCTCTGATGTTCTCTGTGAGCATCGCTCAAAACTTCGGGCTGCTGAGAGAATTTGGCGAAAAACTAAAAATCCTGAAAAGTGTGTAAACGTGCTCCATGGACATCGACCATCGACGTTTATTATAGTTTTTAAAACATTTGTTCGAATTGTTTTATTTTTTTTTTTTTTAAAGGTTATTTTGGAAAAAAGTGTATGCATATAAGTAAAGCTTGCTTGTTTTTACTCAATATTTAAAATCTTTTGATAAGAAATATTTAAAATATTATTATTTTTATTATTATGATGATACTCAGCTATACCTCACCCTGATGATCCCTCGGTTCCAGCTCGCATTTCAGCCTGCCTGTCAGACATTTCACTCTGGATGAAAGATCATCATCTCCAGCTTAACCTCATGAAAACGGAAATGCTTGAAGTCTCTGCCAACCCGACTCTACACCATAACTTTTCAATCCAGATGGATGGGGCAACCATTACTGCATCCAAAATGGTAAAAAGCCTTGGAGTAACGATTTATGACCAACTAAACTTCTCTGACCACATTTCTAGAACTGCTCGATCTTGCAGATTCGCACTCTATAACATCAGAAAGGTCCGACCCTTCCTATCTGAACATGCAGCTCAACTCATTGTTCAAGCTCTTGTTCTCTCCAAACTGGACTATTGCAACTCTCTACTAGCCGGGCTTCCAGCTAATTCTATCAAACCTCTTCAGCTGCTTCAGAACGCAGCAGCACGAGTGGTCTTTGATGAACCCAAAAGAACACATGTCACTCCGCTACTCACCCGTTTGCACTGGCTGCCAGTTGCTGCTCGCATCAAATTCAAAGCTCTGATGTTTGCTTACAAAGCGACCTCTGGCTTTGCTCCTTCTTATCTGCTCTCACTTCTGCAGATATATGTGCCCTCCAGAAACTTGCGTTCTGTGAATGAACATCGCCTCGTTGTTCCATCCCTAAAAGGGAAGAAATCACTTTCCCGAACTCTCACATTCAATCTGCCCAGTTGGTGGAATGAACTTCCTTAACTACATTAGAACAGCAGAGTCACTTGCTGTCTTCAAGAAACGACTAAAAACTCAACTGTTTAGTCTCCAATTTCCTTCCTAATCTTAACTGCCTCTCTGGCTATACCACTAACTGTACTCTCTCTCTCTCAAAAAAAAAAAAATAAATAAAATAAAATAAATTTACTAATGCTTAGCTTCTTAGACTTTACACACCTGATACTTGTCTATAGCACTTGTTTACTGCTGCTCTTATAGTTGTGTAAATTGCTTCCTTTTCCTCATTTGTAAGTCGCTTTGGATAAAAGCGTCTGCTAAATGACTAAATGTAAATGTAAATGTAAAATGTTATGTTAATGTACAAAATAAACCTGATTTAAAGCCCACAAACTGGGATTGAAGTGTCTTCTTTTATAATTGTTCTAACACACGGCTGTGCTGATGAAGTAAAGCTAAGCTAAATTGCTGTGATTCATTACACACATGCAATGTTTTAAAAACATTTTAAACTTGTAAAACTCACTCTTGATCACATTTGATGATCATTGATGATCCTAGCGAACTGAACAGACCTTTTATTCCCGGTTGCTTGCACGTATGGTCTTGTTGATATGATTATACACGTGACTACCGGGACATGTTAATACGCACAGCTGTCAATCAAGTCAGTGGTCGGGGGGACCGCACTCCTACGTCAAGTTGCAGTCGATCTGAAAACTGCTCCAATTGGTCCACCATTTTTATAATGTTAAATTTGAAAAAAAAAAGGACTGGGTGTGTTTATATTACCTCAATATGACGGTCTATACACTATATCTACACACATGTCTGTGCAAACAGCTTGAAAAGTAGATTTTTCACCATAGGTGCCCTTTAAATCAGTATGTTATCACCATGCTATTATTTTAATCAACCTAAACTAACAACCCTTTGTTATCTCAACAACTTTAGTGAAGCTAGTTGACTTGACAAAAAAAATATGTTGTGATAACAAATAAAGGATATAATTTTATACAGAGTAGACAAAATCAGATAAAACAAAACTAGACAAAACCTGACAAAATCAGGCAAAACTAAACTAGGCAAAACTATACAAAATTGGACAAAATAAAACTACACAAAACTAGACAAAACTTGACAAAATCAGACAAAAAAGCTAGACAAAAGTAGACAAAATCAGACAAAACAAAAGTAGACAAAATCAGACAAAAGTAGAACAAATCGGACAAAACAAAACTAGACAAAAGTAGACAAAATCAGACAAAACAAACATAGACAAAATCAGACAAAACAAAACAAACGTAGAAAAAATCAGACAAAACAAAAGTAGACAAAATCAGAAAAAACAAAAGTAGACAAAAAAAGACAAAAAAGCTAGACAAAATACGACAAAAGTAGACCAAATCGGACAAAACAAAACTAGACAAAAGTAGACAAAATCAGACAAAACAAAGGAGACAAAATCAGACAAAACAAAAGTAGACAAAATCAGACAAAACATAATTAGACCAAAAAGACAAAATCAGACAAAACAAAACAAGAAAAAAGTAGATAAAATCTGACAAAACAAAAGTAGACAAAAATAGACAAAATCAGACAAAACTAGACAAAACAAAACTAGACAAAACTAAACAAAAGGAGACAAAACTAAACAAAAATAGACAAAAAACTAGACAAAATCAGACAAAAGTAGACAAAATCAGACAAAACAAAAGTAGATAAAAGTAGAAAAAATCGGACAAAACAAAAAACTAGACGAAAGTAGACAAAATCTGAAAAAAGTAGACAAAATTAGACAAAAGATTAGACTAAATCAAACAAAAGTTGACAAAAACAGACACAACAAAACTAGACAAAACTAAACAAACCTAGACAAAACAAAACTAGACAAAAGTAGACAAAATCAGACAAAACAAAACTACACAAAATCTGACAAAACAAAACTAGACAAAAATAGACAAAATCTGACAAAACAAAAGTAGACAACATCAGACAAAACACATCTAGACAAAATCAGACAAAACAAAAGTAGACAAAATCTGACAAAACAAAACTAGACAAAAGTAGAAAAATCAAACAAACGAAACTAGACAAAAAATTTGACAAAAGTAGACAAAATCAGACAAAACTAGACAAAAGTAGACAAAATCAGACAAAAAGAAATTAGACAAAATTAGACAAAATCAGACAAAATTAAACAAAATTAGACAAAATAAGTCAAAAAACTAGACAAAATCAGACAAAAGCAGACAAAATCAGACAAAACAAAAAACTAGACAAAAGACAAAAATAAGACAAAAAGAAATTAGACAAAACTAGACAAAATCGGACAAAACTAAACAAAACCAGACAAAAGTAGACAAAATCGGACAAAACTAAACAAAAATAGACAAAATCAGACAAAACTAAACAAAATGAGACAAAAATAAACAAAACTAGACAAAAGTAGACAAAATCAGACAAAACAAAACTAGACAGAAGTAGACAAAATCAGACAAACAAAACTAGACAAAACAAAAATAGACAAAAGTAGACAAAATCAGACAGAACTAGACAAAAGTAGACAAAATCAGACAAAAAGAATTTAGACAAAACTAGACAAAATCGGACAAAACTAAACAAAACTAGACAAAAGTAGACAAAATCAGACAAAACGAAATTAGACAAAACTAGACAAAACCAGACAAAACTAGACAAAAGTAGACAAAACAAAACTAAACAAAAATAGACAAAATCAGACAAAACTAAACAAAACTACACAAAAGTAGACAAAATCAGACAAAACTAAACAAACCTAGACAAAACAAAACTAAACAAAAATAGACAAAATCAGACAAAACTAAACAAAACAAGTCAAAACTAAACAAAACTAGACAAAAGTAGACAAAATCAGACAAATCAAAAGTAGACAAAAGTAGACAAAATCAGACAAAACAAAAGTAGACAAAATCTGACAAAACAAAACTAGACAAAAGTAGACAAAATCAGACAAAACAACACTAGACAAATGTAGACAAAATCTGACAAGACAAAAGTAGACAAAATCAGACAAACAAAACTAGACAAAAAAACTAGACAAAATCAGACAAAAGTAGACAAAATTGGACAAAACTAGACAAAACTAAACAAATCTAGACAAAACTAAACAAACCGAGACAAAACAAAACTAGACAAAACTAAATAAAAATAGACAAAATCAGACAAAACTAAACAAAATCGTATATATATGAATCCAAACAGGAATCAGATCATCTGAATGTAAAATCAATACAAAATCAATATCCAAATTTCTATTCAGTTTTTTTGCAATATACTATTAGAAACAGTGCTTAAAATACACTTGAAGAATAAAAACCACAAACAACCAGTCTAATCTCTACAAACTAATATACACAGTGTCTGTATTAACTCATACATTATTCAAAACAATATGTTCAGCTCTTACTTTGCTGCTGCATTGAAAGCTCCACTACTTGCTGGCGAAGTTCACTGTTCAAGGCTTCCAGCTCATGAACTTTATTTTGTAACACTTCTGCCTTGTTCTGCCACATCAGTATTTCTTGCTTTATTGGTTTCGTTGTATTCACTAGAAGTAAAACAGGGTGACAGTTATATTTCATCTTTTGTATACAGTGTTAACATTTATATAATTATACTGTATGAAGTTAGCAGTTTAAAGAGGTAACAGATAGGCTTACCTTCACCCTTCACGCTTCCTAGGTTGTGTTTTTTACAGGTGTTGTACTGTGACATCTATAAATATAAAAAATCATTTTAGAAGGTGGCAAAACGTTTAAGGCCATCGGGCAGTTAGTTAAACAGTGTTGTGCTGAAATGTCCTGAAAACTTGTCAGACCAAGCAGTTATTTACTTTTTGGTTTTATATTTAAGCAAAGTTTTAAAGGAACTGGATATAATTATCAATAATAATATTTTAATATAATGTAATCATTTTTATTTTAAATAATAATAATTATTATTTATATATATATATATATATATATATATATATATATATATATATATATATATATATATATATATATATATATCCACACTCATACACACTCAGTCTAAAAATGATTATTAAGCATGTAATATATACCCAATCTAAAGATACATTATTAAATAATGTAAAGCTACTTGAAGTTTATACATGTTTTCATGACAGATGGTGATTAAATAGAATGTTTTGCCTATATCTCTTTCTGTACTTAAAAACAAAATATTTATGCTTTTTAAAATCTAGTTTACAACAACTGACTACCATATAGGCTGAGTTTAAATGGATCGATGTTGATGCGAGCTGATCACAATCCATTAGGCCTACTTGAAACAATAACACAGTCAAATCACAAGAAACATTAGGTCAATAACTTCATACGTACCTTTTCTTACACGGTTGTTCCATTTGGATCTTCACGGTGTACAAATTGGCTTTTCTGCCGTTAAGGAAACTTTATTTGGGCGGCAATTCTTTTTAAGCGCCTTTTAAATAGTTCTCCTGTAGAGGGCGCTTAGCTGCACATAATTTAAAGTCGAGCCTCTATGTCTTTTACATGTCTTTTTTAGCCATCTCATTTACAAATTAAAATCGTCCTGCTAACGTTTAAAAAATATTAAATAAGGTTTATAAACTTTACTATGATTTATAATTAGATTAATATTATTATGGAAGCCCGTTCCCGCCACTGAATTAAAAAAAAATTAATTGAAAAAAATAAAAAAGTAAAAAAAAAAATAATTTAAGTCAGAATTCTGAGTTATTAAGTCAGAATTCGGAGTTATAAAGTCAGAACTCAGAGTTATTAAGTCGCAATTTTGAGTTATAAAGTCAGAATTCTGAGTTATTAAGATTATCAGATTTCTAACTTTTATTTCTTTTGAATTTCGACACTTTTTCACGACATTTCATATTACGCTAAGGGAGTTCCTGTCGCCAGCAGGTGAACGTTTCTGCGACGGCAAGGTATGGTCAAATTTACTTTTTGGTATGATAATTATTTATGATATGAAGTGTTACAGTAAATGTGTTATAATAGAAGCCTTTGGCGAGTGTAAAATTCGAAAGTTTGGCGCGTGCTCATGCGGTTTACTCGAATGGTAGTCCATAGTCCTGTTGCTTTTATGGACAATTAAGTAGGGTAGTTTACTATCATTGCACCAAAAGGGAGTAAAATTAGGTTTAGATTCAAAGCTTGCTTTGTTATGTACAGTGTACTAACCAAAAAAGTACATGCATTTTGTTTTCTGGCTTATATACTCGGTCTAGGCTTTATATTGGCCTTTAGCCTCACCATGTTTTCCTATTAAAACTATCATTGTAGGATGGATGAATTAATAATTTTACTGAGGGAGAGAAACATTCCTGAAACAACTATCAAAAGACTGGAGGAAGACAAGGTAATACTGAAACAAACAGTTTAACACACACTTTAAAAGTCATAATTTGGAAGAAGTGGACATTTTAATCCATGTTTAAGTCACTTGCAGTTTTATTTCTTAAAGGGATTATATACTGTTTATTTTACAATAAATAACTTAAGCTAAACACTTTGGCAAAGCTCCAGTGTTTACCTAAACACTTTCGATTATACTTCAGTTTACTGACTGAATCTTAATATTAACTAGTTGCTTGTTGACATGCATAATACTAGCAGATTGGCTGTTTATTGGTACTTAAAAAACATATATTAATGCCATATTTTGCATGACCATGTTTTACATCCCTTTTTAAACCATACTTAAAGAAAACACTACTACACAATTGGAGAATATTACAGACATTTAATACATTTACTGAAAAACAAAGTACCAAAATGTATGTCATGGCAGAAATTAAAGACTTAAAGAATGAAAATAACATGGACTTGCCATTTATAACCAGTAGATGGTAGCAGAGGTTAACTTATTTAGCTCAGTTACTGTGTCAACTCCCCAGATGTTTCAATGTCTTTCTTTTGGATTTCTTATGAAAAGACATCAAATAGATTACTTTTACTGTATTACAGTATATGGTAAAGGAAGTACAAAGTACAAGGAGTCAGAGAGTAATTTAAATGTAAATAATGAAAGCCATACACCAACAGACTTTAAGAGTAATTTACTTGAATACATTAGTAACTTATTTTACTAACTACATTTAGTTATTGTATTTAACTGTACAAGCTGCTAAATATATTCAGCCAACTAAGATTTGTTGTTATGTAGTTTTAGTACCCAAAATTTAGTCTGATTTACTTTATGACAACCCTATTTTATTCTTCGACTCATCAGATGTTCATATAAACATATTAACACTTGCATTTGTAATTCCGGAAACTGCATAGGTGGATTACACATAAACACACACACACTCACACACGCACACACACACACACACACACACACACACACACACACACACACACACACACACACACAGCTGCTGCTGACTGCTCCTGCAGAGGATTCTGGGTAAATCTCTCAGTCTTCAGCTCAGTTTCACTGATGATCCAGAATAAACCCAAAACCCAGGCCAGAGCGGCTCAGTGAATGTGGTCTGGACTGAGTGGATGAGGCTCATTGTGTCTCTACAGATGTTGTAGAAGATCAGAGTTCCTGCACTGTGATCCACAAACACTCCTATTCTCCTGCTGAGTGGCTCTACTGGGAGATCAGTGTGTGTGTTATTGTGCCAGAATGAGAAACTGGAGGAAGAGCAGATCAAACTCCAGGACTGAGCATTAGATCCAAACCAAGACTCAACACCTCGTCCCTTCCTCCTGATGCTCTTATATGACACTGATATCCACACACCAACATCTCCACTCCAGTCAATCTCCCAGTAACAGCGTCCACACACACTCTCTCTGCACAACACCTGAGGATGAACATCAAATCTGTCTGGATGATCAGGATACGGCTGATCCTCTAACACACACTTCACCTCTCTGTTCTCCTCAGACAGGATGAGACGAGTGTGTGCTGTGTTTGGATCCAGTGTGAGGAAACAGACAACTGAACACAAGAACACACACATTTATAACCACAGGTGTGTGTGTGCGTGTATGTGAGAGAGTGAATGTGTGTGTGTGTGTGAGTGAGTGAGTGAGTGAGGGTCTCTGTGTGTGTGTGTGTGTGTGTGTGTGTGTGTTCCTGTGTGTCTGTACATGTGTGTGTTTGAGTATGTGTGTGCGTGCGAGTGAGTGAGTAAGTGAGTGTGTGTGTGAGTGTGTATGTGTGTGAGAGAGCGTGTGTGTGTGTGTGTGTGTGAGAAAGTGTGTGTGTGAGAGCGTGTGTGTGTGTGAGAGAGAGAGCGTGCGTGTGTGTGTGTGTGTGTGTGTGTAGTCCTACATTTGTGCAGTCCTGCTGTAATCCTCGCGTCTCCTCCATGATCCAGACTGTAAACACACACAGATGGAGAGAATGAGCTGTTTAGTTTCCCCCTCAGCTAATAAGCTAAAGCTAGCACTGAGCTGCTCAGCTACACGCTCCAAACTCTTCAGCTAAAACACACAACACTTGTTGGTTCCAGCCGGGATGCACAATGAATCTAACACAGTGCGTTCTTTTAATCTGATGTTGGTGAAGCGAGCGCAGATACTGCTCATGTTGATGGAGACACCCTGCTGCAACATTCATTTATTACAGTGATCACACTTAGCTTTGCCATCGTTCTTCAGCACATGCAGCCTTTGAGCACATGTTGCAGTCCATCTCTAAACTATGTTCAGATTATTAAAGCTGCTCGCCAGCGCCCAAGTTCCTGAGAGATTAGCAAGTGAAAAATACACATGTGTGCACAGAGAAGAGGAATCCAGATGTTGATTTTAGAACAAGAGTCTGAACATTAATCCAAGTGTCTGATTCCAGAATCTGAATCCATCTTCAATCCCCAACCCTATTCCTGACCTGATATTGGAGGATTCTTCAGCACAAATGGAGGAAGAAGTTTCTCTGCTCAGCTCAAATGCTGAAACTGTACAGTGTGTCCCGCTTAATGTCACAACTGAGCCAATACACTCCAACATTTACAGAGGAGATTCATTTCACACTCAATGATTTGCTCTTTATAGACATGACTGGAATACTCTACAAGCTGTATCTTCTGTCTTTCCTCACCCCATAACCCTCATAGAAAACTGAAGATCAGAAAAGAGCTTTCTAGTGTCTTTTTAAAGCCATTCAGTGGAAAAGCACAAGGCCAGTGATGCTCCACATACTTGAGTTTGTCCAGTGTGTAGTTTGGATCCTCCAGTTGTTCAGAGAGCAGCTTGACTCCTGAATCTCCTGGATGATTGTAGCTCAGATCCAGCTCTCTCAGGTGTGAGGGGTTTGAAGTCAGAGCTGAAGACAGAAAACCACAGCCTTCCTCTGTCACCATACAGCCAGACAATCTACAAACACAGCAAGAGTTCACATCACACAGTTGGACAATCACACATCTCTTTGTGTTGTGAAGATGCTGACTGCTGTTTCTGCTCATGTCAACAGCAGTGATGAACACACACACACACACACACACACACATCCTGATTAGCTCTCCTTATTGATCAAGCCCTCACATCAGCAAACACACTCACACACTCAACAAGGACTCAACATCATCTGTAGAACTGTATATCAATAGAAATAAAATCACACCCCTGCACATTTGGGCTCCACATCTGGTAAGACTTAAGGGCTGTTCACACGGAAAGTGATGTTGAATGTTGACACCCACAGACATAGTCACAACCTGCTAAAGTTTTCAAAAAGTGAACTAAGACTGCAACTATTTGGGGAAATCTCTATAAAAGGTCTTCAAATCTGATTTCGATTTAAAGGAATTGTTTTTCATCTTTAAAATAGGATTTATTCTTGTGTTTAAAGCTTTTGTCATTACGCTACTTCAGTGTCTCAGACTCATTCACAAATGATTATTAAATGCTGGATTAATGCACAAGAGAGTTTGGCCAACACGTTTTAGACCATTTCAAATATATATTATATGTGCACGCTGTATAAGTGCACATACAGCCGCTCAGCATAATGGAGTACAGCCCATTCTGAAAATGCAGATTTTCCTCCATTTCTCAGTCAATATAGGCAGTGTATTTTGGTGCATTTAAACAAAACAGATTTATTAAACAGGAATATTTATTACAAGAATATTTTAGTCACCAAACATATTCAGAAATAGAAAGATAACACAATTAAATTCAGGCTAAATATTGCAAAAAACCCTACAAAATTTCAGCTGAATTCTTCCATTGTTTTGCTTCTCTTGATTTTTCCTACAAGTATCCACAAGTATCACTGTGATAACAAGCAGTGATTGTGCACGCTTATCTGCTTTCTAAAGTAGTTGGAGCGTTTAATTACTCGTGCTCACCTCATCTACAATGACAAAGCGCATATGAGATAAACTACATCAGTATGTAACAACCAGTTATGATCTATTACTGAACAGATGCCAAACTGTTTTGACACCCTTATGGTGTACATCAGGAAAAGAGTTACTTCAATTCTGAAAATGCAGCTTAGACATAGTCATATAATCATTATCAATGTGTAGATATGAATAAAATCACATCCCTGCAAATGATTTCTCTATTCTTCTTCTGCCAATCTACTGAAAGGGGCTCCACATATGGTAACCCAATATGTAACTGTTTGTGTGATATTGCTGAGTGGAGAATCATTTACCTCAGTGTCTCCAGTTTACAGTGTTGACTTTTCAGTCCATCAGAGAGAAGCTTCACTCCTGAATCTTGCAGGTCATTGTTACTCAGGTCCAGCTCTCTCAGGATACAGTTTGAGGATTGAAGAACTGAAGACAAACTCTTACAGCACTGAACAGTGAGTTTACATGTGACCAATCTGAGAAAGAAGAGCACACATTACTAAAAACCACACTGTTAATGTGATCTGTCTGATGTAACAAAACAAAACAATCAATCAACCAATAAATTAAATGATCAATCAGGTGTTTAATCTCAGACCTCAGTGTCTCCAGTTTACAGTGTTGACTCTTCAGTCCATCAGAGAGAAGCTTCACTCCTGAATCCTGCAGGTCATTGTTACTCAGGTCCAGCTCTCTCAGGACACAGTTTGAGGATTGTAGAGCTGAAGACAAACTCTCACACGACCGAACAGTGAGATTACATGCCTGTAGCCTGTGTAGAGAACAAACACAATATGTATGTGTTAGTCTGGTGTGTTTAATAGTCTGAAGCATGTATGAATGTAGTGACTGGTTTAACTTCACTAATTAGTGAGCACATCTGGTGATTTTAGCTTTAAATAGTATTAATGTCTATAAAACACAATTAAATGGCTTCCTTCAGATGCTCCAATAGCCCAACTCTTCATTAAACACCTAACACTGCAAGACAGGAAATACTTTTTAAACTGTTTTATTTATTATTATTGAACAAACAAACTAATGACAATAATCTTCTGTAGCATCTTTAAAAGTTGCATCTCAAAGCCCTTTTCAGAATAAAGTGAAACAGATGCATATGTAACAGACATATAGAACATAAATAAATATATCAGAATCAGAATCGGTTTTATTGCCAAGTGTGCTTCACACACACAAGGAATTTGTTTTGGCTACAGAAGCTTCCAGTGTACATAAAGTGACATGTGACAACACAAAATAATCTGAAAAAATAAAATAATAATAATAAAAAATGATGAACATTAAACAGATGCGGTTAGTGAAGAAACCTGGATGTTGAGTTGTATGTACAGATTGTTATAAATATACAGGTTACAAGGTGCTGTGTACAAGTGCGAAAGTAGAAAGTATTGCATTGTATATTGATATAAGGTGCTGTGTACAAGTGCGTATGAGAAAGTATTGCACATATTTATTGCACAGTAGGGGAATATTTAACTGTTCATAAGGTAGACAGCCTGAGGAAAGAAACTTTTCCTGTGTCTGGCTGTTTTTGTGCTCGGTGCTCTGAAGCGCCGACCAGACGGTAACAGTTCGAACAGGTAGTGTGCTGGGTGTGAGGCGTCCAGAGTGATTTTGCGGGCCCTTTTACTCACTCTGGAAGAGTACAGTTCTTGAAGTGTAGGAAGGGTAGTGCCAGTGATTCGTTCAGCAGTCCGGACTATTCGCTGTAGTCTACGGAGGTCAGTTTTGGCAGCTGAGCCGAACCAGACGGTGATTGAAGTGCAGAGGATGGATTGGATGACAGCTGAGTAGAACTGTACGAGCAGCTCCTGTGGCAGGTTGAACTTCCTCAGCTGACGAAGGAAGTACAGTCTCTGCTGGGCTTTCTTCACAATAGAGTCTATATGAGTGTCCCACTTCAGATCCTGAGAGATGGTGGTGCCCAGGAACCTGAATGACTCTACTGCAGCCACAGTGCTGTTCATGATGGTGAGTGGGGGGAGTGCAGGGGGGTTTCTCCTGAAGTCCACTATCATCTCCACTGTTTTGAGCGTGTTCAGCTCCAGGTTGTTGTATCTGCACCATAACGCCAGCCGCTCCACCTCCTGTCTGTATGCAGACTCGTCACCGTTCTGGATGAGGCCGATAACAGTAGTGTCGTCTGCAAACTTAATGAGTTTGATGGAGGGGTCTTTTGCAGTGCAGTCGTTGGTGTACAAGGAGAAGAGCAGTGGAGAAAGAACACATCCCTGGGGGGCACCAGTGCTGATGGTGCGGCTGTCGGATGTGATTTTGCCCATTCTGACTAGCTGCTGTCTATCTGTCAGAAAGCTGGTGATCCATTGACAGACAGAGCTAGGAACAGAGAGCTGGCCCAGTTTGTACTCAAGCAGTGATGGGACGATGGTGTTAAAGGCAGAACTGAAGTCCACAAACAGAATCCTTGCGTAGTTCCCTGGTTTGTCCAGATGTTGTAGGGTATAATGCAGTCCCATGTTGACTGCATCATCCACAGACCGGTTTGCTCTATAGGCGAACTGCAGGGGGTCCAGCAGGGGTCCAGTGATGTCCTTCAGATATGCTAGCACCAGTCTTTCGAATGACTTCATGGCCACAGATGTTAAGGCCACAGGTCTGTAGTCATTGAGTCTTGTGATCTTTGGCTTCTTTGGGATTGGGATGATGGTGGAGCGCTTAAAGCAGGATGGAACTTTGCGCTGTTCCAGTGATCTATTGAAGATATGGGAGAAAATGGGAGCCAGCTGGTCAGCGCAGGTTCTCAGACAGGCTGGTGAGACACCATCTGGCCCTGGTGCTTTCCTTCTCTTCTGTTTACTGAAGATCTGACGCACATTTTCCTCACTGATCTGAAGAGCAGGGGGGGAGAGGAAGATGGCTGGAGGTGTTGATGGCTGTGTAGGGCGATGGTCCGGGCTGTGTTGATGTGGTGTTGATGGCTGTGTAGGGAGATGGTCCGGGTGGGTGTGAGGTGTCTGGTCATAGGTGTCAAACCTACAGTAGAACATATTCAGCTCGTTTGCAATATGTTTATTGCTGTCGATACTGGGGGACGGTGTCTTGTAATTAGTGAAATCTTTTAAGCCTCTCCACACTGATGCAGGGTCGTTAGCTGAAAACTGGTTTTGCAGCTTTTTGGCATAGCTTTTCTTAGCCACACCAATCTCCTTTGTCAATGTGTTCCTGGCCCGATTGTACAGGATCCTGTCACCACTCCTGTAAGCATCCTCTTTGGCCTGACGAAGCTGTCTGAGTTTTGGTGTGAACCATGGTTTATCATTGTTAAATGACAGGTAGGTCCTGGTAGGGATGCATAACTCCTCACAGAAACTGATGTATGATGTTACAGTCTCTGTGAGCTCGTCCAGATCTGTGGCTGCAGCTTCAAAAACATCCCAGTCAGTGCATTCAAAACAGGCTTGTAAGACCTGCTCTGTGTCGTTGGTCCATCTCTTGACAGTCCTTAATACTGGCTTAGTAGTTTTAAGTTTTTGCCTGTAAGTTGGTATAAGATGAACCAGGCAGTGATCGGAGAGTCCTAGAGCTGCTCTGGCGACGGAGCGATATGCATCCTTTATTGTGGTGTAGCAATGGTCCAAAATTTTATTGCCTCTGGTGGGGCATGTAATGTGCTGTTTGAATTTAGGCAGCTCATGTGTGAGTTTTGCCTGATTAAAGTCCCCAAGTATGATAAAAGCAGAGTCCGGGTGTTGTTGTTCTGTCTCTGTGATCAGATCAGCCAGCTGTTGCAGCGCAGTACTCACGTGTGCTTGCGGTGGAATGTAAACACAGACGAGAATGAACGAGGAAAACTCTCTTGGTGAATAAAACGGCTTACAGTTAATGAAAAGCACTTCCACATCAGGACAGCACATCTTCTTTAACACAGTTACATCCGTACACCACCTTCTGTTGATGTAAAAGCATGTCCCACCACCGCGCGTTTTGCCCGTTGACTCCGTATCGCGATCTGCTCTGTACAGCTGAAAGTCCGGTAGGTTTAATGCGCTGTCCGGAATGGCTTCGTTTAGCCAGGTTTCCGTGAAACACAGGACAGCAGAGTTGTTAAAGTTCTTGTTTTTGCATGTGAGCAGAAATAGTTCGTCCATTTTGTTAGGAAGAGAGCGGAGATTCGCCAGGTGAATGCTGGGCAGCGCCGTTCTGAAGCCGCGCTGTCTTAGCCTGACGAGCGCGCCGGCTCGCTTCCCACGCTTGCGCGTCCTGTAGCGTTTCCACAATGCGGCTGCTCCGCCGACTACAATGTTCCGCAAAACGCCACAAAAATCAAAATCCAGTTCTTGATTAGTTGGTGTGCACTGCCGAATGTTCAGCAGCTCGTCCCTGGTGTAACTGATCGTGTTTGACAAACATAAAACAGGACAGACTAACAAAAACAGTGCAAACACTGGAGAGCCCCACGCCGAAGCGGCCATCCGCGGCGCCATCTTGATGAGGTCTAATTGATGAGGTCTAATCTATATTCATTGTTGTTTGCGGTTTGTATGTTGTTTCTAAAGATTCCTCCATGTCAGTGATAAGGACTGCCTGCCCTATAATCTTGCCTGCAGCGCCTTAGCCTAATCCAGCCATGTCCACTATTTCAGTTGTCTCTAGTACAGCAGTTTCAATCTTCTCTAGTACATCAGACACAGTTTCTAGTGCTTATGGTATGTTGTAGCGAGGACATAAACAAGGATGTAAACAACGGGAAATGCTGTTTTGCACCGCTAACAATTTAGCCTAACTTAATTTTCCTGGTGACGTGGAGCCGATCCTGGAATCACAGCACAATGCATTAGCTGACCAATCAGAGCCTCTTGAGGGTGGGCCTTTCAGAGGAACTAGGAAATATGACGTTTGTCTTCATGTTAGCCGAGTAGCTCTATATAATCAAAGTCAGATATATTAAAAATGATTATTCTGATTTTTTACAAGTGAAGCAAGAGCACACATTGCATTTCATCTTATCAACACAACCAAGCCTTAAAAATACACTCTAGACCACCCCTTTAAGGACATCCAGTCAGTCTAGAGGTGTTTGAAACCTCCAGAAAGGTGGGCTCACATCATCATGGAGGGTTTTACCAGCTTCACTATAGGTCTGTGCTCCAGTTCTTTATTCTGATCAACTCAACTCAGTTTATTTCTAGAGCACTTTCAACCAACCACAATGGGTATCAAAGTTCTGTATATAAAAACACATATAATACATGTAAACATACAAGGAACCAAAGTACATAAACTCACAACACATGAGTAAAAGATGAAGAAAATAAGTGTTTCAGTGACCTCTGAAAAGACACAAGAGTTGGAGAAGTTCTTATGGAGAGTGGAAGATTGTTTCAGAATCTTGAAGCTGCTACTGAAAAAGCTCTATTACCTCCACATATCAAGCGTGATCATGGAACTTGATCATTCTGGACCAGCTGCAGTCACCCGAGAGAGAGGCCTGACTAACACCCAGATACAACATGTTGCAATAATCTGGACGAGAAGAGATGAAGGCATGAACAACCATGTCCAAATCACTGAAAGAGAGGACAGATTTCAGCTTGGCAATATATCGAAAATAAAAAACTATTTTTGACAACCGCATTAATTTGGCGATCAAATTGAAGCTCAGAGTCAAAGATAACACCGGCAACTAGCTCTCTGCAACTCTCACATGATCGCTCACTGAAGCTAAGCAGGGCTGCGCCTGGTCAGTAACTGGATGGGAGACCACATGGGAAAGCTAGGTTGCTGCTGGAAGTGGTGTTAGTGAGGCTAGCAGGGGCAACCTGCGGTCTGTGTAGGTCCTAATACCCCAGTATAGTGACACAGACTCTATACTGCTCAATAAGCGCTGTCTTTTGGATGAGACTTTCAACTGAGGTCCTGACTCTCTGTGGTCATTTAAAATCCCTGAATGACCTTTAAAAAAGAATAGGGGTTTAACCCCAGCATCCTGGCCAAATTTGCCCACTGGCCTCTGTCTATCATGGCCTTCTAACCCTCCCCATATCATAATTGGCCTCATCACTCTGTCTCGTCTCCGCTGGTGTGCGGTCTGGCGCAAAATGGCTGCCGTCGCGTCATCCAGGTGGATGCTGCACACTGGTTGTGGATGAGGAAACTGCCAGTGGGTGAATGTAAACACAGACGATGGACTAGAAAATACTGACGACTAACTGTTTTATTGAGCAAAAAGTCCAAGAACTGGCGAGGAGATCTAGCCTGTCACAGTCTCCAAGCTCTTTTCACACACACACACACACACACACACACACACACACACACACACACACACACACACACACACACACAGGGCCTGCGTGTCCATAGAGGAGCGGCTGAATAGAGAGGGCGCGGCGCTCAGTTATATCCGCGAATACCCGTGCGTTACACACATGAGGAGACACACACACACACAAACACACACCATACACACACAGGGCCGGCGCGTCCATAGAGGAGCGGCTGAATTGAGAGGGCGCTGCGCGGCACTCAGTTATATCCGCAAATACCCGTGCGTTACACACACGAGGAGACACACAAATACTCACCATACACACACAGGGCCAGCGCGTCCATAGAGGAGCGGCTGAATAGAGAGGGCGCGGCGCTCAGTTATATCCGCGAATACCCGTGCGTTACACACACGAGGAGACACACACACACATTACTCCTACCCGAGGACAGACACACACGCCTAGAGCGCCAGTTCAGCTTGCTGGGTGCAATTTAGACACCTCACCTCGAACCTGAGCTGAAATATTTTGAAACTTGACCGTTGCATGTGTGTAAACAGCTGACAATCTGTAATCAAAGTGGCACGCGTCGCGTTTTCAATGTGGCTTTACACGTGATATGAGAATATAAAGAGTTAACCTGATACAGTACACGCGGTTACAAGTAACAAAACACAACTGAATACATAATGGGCAAGATAGAGTAAACGAGGCAATAATTTTAATCGCACGTACTTACACTTGTGAAATGGGAGTAGAAACTGATTCATGATGCACTGATCCATGTTCTGACAATCTTTACTGATCCTTCCTTTAACAAACTGAAGAAGTCTTCTTTGAAAGCATATAGTTTTCAGAAGCACTCAGAACTGCTCAAGGCTGGGCTATATTGCTGATGTTTCATCTTTGATTAGACTGTCCATAATATCCATCTGCACAGCGTGACTTCATTCGACCGGTGTCTGTCTGTGTGTGTGTGTGAGACTTTTTTTCTGTTAGTGGGCAGGGCCGCAGGTTTCAAATCTCCCGGGTTTGCGCGCGCAACTACTTGTGTTTTGTAGCCGCGTCATCACGAAACACCTAATGACTCGTCATCAAGACGACTCGTTTGAAGCACTATGAGTCGACTCTTTTATAGATGAATCAATAGTTTTAAACACTGTACACTTACAGATTTAAGCCTTAGCTGGATATTTCACTTCACTTAGAGCTGTGTTACACACTACATGGAAGGGCATTTTCAAAAACCCATAATATGGACTCTTTAAGACTTTTTACAGAGGAATGTATTTTCCAGAAAGCAATGACAGATTGGCAATAGAATCTGAACTTTTTTGACTAAAAACAATCAATTCACACTTGTCCTCGTTCAGTTGGAGAAAGTTATTCGCTAACCAATCTCTCACATCAGCCAAACAATTAAACAAAGCCTGAAGGGAGGATTGATCCTCAGATTTTATGGCGAAGTAGATTTGAGAGTCATCAGCATATAGATGGTCATTTATGCCATGCTTTTCAAAAAAAATTCCCAATGGAAATAAGTAAAGGGAAAACAAAACATGACCCAGTATCGAGCCCTGCAGAATTCCACACAGTAATTGAATGACAGAAGAACAAGAGTTGCCCAAACTGACTGATATAGTTCTATCCTTCAGATATGAAGAGAACCAGTCCAAGGCTAAACCCTGGCTACCAGTGTGTTCTCTAAGCTGATCAATGAGGACGTCATGATCCACTGTATCAAAAGCAGCAGTGAGATCCAATAATAGAAGAACAACAGGGCTACCTTAATCAACCTCCTGCAAGACATCTGTTGTGACTATCCTTAATCGAAATGTCTAATTAGTCACATCTTGGGTCTGCTGAGGGGTTAAGACGCTTCCTTAGAAAATAATACATGGAACAATAAGTCGTCATTTGTGCCTGTTTATTGTAGAGTTAAACTAAAAAAACTGATATTAACTATACAAAATCAAACGACTTTGGCCATCAAACACTGAAAGTAAGATCTAAAGACCATGTGCTCCCAGCAGGCTCTTCTCCAGTAGGCCACACCCAGGTCTTTTAAGCTTTCTCTGGCCTGCAGCGGTTGCAAATCTCCAAATAAAAGAAGTCAAGATTTACAACACAAACCTTTAAATAAAATAAAGAAATGGCTCCTACAACATCATTTAAAACCCACAATAGAGCGGACTCTGTGCCATGACCAGCTCTAAAACCTGACTGACATTTATCAAAACCTTTATTATTAAACATGAAATCATTCAGCTGTGCAGACACAATCTTCTCTAAAACCTTTGAGATAAAATGCCTGATCCACAGGATCTGCCCTGGTTTACTGTCCAGTAGTCCCTCCCTTGGCTTTGTCCTCCTTCCTGTTCACCTGTCTGTCAGTTTGCCCCTCACCATCTGTCCTGTACCCTGTCATGGTTTCATTTACCAGCCTCTACCCCATCACCCTTGTCCACTGTAGCACCTCCAGCTTGCTGAACTCTTGTTTTGTTTTCCTCTGAGGATCATCTGGAATCTTCTCCTGGAAGGGAGCTATGTCATGGTCCTGGTTGTCCTGTCCTAGTACTGTTGGGTTTTCCTTGTGTTTTCTGTGTTCACCTCAGTTTTCCCCATGTTACTTTTGTTAGTTGCCCAGTTACTCTTCACCCCTGTTAGCTTACTAGTCTCTGTGTGTTTAAGCTCCTCTGTTTCAGTCATTATGTGTTGATCAGAGTTTGCTGTATGTGTGTATGTTTCTCTTGCCTGTGTTTTCTGGTATTCAACTATTCAGGGTGGCACAGTGGTTCAGTGGTTTGGACTTTCACCGAACAATAAGGTTGCTAGATCGAGTCCCAGCTCCAGTTTCCCCCACAAGACATATGGTATAGGTGAATTGAGTAAACAAAACTGACCATAGTGTTTGTGTGTGTGTGTGTGTGTATGAGTGTGTAAATGAGAGAGTGTATGGGTGTTTATAAACATCATGAAAAGTATTTAATCAATATAAATCAGGGACAGCTGAAGGGTAGTGAACGAGTGAGTGATTGACCTTTATAGTTAACACTACAACACTATTGGACTCAAAAGGCAATGGCAAATATTATCCATGACCAGGGGCACAGGTCATTGTTACTTGATAATTACCAGCATAGAGAAGGTCAAAATAGACAGAATAGAGAAAACAACATCAGTGAGATCGTTCCACTCTTACCAGAAATGATTTTAAAGGTGCTGTATCATTTTATAGCTGACCTGTGTGAAATTTCCACACAAAAAAATCAATACAACACATACAAATCCCAAAGTCAGTTATAAAATGATCCTCCATGAGGGAAGATAACAGATGCTGAGCAGACCTGAATTTTTAACTGTACTCTTTAAATATGCTTTCACCTCATCAATAACATCAGCTACTGATCATAGATAATGTAGTTTAACAGTTTATTTGCTGTTTTAAAGAGATAGTTCACCCATTTCCTCATCATCAAGTGGTGCCAAACCTGTATAATTTATTCTGCTGAACACAACAGAAGATTTTTTTAAGACCGATGAAAACCATTAGCCATTGACCTCCATAACAGGAGAAACAAATGCCATGTAAGTCAATGGTTACAGGTTTCTAGCATTTTTCAAAATATCTTCCTTCATTTTCAACAGGAGAAAAAAACTTCTAGAAAGGTTTAAAACCCCTTGAGGGTGAGTAAATGAGTAAATTTACACTCTTGGGTAAACTATTTCTTAAACAACCACTGCCAATACATTAAACCGAATGTCATTAAAACACTAAAATATTAAATAAACAATTATTCACAGCATTTTAAAGTTCAGATGATATAAATATGGTGCATGTTCATTAACATGATGTATTATTTAATTTCAGCAAAAGTCTAATTCTTAGATTAAAGCACTTTGACTTACTGAGCTCTTTTGGAGGATTTGATGACTGCTGATAGTCTGATGAGACACTCGTCTGATCTCTGGAATTTCTGAAGTTCAAACTCCTCCAGCTCCTCCTCTGAGGTCAACAACACAAAGACCAGAGCAGACCACTGGGCAGGTGAAAGGTCAGCAGATGACAGACTTCCTCTACTGAGGTGAGACTGAATCTCTTTCAGCAGAGTTTGATCATTCAGTTCATTCAGACAGTAGAACAGATTGATGGATCTCTCTGGAGACAGATTCCCTTCAAGTTTCTTCTTGATGTATGCAATTATTTCCTCTTTGCAATGGTCACTGTCATCCTGCTGTGTCAACAGGCCTCGTAAGAGTTGTCGATTGGACTGGAGTGACAGACCGAGAAGGAAGCGAAGGTAAAGGTCCAGATGTCCGTTCTCACTTTTCAGAGCCTTGTCCACAGCAGTCTTCAGCAAATTTCTCATAGCCTTATTTCTGCTTTTTTCTGCTTGTTTCTTGTCGCTGTCTCGAAACAGATGTTGATAAAGCGCTGCAATGAACTCTTGAATGCTCAAGTGAAGAAAGCAGTACATGGTACCAAGAATGATTCCCGTCTCCTCCTTGAAGATCTGGGTACACATGCCTGAGTACACAGATGCCTTATAGACGTCAATGCCACAGTCTTTCAGATCGCTCTCATAGAAGATCACATTGTTTCTTTCCAGCTGCTGGAAGGCCAGTTTTCCCAGTGAAAGGATAAGGTTTTGATCCAAGGAGACATCTGGTGTGTTTTCTCCATCATACTTTCTTCTGCTCTGCTGGATCTGAAAGCATAGAAAGTGTGTGTACATCTGTGTCAGAGTCTTGGGAGATTCCTGCAGTGTTTCAGCATTAGCCCTGTGTTTCAATTTTAATATGTTCTGGAGAACAGTGGCTGAAATCCAGCAGAAGACTGGGATGTGGCACATAATAAAGAGAGTCTTTGACTGTTTAATGTGATCAATGATTTCTCTGGCCTGATTCTGATCTGTGAGTCTCTTTCTGAAGTACTCCTCCTTTTGGGCATCATTGAATCCTCGTATCTCTGTCAGCTGGTCGATACACTCAGCAGGAATCTTACTGGTAGCTGCTGGTCTGCTGGTGATCCAGATGAGAGCAGAAGGAAGCAGATTTCCCTTGATAAGGTTCGTCAGGAGAACATCCAGAGAGACTGCTGAAGATACATCGCAACAAGTCTCATTACCAGCAAAGTTCAGAGGAAGACGACATTCATCTAATCCATCAAGGATGAACAGGACTTTGAATCGTGTGCTTCTTGTAAGGTTCAGTCCTTTAGTCTCTGGGAAAAACTGAGTTATGAGGTCTTTTAAACTTAGTCTTTCTTTCTCCTTTAAGTTCATCTCTCTGAATGGAAGAGGAAATATGAAGCTGATGTCTTGAAGCTGATGTCTTGATTTTCTCTTCCTTCAGCCCAATCCAGAACAAACTTTTGCACAGAGACTGATTTCCCGATGCCAGCAACTCCTTTTGTCAGGACAGTTCTGATCTGCTTGTCTTGTTCAGAGGTTTCAAACAAATGTTTGCATTCAACCTGTATCTCTAGTGACTGATGACGTCTGGAAGCAGCTTCAATCTGTCTGATCTCATGTTCAGTGTTGACCTGTTCACTCGCACCCTGAGTGATATAGAGATCTGTGTAGATGTTATTCAGAAGTGTGGAGTCTCCTTGCTGAGCAATTCCTTCAAACACACTTTGAGATTTCTTCTTCAGGCTACATTTAAGCTGATAAATGAAGAACAGCTCATCTAAACACAGGAGCAAAGAAACTGAGAGTTTTAGTCTTGACTTTTCCAGCTATATTTGTCATTTACAGTCTGACAGATGGCCATGAGTCTCTTACCTTCGAGAGTATCAGCAACTTGATCTTGCTTCATCTCTCTCAGGAAGAAGAGTGTGAGATCAAGAGCTGCTTCTGTGATTCTGCATCTGTTCTCATTAAACTCCTTTACAAAGCCTTGTCTGTTTTCTGCTTGTAAGATTTTCTTAAACTTTTCCAGTTCATTCATCAGAAATCTGATTATTTTGCTCTCAAGATTCTACAATTGACAAAAAGAAAAACATATTTAACCAATAATGTATTCACATACAACTGTACATTCACAAACTACTTAATAATTGAAAAAAACATGACATTATGTCTGTTAAGCACTTGCTTTTTATTTGGCTGATGAACAGTTATTGTGCAGTTATTTTCAGATACACACACAGCTGCAGTAGTTCAGAAAGGTTATGAGTGCATTACAGCTTCATATCATTATTCTAAATGATTTCAGTCATTTCACAGTTACAACAGTCAAATCCACATCACAACAGAAGGCTAGTTCTACACACAGGAGCAGTTTGAGGACAAAAACCTCACAAATTTTTTACAGATATTTATATTTAAAACAAATCTAATAGATGTGATAGACTAGATCAAATACACAGGAATTAATGACTACACGTGTGAAGTCTGTCTAATCTGTGTATTGATGATTAATCTAGTTTTAAACTATTGTTAGATGTCTACTAGATTTTCACTGACAGCCCAAATTTAGCCTTGTTTTAGTCAGACCATCATTGGTTGGACATCTATTAAACAAAAATAAGATTTAGAGGGATATGCCAACCCAGTCTCACGGCAGTTCGTGAAATAGTCACGAAATTTAATCTATTGATTCGTGTTCATGGGCACGAATTTCCCTCTTTTTTCGTGTCACCTTGCACGAATTTCCATCCAATGTATTTCAATAGGAAATCATTTTCGTGTCTCTAGCACGATTTATTTTGCCATAGGGTACCTGATGCTGCGCTTTTTAAAAAACATTTTTATTAAATATTATTATAGCCACAGGGTACCAGACGCAGTATTTTGATTATTATTACAGCCACAGCTGGGTACCAGACGCAGTATTTTGATTATTATTACAGCCACAGGGTACCAGACACAGTATTATGATTATTATTACAGCCACAGGGTACCAGACGCAGTATTACGATTATTATTATAGCCTAGGGTACCAGACGCAGTATTTTGATTATTATTGTTGACACAGGGTACCAGACGCAGTATTTTAATTATTATTGTTGACACAGGGTACCAGACGCAGTATTTTAATTATTATTGTTGACACAGGGTACCAGACGCAGTTTTTTTATTATTATTATTGACACATAGTGTACTAGTTTTTCTAAACCGACGCAGAAGGAATTCCATTGCTTTCAATGGGTTGCCTCAGGCGTCATACGGAGACGTTCAAAGCGTCGTATAATTACCAAAAGATGTCAGCGCAATATTTTATACCTGGTTTACGTCTATTATAACAGTTTTTTATTTTTTATTTTTGTTTTGTTCATGAAAAGCGTCTGTAAAGAGGGTCGAGACAACTAAATGAGAATATACATCGGTCAACGTGATTTCTATTCAACAGTGAGTTTAACATCGCTCAGCTATTGGTCAAAATGCATCACCGATGAGTTCACCGATGAGTTAAACTGTTCAGCAGTACGTGGTAGGTTAATGCTACATAATGTATTTTTTATTTTTTATTGGAGATTAGTTGGTATTTATGTTGGTATTTATAAATGTGTTATCATTTACTTTATATTTAATGAGTGAAATTATATTCAATTGCCCAGTTTAGGGTAATTATGCCTAATAAAACTGAGCAACCGCCTAGCAACCACCTAGCAACACCTTAACAACCGCCTAGCAACCACCTAGCAACACCTTAGCAACCGCCTAGCAACACCTTAGCAACCGCCTAGCAACACCTTAGCAACCGCCTAGCAACCACCTAGCAACACCTTAGCAACCGCCTAGCAACCGCCTAGCAACCAACTAGCAACACCTTGGCAACCACCTTAGCAACCGCCTAGCAACCACCTAGCAACACCTTAGCAACCGCCTAGCAACCGCCTAGCAACCACCTAGCAACACCTTAGCAACCACCTTAGCAACCGCCTAGCAACCACCTAGCAACACCTTAGCAACCACCTAGCAACACCTTAGCAACCGCCTAGCAACACCTTAGCAACCACCTAGCAACACCTTAGCAACCGCCTAGCAACCACCTAGCAACACCTTAGCAACCGCCTAGCAACCACCTAGCAACACCTTAGCAACCGCCTAGCAACCACCTAGCAACACCTTAGCAACCGCCTAGCAACCGCCTAGCAACCAACTAGCAACACCTTGGCAACCACCTTAGCAACCGCCTAGCAACCACCTAGCAACACCTTAGCAACCGCCTAGCAACCACCTAGCAACACCTTAGCAACCGCCTAGCAACCGCCTAGCAACCAACTAGCAACACCTTGGCAACCACCTTAGCAACCGCCTAGCAACCACCTAGCAACACCTTAGCAACCGCCTAGCAACACCTTAGCAACCGCCTAGCAACCACCTAGCAACACCTTAGCAACCACCTTAGCAACCGCCTAGCAACCACCTAGCAACACCTTAGCAACCACCTAGCAACACCTTAGCAACCACCTAGCAACACCTTAGCAACCACCTAGCAACACCTTAGCAACCGCCTAGCAACCACCTAGCAACACCTTAGCAACCGCCTAGCAACCACCTAGCAACACCTTAGCAACCGCCTAGCAACCACCTAGCAACACCTTAGCAACCGCCTAGCAACCGCCTAGCAACCAACTAGCAACACCTTGGCAACCACCTTAGCAACCGCCTAGCAACCACCTAGCAACACCTTAGCAACCGCCTAGCAACACCTTAACAACCGCCTAGCAACCACCTAGCAACACCTTAGCAACCGCCTAGCAACACCTTAGCAACCACCTAGCAACACCTTAGCAACCGCCTAGCAACCACCTAGCAACACCTTAGCAACCGCCTAGCAACCAACTAGCAACACCTTAGCAACCGCCTAGCAACCACCTAGCAACACCTTAGCAACCGCCTAGCAACATCTTAGCAACCGCCTAGCAACCACCTAGCAACACCTTAGCAACCACCTAGCAACACCTTAGCAACCGCCTAGCAACATCTTAGCAACCGCCTAGCAACCACCTAGCAACACCTTAGCAACCACTTAGCAACACCTTAGCAACCGCCTAGCAACCACCTTAGCAACCGCCTAGCAACCGCCTAGCAACACCTTAGCAACCGACTAGCAACCACCTAGCAACACCTTAGCAACCGCCTAGCAACACCTTAGCAACCGCCTAGCAACCACCTAGCAACACCTTAGCAACCGCATGGCAACCACCTAGCAACCGCCTAGCAACACCTTAGCAACCGCCTAGCAACCACCTAGCAACACCTTAGCAACCGCCTAGCAACACCTTAGCAACCGCCTAGCAACACCTTAGCAACCGCCTAGCAACACCTTAGCAACCACCTTAGCAACCGCCTAGCAACCACCTAGCAACACCTTAGCAACCACCTAGCAACACCTTAGCAACCGCCTAGCAACACCTTAGCAACCGCCTAGCAACACCTTAGCAACCACCTAGCAACACCTTAGCAACCGCCTAGCAACCACCTAGCAACACCTTAGCAACCGCCTAGCAACCACCTAGCAACACCTTAGCAACCGCCTAGCAACCACCTAGCAACACCTTAGCAACCGCCTAGCAACCACCTAGCAACACCTTAGCAACCGCCTAGCAACCGCCTAGCAACCACCTTAGCAACCGCCTAGCAACACCTTAGCAACCACCTAGCAACACCTTAGCAACCACCTAGCAACCGCCTAGCAACACCTTAGCAACCGCCTAGCAACCAACTAGCATCACCTTAGCAACCGCCAAGCAACCACCTAACAACACCTTAGCAACCACCTTAGCAACTGCCTAGCAACCACCTAGCAACACCTTAGCAACCACCTAGCAACACCTTAGCAACCGCCTAGCAACCAACTAGCATCACCTAGCAACCGCCAAGCAACCACCTAGCAACACCTTAGCAACCACCTTAGCAACCACCTAGCAACACCTTAGCAACCACCTAGCAACCGCCTAGCAACACCTTAGCAACCGCCTAGCAACCAACTAGCATCACCTTAGCAACCGCCAAGCAACCACCTAACAACACCTTAGCAACCACCTTAGCAACCGCCTAGCAACCACCTAGCAACACCTTAGCAACCGCCTAGCAACACCTTAGCAACCCCCTAGCAACACCTTAGCAACCACCTAGCAACACCTTAGC
Source organism: Danio aesculapii (assembly GCF_903798145.1). NCBI lineage: Eukaryota > Metazoa > Chordata > Actinopteri > Cypriniformes > Danionidae > Danio > Danio aesculapii. The sequence continues at coordinate 15,092,261 of NC_079438.1, forward strand.
AACCGCCTAGCAACCACCTAGCAACACCTTAGCAACCACCTAGCAACACTTTAGCAACAGCCTAGCAACCACCTAGCAACACCTTAGCAACCGCCTAGCAACCACCTAGCAACACCTTAGCAACCGCCTAGCAACCTCCTAGCAACACCTTAGCAACCACCTTAGCAACCGCCTAGCAACACCTTAGCAACCACCTTAGCAACCACCTAGCAACACCTTAGCAACCACCTAGCAACCGCCTAGCAACACCTTAGCAACCGCCTAGCAACCAACTAGCATCACCTTAGCAACCGCCAAGCAACCACCTAACAACACCTTAGCAACCACCTTAGCAACCGCCTAGCAACCACCTAGCAACACCTTAGCAACCGCCTAGCAACACCTTAGCAACCCCCTAGCAACACCTTAGCAACCACCTAGCAACACCTTAGCAACCGCCTAGCAACCACCTAGCAACACCTTAGCAACCACCTAGCAACACTTTAGCAACAGCCTAGCAACCACCTAGCAACACCTTAGCAACCGCCTAGCAACCACCTAGCAACACCTTAGCAACCGCCTAGCAACCTCCTAGCAACACCTTAGCAACCACCTTAGCAACCGCCTAGCAACCACCTAGCAACACCTTAGCAACCACCTAGCAACACTTTAGCAACAGCCTAGCAACACCTTAGCAACCACCTAGCAACACCTTAGCAACCGCCTAGCAACACCTTAGCAACCGCCTAGCAACCACCTAGCAACACCTTAGCAACCGCCAAGCAACCACCTAGCAACACCTTAGCAACCACCTTAGCAACCGCCTAGCAACCACCTAGCAACACCTTAGCAACCACCTAGCAACACCTTAGCAACCGCCTAGCAACCAACTAGCAACACCTTAGCAACCGCCTAGCAACCAACTAGCAACACCTTGGCAACCGCCTAGCAACCACCTAGCAACACCTTAGCAACCACCTAGCAACACCTTAGCAACCGCCTAGCAACACCTTAGCAACCACCTAGCAACACCTTAGCAACCGCCTAGCAACCAACTAGCATCACCTTAGCAACCGCCAAGCAACCACCTAGCAACCACCTTAGCAACCGCCTAGCAACACCTTAGCAACCACCTAGCAACACCTTAGCAACCGCCTAGCAACCACCTAGCAACACCTTAGCAACCGCCTAGCAACCACCTAGCAACACCTTAGCAACCACCTAGCAACACCTTAGCAACCGCCTAGCAACCACCTAGCAACACCTTAGCAACCGCCTAGCAACACCTTAGCAACCACCTAGCAACACCTTAGCAACCGCCTAGCAACCAACTAGCAACACCTTAGCAACTGCCTAGCAACCACCTAGCAACACCTTAGCAACCACCTAGCAACACCTTAGCAACCGCCTAGCAACCAACTAGCATCACCTTAGCAACCGCCAAGCAACCACCTATCAACACCTTAGCAACCACCTTAGCAACCGCCTAGCAACCACCTAGCAACACCTTAGCAACCACCTAGCAACACCTTAGCAACCGCCTAGCAACCAACTAGCAACACCTTGGCAACCGCCTAGCAACCACCTAGCAACACCTTAGCAACCGCCTAGCAACACCTTAGCAACCACCTAGCAACACCTTAGCAACCGCCTAGCAACCAACTAGCATCACCTTAGCAACCGCCAAGCAACCACCTAGCAACACCTTAGCAACCACCTTAGCAACCGCCTAGCAACACCTTAGCAACCACCTAGCAACACCTTAGCAACCGCCTAGCAACCACCTAGCAACACCTTAGCAACCGCCTAGCAACCACCTAGCAACACCTTAGCAACTACCTTAGTAACCGCCTAGCAACACCTTAGCAACCACCTAGCAACACCTTAGCAACCACCTAGCAACCGCCTAGCAACACCTTAGCAACCGCCTAGCAACCAACTAGCATCACCTTAGCAACCGCCAAGCAACCACCTAACAACACCTTAGCAACCACCTTAGCAACCGCCTAGCAACCACCTAGCAACACCTTAGCAACCACTTAGCAACACCTTAGCAACCGCCTAGCAACCAACTAGCATCACCTTAGCAACCGCCAAGCAACCACCTAACAACACCTTAGCAACCACCTTAGCAACCGCCTAGCAACCACCTAGCAACACCTTAGCAACCACTTAGCAACACCTTAGCAACCGCCTAGCAACCAACTAGCATCACCTTAGCAACCGCCAAGCAACCACCTAGCAACACCTTAGCAACCACCTTAGCAACCACCTAGCAACACCTTAGCAACCGCCTAGCAACCACCTAGCAACACCTTAGCAACCGCCTAGCAACACCTTAGCAACCACCTAGCAACACCTTAGCAACCGCCTAGCAACCAACTAGCAACACCTTAGCAACTGCCTAGCAACCACCTAGCAACACCTTAGCAACCACCTAGCAACACCTTAGCAACCGCCTAGCAACCAACTAGCATCACCTTAGCAACCGCCAAGCAACCACCTATCAACACCTTAGCAACCGCCTAGCAACCACCTAGCAACACCTTAGCAACCGCCTAGCAACCACCTAGCAACACCTTAGCAACCACCTTAGCAACCGCCTAGCAACCACCTAGCAACACCTTAGCAACCACCTAGCAACACCTTAGCAACCACCTAGCAACACCTTAGCAACCACCTAGCAACACCTTAGCAACCGCCTAGCAACCACCTAGCAACACCTTAGCAACCGCCTAGCAACACCTTAGCAACCACCTAGCAACACCTTAGCAACCGCCTAGCAACCAACTAGCATCACCTTAGCAACCGCCAAGCAACCACCTAGCAACACCTTAGCAACCACCTTAGCAACCGCCTAGCAACACCTTAGCAACCACCTAGCAACACCTTAGCAACCGCCTAGCAACCACCTAGCAACACCTTAGCAACCGCCTAGCAACCACCTAGCAACACCTTAGCAACTACCTTAGTAACCGCCTAGCAACACCTTAGCAACCACCTAGCAACACCTTAGCAACCACCTAGCAACCACCTAGCAACACCTTAGCAACCGCCTAGCAACCAACTAGCATCACCTTAGCAACCGCCAAGCAACCACCTAGCAACACCTTAGCAACCACCTTAGCAACCACCTAGCAACACCTTAGCAACCGCCTAGCAACCACCTAGCAACACCTTAGCAACCGCCTAGCAACACCTTAGCAACCACCTAGCAACACCTTAGCAACCGCCTAGCAACCAACTAGCAACACCTTAGCAACTGCCTAGCAACCACCTAGCAACACCTTAGCAACCCCCTAGCAACACCTTAGCAACCGCCTAGCAACCAACTAGCATCACCTTAGCAACCGCCAAGCAACCACCTATCAACACCTTAGCAACCACCTTAGCAACCACCTAGCAACCACCTAGCAACACCTTAGCAACCACCTAGCAACACCTTAGCAACCGCCTAGCAACCAACTAGCAACACCTTGGCAACCGCCTAGCAACCACCTAGCAACACCTTAGCAACCGCCTAGCAACACCTTAGCAACCACCTAGCAACACCTTAGCAACCGCCTAGCAACCAACTAGCATCACCTTAGCAACCGCCAAGCAACCACCTAGCAACACCTTAGCAACCACCTTAGCAACCGCCTAGCAACACCTTAGCAACCACCTAGCAACACCTTAGCAACCGCCTAGCAACCACCTAGCAACACCTTAGCAACCGCCTAGCAACCACCTAGCAACACCTTAGCAACTACCTTAGTAACCGCCTAGCAACACCTTAGCAACCACCTAGCAACACCTTAGCAACCACCTAGCAACCGCCTAGCAACACCTTAGCAACCGCCTAGCAACCAACTAGCATCACCTTAGCAACCGCCAAGCAACCACCTAACAACACCTTAGCAACCACCTTAGCAACCGCCTAGCAACCACCTAGCAACACCTTAGCAACCACCTAGCAACACCTTAACAACCGCCTAGCAACCAACTAGCATCACCTTAGCAACCGCCAAGCAACCACCTAGCAACACCTTAGCAACCACCTTAGCAACCGCCTAGCAACACCTTAGCAACCACCTAGCAACACCTTAGCAACCGCCTAGCAACCAACTAGCAACACCTTAGCAACTGCCTAGCAACCACCTAGCAACACCTTAGCAACCACCTAGCAACACCTTAGCAACCGCCTAGCAACCAACTAGCATCACCTTAGCAACCGCCAAGCAACCACCTAGCAACACCTTAGCAACCACCTTAGCAACCGCCTAGCAACCACCTAGCAACACCTTAGCAACCACCTAGCAACACCTTAGCAACCGCCTAGCAACCAACTAGCAACACCTTGGCAACCGCCTAGCAACCACCTAGCAACACCTTAGCAACCGCCTAGCAACACCTTAGCAACCACCTAGCAACACCTTAGCAACCGCCTAGCAACCAACTAGCATCACCTTAGCAACCGCCAAGCAACCACCTAGCAACACCTTAGCAACCACCTTAGCAACCGCCTAGCAACACCTTAGCAACCACCTAGCAACACCTTAGCAACCGCCTAGCAACCACCTAGCAACACCTTAGCAACCGCCTAGCAACCACCTAGCAACACCTTAGCAACCACCTAGCAACACCTTAGCAACTACCTTAGTAACCGCCTAGCAACACCTTAGCAACCACCTAGCAACACCTTAGCAACCGCCTAGCAACATATATATATATACACACACACAATGGTTTCAGTTAAAAATCTGAGGTCATGGCTTACTTTTCGTCTGTGACTGAACTTGCTTTCATCAATGTGTACACATATGTTGATCCCACCAATTCGTTGTCCTTTTTTCTTCCTTAATCTCCTCATGCTTCTCACACATACACTTTGCAGTTTTGTGGACATCTCAGACAGAGTTGCACTACTATATGAGATTGCATCTAACATCATATCCACTTGTCACATATGGAGACCTTGTGAAAATCTGAATAATGCAATGTTGTATTACTGTAAAAACACAGAATGGAAAAAATGTCTGCAGAATACTAGAGGACGGGCTACTGGAGATCACAGAGAATATAAACTTGCCTGTGAATATACTTCATCCAACTGAAAAGGCTTGCATGGGAATGGGAAAATATAGACTTTGTCCTTAAACTTTTCCTAATTCGTCCACATGACTTCTTGCACTGCCTGCAAATGAGTAGTAAAGTTATTCATCAAAAATGTATTACCTTTGGCAATGCAAACAAATAAATAATTAAATAAATATACAAATGACAATAATCTCAGTCTCATTTATAGTCATTTTATTTTAACCCTCTACTGTCTGGTGTTAACATATGGCAACATGATGTTTATGTTCATTTCCCTGTCACTGTTTCTTTAAGACCAACATTATTTTTTGTTGTTGTTGGAAAGAGAAGACCGAAGTGTAGCCAATGATGTGCTTTGGTTAAGTCACGTGACATGCTGTGTTGTTCTGTAGCGTGATTTCTGACAGCCTGGCGTTTATTGTGAGGAGTTGCTGAATGCAAATGTAAACGTCAATAAAAACAAAGGATAAAATTATGTCAGATCCACAAATAAATCTGAATCATCACCTCCAGTACGTCATGATGACATATTCACAACTCAAATTCATTTTAATAAAATTATTTTTTTTCTAAATCTATCAAATGTCTGAGTTACCAAATTGCAGCACTGTGCAATAGTGGAACATGCAATATTGCAATGGGTTAGCTAGCTAGCAAAGTCAGCTGTAAACTTTTAAGTTGTAACAATAACAACATGAATGCTAGTAATATAATGTTGATTAGTCATGTGTTAATGGCATTTGCATTATGGATCAAATCTAGTTTTAATGGCAATACTACTTTTGAATAGATATGAATACAGGGAACAGTGTATTAGCGAACACCACCTTGTTCTATGGTAAGTGAAAGAAGAAAAGGACAGAACTGGCTCTTCCATGTATTTGTTACGTATGTCAGCAACTCCCTGGAGGCATATTACAGTTCACAGTAAGTATAAAACAGTCCAGTGGCCTAATGGATTAGGCACCAGCCTTCGAAGCTGGGGATTGTGGGTTTAAAGTACCAACTGGGTTGTCTTTGATGCAGTTCCTTTTAAGTTGACTGTGCAAGACAATCCAGTGTTACCTTTAAAAAGCTAGGTTCATACCCTTTGGTCAAAAAGACATGACAATGGAAAACTCCTCAGAGAAGCTGTTTTGTCATTAGGTGTACACATCAGATCGTCTGAATGCAATATGGCATAGGGATCCTAAAGTACTGTTTTTCTGAGTTACAAGAACTTCCTGAGCCATACATCAGATATGACAAAGATTAGTCTTGACCCAGTGGCCTAATGGATAAGGCATCAGCCTTCGAAGCTGGGGATTGTGGGTTCAAGTCCCAACTGGGTTGTCTATGTTGGGTTATATTTAAGTTGTGTGAAACAGTTCGGACTGGTTTTCTCAAAACTTAGGCGTGATGATCTGAGGACAATAGTTAGTTTCGAATTCTCAGACTTGCTGCACACTTCAAATAAGATTGATCCAATCTTGCTTGAATCTCACTGTCACGTTACAAACCTACATGGTTCCGCTAAGCTTTGGTAATGGAGATCTTGACTTCAAGTACCCCGTGGCTTTCAACTAATGCTTTCAAGCAATGCTTGTGCCGCTTTTTACAACCTCAGGCCATTTATGCCTGTCAGTTTGTCAGAGACCTCGTTGTTCTTTTCATATCACTTGGTGGCTGTCTATTGTGGTGTGGCCTGCGAGAGCATGTTGCTCTGAATTCAGATCATCAGCTTGTGTGGAAAGAGTGCCCATGAAGTTAGCTGAGTGTGTTAGAGAGTTATGCTGTCCCTACTTCCCAGAGATTGTACGGAAAAGTTGCACAATAGCTAGTGCACCTTACTCTACCCCTGTTGACCCTGTGCTTGGTTGCCACCTCAGCAGGAGAGAGAAAGCAGACGTCTGTAGTCGTGGCCGAGTGGTTAAGGCGATGGACTAGAAATCCATTGGGGTTTCCCCGCGCAGGTTCGAATCCTGCCGGCTACGGTGTTTTGCACGTCCACTTATGTTGTTGTTCTCTTTTCTTTCAAGCCTCCTATACGTAATTGCAATCCTCCTCTGCATCTCACAAACAAGCCCCTGGCACTTAGTGACCAGGTAGCTGTGGGTGAGTGACAGTGGTTTGCCGCGACCGTACAGTGATCCGTACTCTGTGTTGTGGCCAGAGAAATCCCAGTTTGAATCCCGGTCACAAACCAGTGTCCCTTAGTGTCCAGGTAGCTGCAGAGCTTATCGGTGAGCGAGCGGTGTGCCGTGATCGTATAGTGGTCAGAACTCTGCGTAGTGGCCGCAGCAACCCCGGTTCGAATCTGGGTCACGGCAGCGTATTCCTGTTAACTGCGAGCAATGCTTGTGCCGCTTTTACAACCTCAGGCCATTTATGCCCCAACTGTGCTGCGTTCAATGTTGCCCAAATTCAGCAGAAAAAGTCAACGGGCTGCCACCATGCGTAGTCGTGGCCGAGAGGTTAGGCGATGGACTCGAAATCCATTGGGGTCTCCCCGCGCAGGTTCGAACCCTGCCGACTACGGAATAGCCAGCTGCTTTTGCTTTTTCTCTCTGTGAGAGGAACTGTGGCTTTTGCTCTGAATTCAGATCATCAGCTTGTGTGGAAAGAGTGCCCATGAAGTTAGCTGAGTGTGTTAGATTAGAGAGCTATGCTGTCCCTGCTTCCCAGAGATTGTACGGAAAAGTTGTACAAGAGCTAGTGCACCTTCCTCTACCCCTGTTGACCCTGTGCTTGGCTGCCACCTCAGTAGGAGAGAGAAAGCAGATGTCTGCAGTCGTGGCCGAGTGGTTAAGGCGATGGACTAGAAATCCATTGGGGTTTCCCCGCGCAGGTTCGAATCCTGCCGACTACGTTGTTTTGCACGTCCACTTATGTTGTTGTTCTCTTTTCTTTCAAGCCTCCTATACGTAATTGCAATCCTCCTCTGCAACTCACAAACAAGCCCCTGTCACTTAGAGACCAGGCAGCTGTGGGTGAGCGACAGTGGTTTGCCGCGACTGTACAGTGATCCGTACTCTGTGTTGTGGCCAGAGAAATCCCAGTTTGAATCCCGGTCACAGCAGCACGTACCTATTAACGGAAAGCCATGCTGGGCTGAGTTTTCGTCACCTCAGGCCATGGCTGGATTTCTCACCCCAACCTCTGCTGTATCTACTGTTGCCCACATCCGGCCAACAGAGCAGACAAGTCAAGGCCAGGTGTAGTTGTGGCCGAGAGGTTAAGGCGATGGACTCGAAATCCATTGGGGTCTCCCCGCGCAGGTTCGAACCCTGCCGACTACGTCGGTTGGTATTTCCACAAAGTCCATTTGCTTATTTTGCTCATTGCCCCCTAACGGAAATGCTGTCCTCCTCTGAATCTCGCAAACAAACCAGTGTCCCTTAGTGTCCAGGTAGCTGCAGAGCTTATCGGTGAGCAAGCGGTGTGCCGTGGTCGTATAGTGGTCAGTACTCTGCGTTGTGGCCGCAGCAACCCTGGTTCGAATCCGGGTCACGGCAGCGTGTTCCTGTTAACTGCGAGCAATGCTTGTGCCGCTTTTTACAACCTCAGGCCATTTATGCCCCAACTGTGCTGCGTTCACTGTTGCCCAAATTCAGCAGAAAAAGTCAACGGGCTGCCACCATGCGTAGTCGTGGCCGAGAGGTTAAGGCGATGGACTTGAAATCCATTGGGGTCTCCCCGCGCAGGTTCGAACCCTGCCGACTACGGAATAGCCAGCTGCTTTTGCTTTTTCTCTCTGTGAGAGGAACTGTGGCTTTTGCTCTGAATTCAGATCATCAGCTTGTGTGGAAAGAGTGCCCATGAAGTTAGCTGAGTGTGTTAGATTAGAGAGCTATGCTGTCCCTGCTTCTCAGAGATTGTACGGAAAAGTTGTACAAGAGCTAGTGCACCTTCCTCTACCCCTGTTGACCCTGTGCTTGGTTGCCACCTCAGTAGGAGAGAGAAAGCAGATGTCTGTAGTCATGGCCGAGTGGTTAAGGCGATGGACTAGAAATCCATTGGGGTTTCCCCGCGCAAGTTCGAATCCTGCTGACTTCGTTGTTTTGCACGTCCACTTATGTTGTTGTTCTCTTTTCTTTCAAGCCTCCTATACGTAATTGCAATCCTCCTCTGCAACTCACAAACAAGCCCCTGTCACTTAGAGACCAGGCAGCTGTGGGTGAGCGACAGTGGTTTGCCGCGACTGTACAGTGATCAGTACTCTGTGTTGTGGCCAGAGAAATCCCAGTTTGAATCCTGGTCACAGCAGCACGTACCTAATAACGGCAATCCATGCTGGGCTGAGTTTTCGTCACCTCAGGCCATGGCTGGATTTCTCACCCCAACCTCTGCTGTATCTAGTGTTGCCCACATCTGGCCAACAGAGCAGACAAGTCAAGGCCAGGTGTAGTTGTGGCCGAGAGGTTAAGGCGATGGACTCGAAATCTATTGGGGTCTCCCCGCGCAGGTTCGAACCCTGCCGACTATGTCGGTTGGTATTTCCACAAAGTCCGCTTGCTTATTTTGCTCATTGCCCCCTAACGGAAATGCCGTCCTCCTCTGAATCTCGCAAACAAACCAGTGTCCCTTAGTGTCCAGGTAGCTGCAGAGCTTATCGGTGAGCGAGCGGTGTGCCGTGATCGTATAGTGGTCAGTACTCTGCGTTGTGGCCGCAGCAACCCCGGTTCGAATCCGGGTCACGGCAGCGTGTTCCTGTTAACTGCGAGCCATGCTTGTGCCGCTTTTTACAACCTCAGGCCATTTATGCCCCAACTGTGCTGCGTTCACTGTTGCCCAAATTCAGCAAAAAAAGTCAACAGGCTGCCACCATGCGTAGTTGTGGCCGAGAGGTTAAGGCGATGGACTCGAAATCCATTGGGGTCTCCCCGCGCAGGTTCGAACCCTGCCGACTATGTCGGTTGGTATTTCCACAAAGTCCACTTGCTTATTTTGCTCATTCCCCGCTAACGGAAATGCTGTCCTCCTCTGAATCTCGCAAACAAAACAGTGTCCCTTAGTGTCCAGGTAGCTGCAGAGCTTATCAGTGAGCAAGCGGTGTGCCGTGATCGTATAGTGGTCAGCACTCTGCGTTGTGGCCGCAGCAACCCTGGTTCGAATCTGGGTCACGGCAGCGTGTTCCTGTTAACTGCAAGCAATGCTTGTGCCGCTTTTTACAACATCAGGCCATTTATGCCCCAACTGTGCTGCGTTCAATGTTGCCCAAATTCAGCAGAAAAAGTCAACGGGCTGTCACCATGCGTAGTCGTGGCCGAGAGGTTAAGGCGATGGACTTGAAATCCATTGGGGTCTCCCCGCGCAGGTTCGAACCCTGCCGACTACGGAACAGCCAGCTGCTTTTGCTTTTTCTCTCTGTGAGAGGAACTGTGGCTTTTGCGTTGTTTGGTTGCGGGCCTGCGTGTTTAATCCCATATTAAATAATTCAAGTCCAGCGACTAGTCGCAATTTAGCTTTTTTTGTAGTCCCTACACTCTGATGTTGCCTAGAGAAACGTTCAATAAATCGACAGCAACATCTTGTACGGCTCATCAAGATTGGGATTTGATAGTTTTTTTTCCAAGTCACCCAGTCCTTTTTGGCTGTCCCTTTGTGGCACATTTTCCCCACTCCATCTGCTTCTGGAGAGTTGCTTTATGCACAGCTCTTTTCAAGACTGATGCTAGCACAGTTCCAAAAGGCCCAGGCGAAATGTGCTTTTGGCCATGCTTTTGGACCATGGCTTTGGTAACACCTAATGACTTCAATGTCTTTCACGGTGCAGCTCAGCAGTGGCATGGCACAGCTCTGAAACGCCGTTTCCTGGAGGACGACTGCATCTGTTTTTTTTAAGAGGACGCAGGTCTGTGCTGTGATGAGAAAGTGTTGTCAGCCGGTAAGGATATAACTGCCTGAATGTAGATTATACTGGTTTTTAACAAGTTTTGATAAAGACGGCTGAGACTACACTTAGCCTCGGATAAGAAACAGATTATACTTTAAGTGTGTGTGTTCTATTTGATTGTGGATCCGTTTCACAGATCTGGAGTCAGCTCTAAACAGTCTAGTGGATGTCTGACGTTTATGCTTGAGATACTGTTCAGAATTGTACGCACGCACCCCACGTGGAAATTTTCCTAGTCTATCTGTGTTTTATCCAATCAGGTTAGAACACCTATATGCGTGACGCAGTTAATGACCTTATGTGAGAGTAAAATTGTTATTGATTTGTGATTGTAAACAGAGCGCCCTAGGAACTCATGGTGAGTGTTGAAGCTGGCTTCTGCTGATGTAACTGCAAACTATTTTCAGTAAACTTTATTTATTTATTTATTTAAATCTCTGACTCTGGCTCTTCTTTGTCTGACAGACTGGTCATTCTTTGGGTTAAACTGCATACCATCCCTACAAGCGACATCTATTGCTGGTGAGCTCTTGCTTGCTCTACATGTCATCGGGCAGCACGACCAATGCGCCAGGCAAGAGCACAATGGAAAGGTCAAGCTTCGTAGTCGTGGCTGAGTGGTAAAGGCGATGGACTAGAAATCCATTGGGGTCTCCCCACGCAAGTTCGAATCCTGCCGACTATGTCCAGGCTGCGCGCAGGATTTAGTTTGCGACTTTCCTTGATTGTTTGCAACCCCAGTGTTTCTTCGCAAAAGGGATGTGCTGGTAGGGAAAAGCAACAAAAATTAAACCACAGCGCGCGACTACTGACTGCCCTGGGGGCCCTCCATTTTCAAAGACGTATGACAGAGAGCGAGGCTGCAGTGGCTGTCCCGTAGCTCGCCGTGATTGTATAGTGGTTCGTACTCTGCGTTGTGGCCGCAGCAACCCCGGTTCAAATCCGGGTCATGGCAGGCTTTTCAAGGTGGCATTGGCGTTGCACTCTGTGATGCCACCCGTAATCTCCTGCCTCCTTTTAGTGCAGGCTGTGCTAATGGCACGTCCTGAATGTTTACGTTTCCTAAAGTGTAGAAGACTTGGAATTCGAAATGAGCAACGGGACCTTTGATGCCAGCATGCTGTGTAGGTAAGCATTGATCAAGTCACGCTTCTAAGGCATGGAAGGAATCGTTTCAATGGTTAAGTCTCCATTTATTGCCACAACAACAGAAAGACCTTCTGCAGTTGTCATTGATCTTTTTAATGTCTCCGACATGAAGTCCAAACTACTGTGTTTTACTGACGTCTACACCTACAACAACCATAAACCCAACCTCACAGTAACCTGTTGTGTTTTAGCAACATCTACACCAACCACAAGTCCAAACCCCACCTCACGGTAAACTTTTATGTACCGTAAAGGTCTGCGCCGACCACAACCCTAAACCTTGCCTACTTGCAAGGCACTGCCATGAAGCCCGGGTAGCTCAGTCGGTAGAGCATCAGACTTTTAATCTGAGGGACCAGGGTTCAAGTCCCTGCTTGGGCGTGTAAGGCTCTTCTTGTGGAGCCACAGCTTTTGCCAGTGAGCTATTGCTTGCTGAAAGTTTCATCTGGATGCACAACACGTGTACTAGGCATGAGGACATGGAGAGCACAGGCAGTCTTGTAGTTGCGCCCGAGTGGTTAAGGTGGTGCATTAGAAATCCATTGGGGTCTTCTCGCGCTGGTTCGAGTCCTGCAGACCACGTGCTCGTCCTCTTCCTTTTTAAACTTGCAACAGTCATCAAATGTTTGCAATTCCAGCGTTACTTGGGAAAAGCGTCATGCTGGTAGCAGGAGAAAAACAACAGCGTGTACTCACTGAACCGAAAGGGGCAAATCAGAGGGAGAAACATGCCACACAGGGGCCACAACGGCTGTCCGGTAACTCGCCGTGAACGGATTGTGGTTAGTACTCTGCATTGTGGCCGCAGCAACCCCGCTTCGAATCAGGGTCACGGCAGGATTCCTTAAGGTGACATTGGCATCACACCTGCCTCTTGCCACCTGTTTTGTACAGCCCACTTTTCAGTGCACGCTGCTACTCTGACACGTCACAAGCGCTTAAATCAAAGCTAATCCCCCAGTGATCCCGGATAACTCAGTCGGTAGAGCGTCAGACTTTTCATCTGACGTTTCTGGGTTCAAGTCCCTGTTTGGGCGTGTAAGCCAACCTTTGTAGAGCGTGGAGGATTCGGATTTCTACCTTCCTATCCATCTCAGCATGAATCAACGTTTATCCTTTTCCTCACCATCTTGTTTCTCATTTTTTTCATATAATCATTTGATTATTTGAATGAGTAATTAACTTTGAATTGATTTTAATTAATGAATAAGTTAACACATTGCTTAATATAAGAACGTTCAGTGCGTTTGCCTGTCTCTTTATAACTTTTTCAGGAGCCACCAAACTAGGTCAGAGGTCACGGAGACCTTGAGTGGAGCTGAGGGCTGAGGACCGGAAGCAACTGTCACCCTTGTTATTTCTAAGAGTTAATACTATCTAAAATGTCTTAAGGGATTTTGCTGTTTTTACGGTTAATTCTTTTAAGGTGATTCTACTTTTTATTCAAGATAGACTTTGTGTAGTAAGGATATAACAGCCTGAATGTAGATTATACCGGTTTTTAACCAGTTTTGATAAAGACGGCTGAGACTGCACTCAGCCTCGGATAAGAAACAGATTATATTTAAGTGTGTGTGTTCTATTTGATTGTGGATCCGTTTCACAGGTCTGGAGTCAGCTCTAAACAGTCTAGTGTATGTCTGACGTTTATGCTTGGGATACTGTTCAGAATTGTACGCACGCACCCCACGTGGAAATTCCAACTGGAATTCTCAATGTAATCCTATAAAGAAATCCTATTGGAATCCTTTAGGAAAGGTTCCAAAATATGTTAGAAATTCCAATAGGATTTCTGTATAGGATTCCATTTAGAATTCCAATTTGTTTTTGGAACCTTAAAACCTAAAGGAATCCATCAGATTGTCTAATACGACTTATATGACAAGTATATGGGATTTTAATGGAATTTTAATGGAATCCTAAATGTACACTTTCTTTTGTATCTGTGACTGTCTTATGAAAAGTCACCTTGACACCTTAATTTTTGTGCAACCTATATTAGAGAACAGCATTAGTGCACAAACCTCTGAAAATATTGATTTAAAAAGGGCAACAAAATTATGTCCTGTTGTTTCAACATTGTTCAATTGAATTCAGTTTTCATTATATGAGCAGATAAAAAATATTCACACACAAAGTTCTAAAAAAATTACACAAAATTGTGGTGTCTTTTTGTCATTTTGCACTTAATCAGCGCATTTTTGGGAGATGGGCTTCCTTATTTGGCTGGCTTCAACATTCTATTAATTTTTGATGTAAACTGTCAGAGATAAGAAAAAGAAACATATTTAGACCCAAACCACATCTGAGAGCAAAAGACCCCCCCACCCCCTCCAGCCACAGCACTCAGCAGTACCCAAACCAGCCACAGGTTGTTTAAAAATGTTAACTTTATATTTGATTTAAGAGATGACTATAAACTGTTTTACAAAACTAAAAACTCATAAAGCAAAAATTAAACTTGACTCCATATAACACACTGATTTAGATTTATAAATGTATAAATGTCTGAGAATAATTAATACTTAATTAATACCATTATGTTTATGCAGACTTATTTTATTTTAAATTTCTCATTTATTTTTATTTTTATCTGCCAAGTGACTAATACTTGACAAATTTAATTTAATGCTAAATCTCAAGCCCTTACATAATTTTTAAAGTAAATAGCAAAGTCCTGAGTGTAATTATATAATTATATTTGTATATTTTTGTTTTTAATATCTTAAAATATGACAATATTTCCAAAATATATTTTTAGGGAAAAAAAACTTACCGATGATGTCAGAGACTTATTTGGAGTCCAGTCGTGGCTTAGCTGCTTTGTCTCTGAAGGCATTTGAACATTTGCCAGTGCAGCAGTGTGTACCAAGGGTGTTCCTTCCAAACACGGCTACTAAGAGATCTTTTGTGGCCATTTTGGGGTCAGTCCAATTCACATGGGCAAACTGTTCACCTGTGATTAAAGTACTGGGGCCAATTCTCACCTAAAAATAGTGATCAAAAAATGAACAAGAAAATTGTTTAAACATTATTAGAGCTGCTTCAATAGTAAAAGGTGAACCAACAAAAATTAATAGGCACTATGTTATACACAATCTTTATGTAAGGTATAAATCACATACAGGCAGTTGTTATCGCAGAATAATGCCCAACAGACTTGTGATGCACTGTTTTATAAGACTGATCGGCTTCATTCTGCGAAAACAACCACCTGGAGTTACTTTATCCCATTTTATCTAATTCTACGATCAAGAACAACAAAAATGTATAACCATTATAATGAAAAAAATATGGAATTTCTGTTTATTGCATGAAATAATAAATTCCATGGTCTGTTGAAATTATTGATTCTGATTGGCTGGAATGTGTCCAATATAAGAAATTAATATAATATTTCATTCATTCATTTTATTTTCGGTTTAGTCCCTTTTTACACAGCGGATGCCCTTCTAGCTGCAACCTATCATTTTTTTAGCTTACCCAATTCACCTATACCACGTTTTTGGACTTGTTGGGGAAACCGGAGGACCAAGAGGAAACCCATGTGAACACGCAAACTCCACACAGAAATGCCAACTGACCCAGTCGAGGCTCGAACCAGCGACTTTTTTACTGTGAAGTGATAGCACTACCTACTGCGCCACCGCGTTGCCCTAATTTGTTATGTATTATATTATTTATATATTATATTATATGGATTGAATGCACAGGTAATTCCAGTCAGTTTTGATCAAAGTTCAAAATAAATGCACTTC
The DNA here is from genome assembly GCF_903798145.1 of Danio aesculapii. Classification (NCBI taxonomy): domain Eukaryota; kingdom Metazoa; phylum Chordata; class Actinopteri; order Cypriniformes; family Danionidae; genus Danio; species Danio aesculapii. Next base: position 15,108,101 of record NC_079438.1, read on the forward strand.
CCTCAAACATCAGAAGTAACCATAGTGACTCAGTGACTGAAAAGTTCCCTTGTAACCAATAACTTCTCCAGTATTTTTTACTTCTATAAAAGTATGATCATATGCTCTTTTTTTTTGTATTCAGCTGAAAAAAAGAAGCTCATTAAGGGTTGAAATTAATAGAGGGTGAGAAAATGTGAGCAAATTTTCATTTTTTAGGTTAACCATCCCTTTAACTTTGTTTTTGTCTCTCAATGCAATTTTGATTGATGTGTGAGCAGAATTCTTTTTTATAAAGTTTTAAAAATAGCTTGCTTTAAAAATATAACCTTATCTTATGGTCCTTATTTCCCACCCCTAATTTGATTATATTTATATATTGTTTAAATGATGGGAATTCAGGTTTTCTATAAAGTTTTCCATGTATATCAGTCTCACAAAATCATGTTGTAACACTGAATCAATATAAGATACAACTTTTGAACAAATCTTGCAGCCCTAGTGAAAAGGCATTCTGATCGTTACTGCAAGACACTACCTTCCTTTATGCAATTGTCATTACTCTCTTCAGCATCATGAGACTGTGAGCAGGAACTTCTTGCTTGTACCACCAGGGACGACTCTGGAGGCAAATCTTAAGAGGCCCCAGGGAGAGTAGTCAGCGATGTGTGGTCTGATACAAATATTAATGGGGTACATCCAAGAACAAAATAATTTTTAGCATTTGAATCACTTATTCAAATGAAATATTTCACACAACTTACCTTTTTTCAAAAGTGTTACGGTTTCCAAAAGTATACCCTTGATTTCTCTTAATTCTGCCAATATTTCCTCATTTAATTTCATGCCAATTCTTGTCTGTGTTGTTTTCGAAAAGGATTCCTAGAATTGTAAAACAGATTTTAAGCAGTTCATAAAGAGGTAGTTAACACAACTGCAGAAAAATAAAAACATGCTAAAAACAAATATGATTGTCAAACTAACATTTATTTCAATATCTGTTTTGTTAGATTATGTATGTATACAAATGAATTGTTCATAAGGACATTATTATGGCCCATTTCCACTAAGTGGTATGGTATGGTTCGGTTTGGTATGCTTTTATGGCCGTTTCCACTGTCAAAAGGCATAGCGAACTTAACCGTACCGTACCACTTTTTCGGCACCCTTTCGAAAGGGTACCAAACATGAGAAAGGGTACCAAAAGGCGGAGCTAGACATGCTATTGGTTTACAGAGATATGTCATTCGCTCACGCAACAAGCCAGAATGGAAACAAAAAACCCGCCATGTTTAAAATACACACACAGCCGAGAGATTACAGCAGAATAATACATATAATAACGAGCCATGGTCGACCCAGGCTCAAACAAACCTTGTCTTCGTCTGGATGAACAGCCACAAAGCCAAAAAGAGCAGATTTACCCTGTGCGCCGTATTTTTTCACGAGCCGTGATATATTTTGCCCGTAACAGCACACAAAGGCCTCTTCACCTTTGTGTAATACTCCGCCAACATACAAGCAGAGGACGCTCTACAGTTAAAGAAATATTCCTGCTGTTGGACAACATAATGTACTTTTGGGGCTTTTTTAGTTGAGAATGTAGTTGTTTAGATTGCAACTATGCAGTTTATTTATAAGGATAGTGCCTATTTCAAAATATTTATAATTTCTGAGAGACAGCATGTCGGTGTCAATTAATCAAAGACGGTTGACGTTGTCTATCTATAAGATGGCGCCAGGATCGCATAATAAGCCCTTGCTTAGAAGATTAAAACGTAGTGTTTTCTAACTACGGCTAATCAAATCATTATTAAACTACTAAGTTATACTCTAAGTCGATCTCTGTCTTTTGTATAGATTGCAACTATGCAGTTTATTTATAAGGACAGTGCCTATTTTAATACAGTTGCTTTCCTATCCTGGTTCTCAACAGTGTTATTCAGAGACCTCACTCCCAAACACACCCTCCTTATCGCAAACACAACAGGAGTCTGATAGTGATTGCGCTGCTTTTTTCGGGGATAATTCTTGTGAGATCTCAATTGCAAAAGAGAAATACTGTAGACTGTAATAGACTGTAAAGAGATATCTCTGTAGACGGAGGGCATTTCATGTCAAGTTCAGCCTTATAATCTTAAAATGTCAGCAAAATCAGCCGTTTTGTCATCACTTTACACATTACGCTTGAGAATCATTCAAACACTAGCTGTAAAGGGACGTTGGTGAATTAGTAATGGCTTCTGCTGTTTTGACGTTAGCAGACCTTAACCTTAACTACAGTGAGTAACCGTAATCATTCAAATTCCTTTATAAATGCAGACACATTATTTGAACTTTCTTTAGAGGTTATTCCAAATCTGGGACTTACTTCTCGTGTCTTAAATGTAATAACTGTTTCTTCAGTATTAAAGTGTAGGATTACGGTTCACTGCTGGAACCCTGCTGCCAGTAATTTACCATTAATTTACAAGATACATTTTTTACAGTGTAATCTTATACAGTATATGGACTCTATGGCTTCTTTCCAATGTACTGCCAAACCGAAAGCTTGGCTTGTTGTCATTAGTTGGCTTGGTTCTTTGCCGAGGAAAGAAGACACGACACAGTTAGTGAAGCGAGTCAGAGCTCAGATTGTGTTCCTGCTGCACAAGAGCGTCTGTACTTCTGCATGTAAGTTTAATACTAAAAGAATTATGCTTATTTGTGGACATGATGAAGTGATTTTGTGTTTAAGCCTGATTTTAATGTCAGCTGTTGTACTGAAATTTGACTCCTCATAAATGTGCGTCATACAGTTTAAGTTGAACACAGTTTAGCTCACAGCAGTTTATCATAAAACTTTAAAGCTATCACCATTTTTTTCACACTTTACAGCAAGAATAAACACATAACCGTTGTCTGATATATAAGGAACACCTAAATGTTTTCAAAAGGGGTCAAAACACCAACTGGAAAACATTTAGGTGTTGCTCAACTATGTCTAACTGCATGACATGCACGCACGAGAAGAGAAGAGGAGTCAGATTTCAGTACAACAGCTGTCAGCCTCAAACACTTTTTTAACCCTCAGCTGTCTTTAAATATATCTAGCAATAACTTACTAAATAAATAAATAATTGTCTAAACCTGAATTTATATAATATGCATATATCAAATTTGAAACAGGGTCAGCGGCTGATCGTTTTCTCAAAGCTCTGCTGATGTTTGCATTTGTGTTTTAGCTGCAGTATGGCAGAGGAGCGACTTAAGGACTGTCTCTCAGAGAAACACAGGTATCAACTGTTTTTACACCATTATTTCAACACCTTCTCTGAAAAACAAAGACCAACAACAATGCACTTATTTGTGTTGCTATTGCCTGATCAAATGATGGACAAAGCTTCAGTTTACAGCTTCAGGAAATGTGTTCAGATCATTCTAGGTGACAGACAGCTTGATCTGGTGTCATATTTATCAGAGCTGAATATGTGTAATGTGTGCTGTTTAAAGTCCTGTACAACATCAGCATTGAAGCTGACCTCAGAACAGTTTCAGCTTGTGCTTATAGAGGAGATCAAATGAAGATCGACTAGAACTTCATTTAATACAAAGATGCATGTGAAACTTGCAGTGTATAGTTCAGTAAAGGGAATCTTAAAATATTTTTTGTCTCTCAGACTTAAACATTATATTAAATTCAATAGATACAAATAATGTTGTGTATTTTAAATCTCCTCATCTGGTTTCTGTGGTGAGATTTGAACTCACCAGGTCACATAACAAGGTTTTAGTCAAAAGTTTTTTTTTTTTTTTTTTTTCTGTGAAGCTGAGATTGTTAAGAATAAGAAAACACCGCATCCCTCATCTGTTTACCCATGATTCCTGTGTAGCAGACCTGATCAGACAGACCTTCAGCAAACAATTAATTTGTGCTGAATTAAACTGAACAAACTCATATTTTGCTGATAAAACTCTTTTTTAACACTATAATAACGGCACACTATAAAATGACTATATGAGTGTATTAAATAAATTATGTTTTTCCTAATAAAGGGACATGAGAAAAACTTTAAAAGCAAAGTAACTTCATTTATTTGAATACAATAAGTACAGTAGGTTTTATTTTACTGTAACAACAACTGTCTCTTTAAATAGTATTTAATAAATATTTACAAAACAAAAATAGTCCTCACTTTAGATTAGGTTACAAAACTGGATGAAGTTGAGTTAATAGAGCATTTAATAACATACAAAATAACCATTACTACATGCCTGAATAATAAGATATATAAATATTAAATGTATATTAATGCTGAGTCAATGCTTAACAAATGATTAATTCTCTATTTGCTAATGTTTAACAAATTACTGATAGTGTGCAGTTATTGTAGAGTTGCAAACTGTAGGGAAAGACTGAAGTTTCTCCTGCAGTTTATTCCTCTGGTGTGTTTGTCTCTTCAGTATGAGATCATGTGTGTCCAGCTCTGTGTCTCTGAAGAGTGACTGGTCAAAAGCTGATCCACCATTCTTCAGTGAGGAATCACCATCATCTGCCAAAAGGTGTTTTGTGTTTTACATTGTTGCTCACACATGAACTGTTAGCAAATATTATAATAATCATCGAGAGATATTGTTTTTAAAAAATTCATATTTGTATACACTTTTTATTAAATGCTGACACATTATTTAAAGATTGAATGATCAGTAATTAAACAAATGCCAATAAGAAATAGCATAAATATAATAAAACAGTACTTTAAAGGCACAATGTGTATGATTTTTCCAGACACCATTTCAACAATTGTTATATATGTTGCTGACTTATATACTTGCATTATCCCAGATGTTTGTAAGAATGTTCAAATTAAGTTTTAACTTAAATGTTGTGTTTTTCACAAGCGATGTTTCCATCCACATATTTTCATGCACATTTTGGAATATTGCATGTTTAATGGTAACATCAAGATGTGAATACATTTTGTAAGTGTACATAAAAAATGTATGCGCACAACTGGTTTTACTTTTTATCCGATAAGAAGTTGCTTAAGTAATGTGTTTTATGTAATATTTTGAATCATCCAAATTGGGGTGGGCAAAAATATCATGTTTTTTTCAGGAAAATCAGGATTTATAATTTTATCACAATTCTTTCATGTGTTGTTTTTCTTTTTCACAGTGGGTGTATTTGGCAGGAGCATTTAAGAAATTGAATGAACAAACATAAAAAAGAAATGTTTTGTTGTTTTAAAAATAAAATACTGGCATAAAAATACTGGTGTTTGCTTGCAGATATTTAAGAAAGATGCCAAGTGAACATAAATCTTTATCAAAACCAATTATGAAAACGATGCTGAAGTCAGGTATTCTGCTTTGAAAATGGGCTTTCCATGACAAAATGTCTGTCTTTGTTTTGGTGTCTGTAACTCCACCCAATGCCAGTTATATTTCAGCACCCTAGTGGCCTGTTTCAGAAAGGAGGTTAAGTGAAAACTCAGAGTATTTTAACCCCGAAATGAGAGAAACTCTGGGTTTTCTGTTTCAAATGGCAGGTTTGTTAAACTGGAGAAAGCAGGGTAAGTCAAGCCTATTTCTGAAAGAGAGGTAATTTTAACTCAGTCAGTTACTGTGGTCACTTACTCTGTGAACCTAACCTGGTCAATAGCAGGTTTTATTCTCTAAACTCGGAGTTTCTGTTGGTCTCCTCCCTTTTTTAAAGACAAAGCGGTTTTTCTAGCCTTATCTTTACATTTCCACCCACCTATTTTAATGCTCATTTTGGATATGCGCATAAAAACTATTGATGGAAACGACATGATGCACATAACTTTTGAAAATACACATAAAAAGCTGTAACTGAGTAGGATAAACTTTTATTAAATAGAAAAGATGCGCATAAACTACTATGTAAACACTTTTACTAAACAAATTACAGTATGTGCATTAAAAAAGGTTTGTTTTAAGAGATGAAATGATGATGAAAATATGTGTGAATGAACAAATCAGCAGGCTGAGCACACTGTAAAACATCTGAAATGTTGTTTTGGTCATTCTTTCTAAAACGCCTTAACCGTTTCAGTATTAGTGTTATTATATTATTAATGACCACGTATTATTCTCCACGTCTCATGTCTTCAAACACCACCATGCGTTCATTGTATGTCAGCATTGTCTTCTGAGGCGCAAGAACATTTATTAAATAAAGAAAAGATTGACAACGTCTTCCGCAGTAAATTCTGTTTTTACAGTTGATATTTGGCGCCCGTTTAATCAGGAAGTCTTGATTTTGTTCTCTTTGACTCGTTGGATGGAAACGCTGCTTTATTCACACATCTGCATTATTCCAGTTTTGCACATAAATTTAATTAATATTTTTATATGGAAACATAGCTATTGCCTATATTTCAGTCACACAAAGAACAAAGTCACGTACGAGAATGGCTTGTCCTTTTTTAATGAATAATTAGCTTAAATTCACAGACCTTCGACAGGGACATGTACTGTAACTAGATTAATGGGATTATTATTCTTTCTAAAAACTATTTTTTTAAGTTCTGCTTCCATTCTAAATGTCATATCAACCTCTATCACTTGATCAATAAAAAAGCCAGAGACACACGAGTGCACTTTTAAATCTATTAAAACTGGTCAACGTATATAAAAGTGGGAACGTGTGTAAAAATGTAATAAACGTCACACACTTATTTACTACACTTAATATTTAAACACTTTAAATGTAAAACTACGCATTAACTTGAGCAGCTGTTTTCCCACACTAACTGTCTCTGTTTCACTGATGCAGTGGTGTTGCTTTTTAAAATATATGCTCATATTTGCTGTAACTTTGCATGAGCAAATTAAGTTCAGCTTGAGAAAGAAATGCTGATCTCTTTTATTTAAGATGTTGCCATAGTCACTCGTAATATCTGCGCTCCATTGATAATGCCTTATTATAGTTGCAGTGTGCATGCTTAACTGTGAGTTTGTCTACTCAAAGTTGATTGACCCAACTCAAATCCGCTATTCTGAAATAAAAAACTCTGAGATTTTAATCTCTCGGTAAATAAACTCAGAGGTCAAGTTTAAACTCTGAGTTGGTTAAACCTCCTTTCTGAAACAGGCCCCAGGTTGCCTTGAAAGAAATCAACTTAATTAATTTCAGTCATGAATCACATATTGTAAATAGGACAGAGTAAACATAACTGAGCAGCTCAGGTTAGTGTTGTCAATCTGACAAAATCCTTGTGCGTCGAGGTCGTTGGCTTCAGGTGAAATATTTTTTCCAATAATTTTCTTAAATGTCACCTTTATTTGAGACTAAGGTTTCTCCTGCAGTTTATTCCTCTGGTGTGTTTGTGTCTTTAGTGTGAGATCAGGATCATGTGTGTCCAGCTCTGTGTCTCTGAAGAGTGACTGCTCAAAAGATGGTCAGCAACCAAACTTCAGTGAGCAAACACCATCTTCTGCTAAAAGGTATTTTGTGTTTTACATTATTGACATGGACACACATGGATTGTTTCAAATATATTATGTAAACCAACAATTCAGTAAACAGAGCCATTCCTGTGCACATATAGAGCGCATAACAGAGTGTGTGGTGTGTGTCTGGTCGTGTTTCAGTGGTATAGTTTGGACGGAGAGATGTTCAAAAATGCTAGATGAAACCCCAGTGTGGACATGGATCGTTTTTGTTTTAAAATGCCATTTTAAAACTAAGCTGTGTTAGTGTAAACGGGGTCTAAGTGTGTGTTTTCACAAGCGGGTGGCTGCTGTGACGGGGCGGGGTGAAGGATTGCGATGCTGACTCAGCATTGTGATGTCTATTGGCCACCGACAATGGACGATGACATCGTCTATCGACCCAACCCTAGTGGATATTGGAAACTGGAAGACAAAACACTTACACATACAAAGATAGGACGAGTCACAGAGATTATACAGCCCAAACTCAAAAACAGCAGATCAAATGTAGATATAAAAGCAGCAATACGAAAGATTATATGTAAATCATCATTTATAATTTATGTTGCTTGGGTTTACGAATCACAATCTTTTAATGATTATTTGTGCAGCTTTACACCAAATGCATTCATGCAGGCAAATCAAGATGTGTGAGAAAACACCTTTAATAACCTAAGAAAGCATTTAGTTGCCCCTCAACTTTTTCTGTCATCATTATAGTTTAGAGGGAAGCCGTAATGTTTTCACATCTGATTTGAATCACATGGGAGGCAATCTCTCTGCTATCGTTACAAATATTGGATTAATATACGAGTAAAAAAAAAAGTTATTAATCTGATGGACACATGCATTTAGAACCGTGGGTCGTAATTTGTACGGATCAGGGATCAATCGTCATTCATTTCACCCCTACTTAACAGTATAATGACTTGGTGTGATTTCTGAATTTAATATGTGACAGAGCAGTGGCCTGATCACACAAGTGACAAATCTGTCCACTGTACCGACTGTCTCCTTTCACTACAGAACATTTATTACTTACAGTGTTTGCAAGATGTATCTGTATTTGGTTGCCTCAAAATATACTGTATATATAATACAGTAGTTTTATTTGTTAACAGTGTTGAAAATGAGTTAGCAGATTCAAGAGACGAGACTCACAGGAGCCACAAGAGTTTCACAGACAATCTCCTGTGGATCTTCCAGGTGAGAAAAACGTTTTTTATTGATATTTAAAATTCATACTGTAACAGAAAAAAATATTAATTAAAAGATCCTGCTTCTGCAACACATCTCTTTTGCAATTGTTATTTTTCATTCACTTTAAGAATTAAAATGTATTTGTTTAGTAAGAAATAATTGACTCCAGTTTGTTGAAGTATTAGAAAATAATGCAAGATGCAAAAAACTTCTGTTACACATGTCACTGTTACACATTTGGTGTGCATAATTTCTGATAATTAAACAGACCAGAGTCAGATATTCTGCATATCCTACTAAATCTTATTTTTGTTTAATAGATGTCCAACCAATGATGGTCTGACTAAAACAAGGCTAAATTTGGGCTGTCAGTGAAAATCTAGTAGACATCTAACAATAGTCCAAAACTAGATTAGTCATCAATACAGAGATTAGACAGACTTCACACATGTAGTCATTAATTCCTGTGTATTTGATCTAGTCTATCACAGTGGTTCTCAAACTTTTAAACCAGCAACCCCCAATGTAAGATCGTCAATAACTCGCGACCCCCCACTACCAAAGCATATACAAACAATAAAAATAGCTTTTTTTTAAGCTGTTCACAATATTTTAACTATATTTACTTTACATTACAGGGCTCAAAATTTACATTTTTGCTTGGTAGTACTGGTGCTCCTAACTTTAAACATTTAGGCGCACCAGACAAAATTTAGTGGCTCCCATCAATTATTGCACTGTTACTACAAGTTTTATAATTCAATTCAATTCAATTCACCTTTATTTGTATAGCGCTTATACAATGTAGATTGTGTCAAAGCAGCTTCACATAAAAGGTCACAGTAAATAGGAACAGTGTAGTTCAGTTTGTAGTGTTTAAGTTCAGTTCAGTTGAGCTCAGTTCAGTGTGGTTTAATAATCACTACTGAGAGTCCAAATATTGAAGGGCAAATCCAACGATGCGCAGCTCTACAGATCCCGAACCATGCAAGCCAGTGGCGACAGCGGAGAGGGAAAAAAACGTCACTAAAGGCGGAAGTGAAGAAAAAAAACCTTGAGAGAAACCAGGCTCAGTTGGGCGTGACCATTTTAATTTCTCCGCTGGCCAAACGTCTTGTGTAGAGCTGCAGTCTCAGTGGCGGAGGCTGGAAGCTGGCCTCAGCGAAGACTCGTCTGTCTCTGGAGCGTCACAGGAAACAGTCTCATGTTCTCCACTCTTCCATGACCATCGCAGTAGTTGCTCAGGATTCGGCCAGGTCCAGGATATGGAAACCTTGGGATCATCTCGTCGTTGGTCTTGGATCGAATCAGTGACCCTGCATAGTCTGAGGGCCTCGGGAAGAGTATCCCCAGGCGGAAATGGAGAATAAAGAAAATAATTAGCGTAGCTGATGTTCACAGTGTATATCAGCAAGATGCATAACCTGTGTGGAAGCCCCCTAAGTGGTGCACTAAGTGTATGCTTTACTGAACAGATAGGTCTTTAATCTAGTTTTGAATTGGGAGAGTGTGTCTGAGCCTCGGACGTTATCAGGAAGGCTATTCCAGAGTTTAGGAGCTATAAATGAGAAGACTCGACCTCCTTTACTCAACTTTGCTATTCTAGGTACTACCAGAAGCCCTGAGTTTTGAGACCTTAAAGAGCGAGTTGGATTGTAGCGAGACAGAAGATTGGTTAGATAAACAGGTGCTAGATTAATTAAAGCTTTATATGTAAGAAGCAATATTTTAAATTCAATACGAAACTTAACAGGCAGCCAGTGTAAGGAGGATAAAATTGGGGTGATGTGATCAAATTTTCTAGACCTGGTATTAACTCTGGCAGCTGCATTTTGTACTAATTGAAGTTTGTTAATAGAGGATGCTGGGCAGCCAGCAAACAGAGCATTACAGTAGTCCAGCCTAGAAGTCATAAAAGCATGGACTAGCTTTTCTGCATCTGAGATGGATAGAACACTTCGTAACTTAGCGATATTTCTCAGATGAAAGAAAGCAGTTTTTGTGACATGGGAAATATGATTTTTAAAAGTTAAATTGCTGTCTAATATGACACCCAGATCTTTTATAGTAGAACTAACGCTAACTTTGTATCCCTCTAATTGTAGGTCGAGTTGTGAGATCTGCTGTGTACAGGATTTAGGCCCAATAAGTAATAATTCTGTTTTGTCTGAGTTTAAGAGAAGATAATTGTTGGTCATCCAGTCTTTAACATCTTTAATACACTCAGTTAGCTTGGACAGATTAGACGTCTCGTCAGGTTTAGTTGTAATATATAATTGAGTATCATCTGCATAGCAGTGAAAGCTGATCCCATGTCTTCTAATAATGTCTCCCAGGGGTAGCATGTATATTGTAAACAGTAAAGGGCCTAAAACTGATCCTTGAGGCACCCCGTATTTTACTGGGCTTATTTGTGAAGGCTGTCCATTAATATTCACAAACTGGTAACGGTCAGATAAGTATGACTTAAACCATTGTAGGGCCTGTCCCTGGACACCTGTAGACTTTAAGCGATTAATAAGGATACCATGGTCAATGGTGTCAAATGCCGCACTAAGATCGAGTAGAACTAATAGCGAGATGCACCCTTGGTCAGCAGCTAAGAGTAAATCGTTGGTTATTTTCACTAATGCAGTTTCTGTACTGTGATGAGCTCTGAAACCTGACTGAAACACTTCAAAAACATTGTTGGTCTGCAGAAAGGAGCATAATTGAGCAGAAACAGCTTTTTCTAGTATTTTAGATATAAATGGAAGATTTAAAATAGGCCTATAATTAGCTAAGTTGCTGGGTTCCAGTTGTGGTTTCTTAATAATAGGTTTAATAACAGCTAACTTGTAAGGATTTGGAACATGGCCTAAAGATAAAGAAGAGTTGATAATGTTAAGAAGAGGTTCTCCTATAACAGGTAGCAATTCTTTCTGTAACTTTGTCGGAATTGGTTCCAATATACACGTAGCTGATTTAGAGCTATTTATAATTTTGTCTAGCTCTTCCTGTTCTATGATTTTAAAGCACTGTAGGTTATTTAGATTCAGAGGCGTGTTTACTGGATCTGAAGTATAAGGCGGTGCAGAAAGTTTAATATCTCCTATTTTCTGTCTAAAGCCTTCTGTTTTATCACTGAAAAAATTCATGAAGTCATCACTACTAATTTGCGGTGGAACGTTTTGTTCCAAAGATGACCGATTATTTGTTAATTTAGCGATGGTGTTAAATAAGAATCTAGGATTGTTATGATTATTTTCTATCAGTTTGCGGAGGTGCTCAGCCCTGGCAGATTTTAAAGCCCTCCTATAGCTGGACATACTGTCTTTGTATGCAATTCTAAAGACTTCTAAATTAGTTTTTTTCCATTTACGTTCCAGGGCACGGGTTGCTGTTTTGAGAGCGCAGGTATGACTATTATACCACGGTGTAGTTTTATTCTCTCTAGCCTTTTTTAGTTTGATGGGTGCCACAGTATTTAAAGTGCTAGTAAAGATGGCATCCATACTGCTGGTTACTACATCAAGGTCATTTGCGTTTGCGGGTGCATTTCGAAGTAGAGAAAGATCAGGTAAGTTATTTATAAATTCATCTTTAGTGGATGGAACAATAGTTCTACTAGGGCGATATATCGGAGCGGATCTGCTAATTTCAGGTAAACACAGCTTATATAGTAAGAGGTAGTGGTCTGTAATATCATCACTTTGTGGTATAATGTCTACATCAATGACCTCAATTCCATAAGACAGAATTAGATCTAGTGTATGCTTTAGGCGATGAGTTGGACCAATAACATTTTGCTTTATTCCTAGTGAGACCAGCAAGTCCGTAAACGCGAGCCCTAATGTGTCGTTAGCGTCATCTATGTGGATGTTAGTCTCCTACAATTAGTATTTTATCAGTTTTAACTAGTAAGTCAGAGATAAAATCAGAAAACTCTTTTAGAAAATTGACATAGGGTCCTGGGGGTCTATATATGGTGATTAGAGCGAGAGATAACATAGGTTTTTGCATAGTGTTTGGAAGGACAACATTAAGCGCTAGTACTTCAAAGGAGCTAAACATAAGTCCGTTTCTCTGATTAACATTAAGAATATCACTAAAGATTGACGCGACTCCACCACCACGACCAGTTTGACGAGCCTCATGTTTATATAAGAATCCTGGAGGAGTTGCTTCATTTAAACTAATATAGTCATTTTGTTTCAGCCAGGTTTCAGTGAGACAGTGCATTAAGATTGTTATCTGTTATTATTTCATTTATGATAAGTGCTTTAGGTGCTAGTGACCTGATGTTTAGGAGACCAAGCTTCATGAAATTTGTATTTTCACTTTTTAGTGTTATTTCTGGTTTAATTCTTAACAGATTATTTCTGGAGCACACAGTACGTTTGTTTCTTGATCTAATAATACGAGGAACAGACACAGTCTCTATGTGGTTAGCTAGGTATGCATTACTGTTATTTATGTGGGACGAATAGGAGTCTGTGTGGCTAAATTGTGAATTTTGTGAATTTTTACTTACTAGTCAGATAGAGCGAAGTATTCTGGTAATGTTGTCCGACAGGAGTTCAGCTCCAGCTCGACTGGGGTGCAGCCCATCAGCGCGGAAAAGCCTAGGACGCACCCAGAAAAGATTCCAGTTATTGGCAAAGAGCAATTTCTGTTCTTCACACCATGTTAATAGCCATTCATTCAGAGCAAAAAGTCTACTCAACCTTTCATTTCCTCGGCGGTAGGTAGGAAGCGGTCCAGAAACGATGATCTGCGTGGCGGGCGAGGTGCGTCGAACCGTCTCGATCAGGCTCCTGAAGTCCTTCTTCAGGATCTCCGTCTGCCGGAGCCCGGTGTCGTTCGTCCCCATGTGGAGGACGACGGCACCGAGGCTCTCGGCAGCGCTCAGGATAGTAGGTATCTGTGCAGAAATATTCTTAACTCGGGCACCAGGGAAGCAGAAAGTGCGTACTTTGTTACCTTTGGAGGAAGTGGAGCGGACGTGGCGCACGATTTATAAACAGATTTATTGCATTTGAAATCAACAATAATCAAAACTAACAATCAATATATATATATATGCATGCGTGAGGAAAATATGTCTCAATGAAATCCCGTTATTACAAGAAAATAAATTTTATAACAATTGAGTGACCAAAAGATACATGGACGAACTGCTCACCGGCCCTGCACGCACTGTTTGACATGAATTCATGAATGAATCTGTTAATGATAACTGTGCTGTGTTCTCATGCCTGGTGTCTGATATTGCACAGATGCTTTTGACATACCTTATTATTTGCATACGTCATTTTAATAGCAATACCGGTCTTTTCATGAGCTGCAATATTAGTTTATTTTTATTCAGTGCAAGCCCTTTTGCGATGGTGTACGTGGTGTTAAAATTTACATATAACTTTAACATTATCTGGCGATTAAATAAGGGATTAAACAGAAACTCTCGTGCTTAAAATGTGTAGATGTGGTAAACAGTTACCTGAAAATTCCATCCCACAGACTTTACAGTGAACGCTTTAGTTATTTTCATAGCGGACTTGAAGTGTTGTTTTCATTCTCTCATCTTCAGCGCTTTACATTTTCGCGGTTGTAGCTCCTGTCATCTGAAGACAGGAGGCGTTGACTGAGTGACTAACCAATCATTCGTGTTCAGTTCTTAAAGCAGTGGGCAAATAAGAAGAGCGCGAAGGCGAGGCAATCGTTGAAGGCTTTGTTTACTGCAGCAAGTTGTCATGACAAGTTTTAAACTGTTCCTAAAGGCTGCGTTTCAAGTACAAAGATGCATTCTGCTTGAATGTGTCCTAAATACTTTATGAATCAGTAATATCTTTTAAAAAAATCTGAAAATATTAGCTTTCACTTTTAATACTGAAAAATATTTATTATAATCACTGAAAATTACACAATTTTTAAATCACTCCCGCAGGGGTCGCGACCCCCAGTTTGGGAACCACTGGTCTATCACATCTATTAGATTTGTTTTAAATATAAATATCTGTAAAAATTTGTGAGGTTTTTGTCCTCAAACAGCTCCTGTGTGTAGAACTAGCCTTCTGTTGTGATGTGGATTTGACTGTTGTAGCTGTGAAATGACTGAAATCATTCAGAATAATAATATGAAGCTGTAATGCACTCATAACCTTTCTGAACTACTGCAACTGTTTGTGTATCTGAAAATAACTGCACACCTTAGAATGTTCATCAGCCAATAAAAATCAAGCGCTTAACAGACATAATGTCATGTTTTTTCAATTATTTAGTAGTTTGTGGAAGTACAACTGTATGTGAATAAATTCTTGGTTATATATGTTTTTCTTTTTGTCAATTGTAGAATCTTGAGAGCAAAATAATCCTATTTCTGAAGAATGAACTGGAAAAGTTTAAGAAAATCTTACAAGCAGAAAACAGACAAGACTTTGTAAAGGAGTTTAATGAGAACAGATGCAGTATCACAGAAGCAGCTCTTGATCTCACACTCTTCTTCCTGAGAGAGATGAAGCAAGATCAAGTTGCTGATACTCTTGAGGGTAAGAGACTCATGGCCATCTGTCAGACTGTAAATGACAAATATAGCTGGGAAGTCACAACACAATCTCACGGCAATTCGTAACTTTTTGATTCAGTGGCTAATTCGTACGATCTAATTCGTACAATTTAGTATGATTTGCTCATCCCCCAATGACGGTTGGGTTTAGGGGTGGGGTTAGGTGCCACGCCTCCTTTTTAAAATCGTACAATTTCGTACGACTGAACTTGTACGAATTAGCCATTAAACTGACAAAACGTAAAATACTTACTTTTTGTCGTGAGATCAGGCTGGAAGTGAAGACTAAATCTATCTGTTTCTTTACTCCTGTGTTTAGATGAGCTCATATTTATTCATCAGCTTAAATGTAGCCTCAAGAAGAAATATCAAAGTGTGTTTGAAGGAATTGCTCAGCAAGGAGACTCCACACTTCTGAATAACATCTACACAGATCTCTATATCACTCAGGGTGCGAGTGAACAGGTCAACACTGAACATGAGATCAGACAGATTGAAGCTGCTTCCAGACGTCATCAGTCACTAGAGATACAGGTTGAATGCAAACATTTGTTTGAAGCACCTGAACAAGATGAGCAGATTAGAACTGTCCTGACAAAAGGAGTTGCTGGCATCGGCAAATCAGTCTCTGTGCAGAAGTTTGTTCTGGATTGGGCTGAAGGAAGAGAAAATCAAGACATCAGCTTCATATTTCCTCTTCCATTCAGAGAGATGAACTTAAAGGAGAAAGAAAGTCAAAGTTTAAAAGACCTCATAACTCAGTTTTTCCCAGAGACTAAAGGACTGAACCTTACAAGAAGCACACGATTCAAAGTCCTGTTCATCCTTGATGGATTGGATGAATGTCGTCTTCCTCTGAACTTTGCTGGTAATGAGACATGTCGTGATGTATCTTCAGCAGTCTCTCTGGATGTTCTCCTGACAAACCTCATCAAGGGACATCTGCTTCTTTCTGCTCTCATCTGGATCACCAGCAGACCAACAGCTGCCAGTAAGATACCTGCTGACTGTATCGACCGGCTGACAGAGATACGAGGATTCAATGATGCCCAAAAGGAGGAGTACTTCAGAAAGAGACTCACAGATCAGAATCAGGCCAGAGAAATCATTGATCACATTAAACAGTCAAAGAGTCTCTTTATTATGTGCCACATCCCAGTCTTCTGCTGGATTTCAGCCACTGTTCTCCAGAATATTTTGAAGGAGAACAGAAATACTGAACTGAAACACAGGGCTAATGCTGAAACACTGCAGGAATCTCCCAAGACTCTGACACAGATGTACACACACTTTCTCCGCTTTCAGATCCAGCAGAGCAGAAGAAAGTATGATGGAGAAAACACACCAGATGTTTCCTGGGATTCAAACCTCATCCTTTCACTGGGGAAACTGGCCTTTCAGCAGCTGGAAAGAAACAATGTGATCTTCTATGAGAGCAATCTGAAAGACTGTGGCATTGACGTCTATAAGGCATCGGTGTACTCAGGCATGTGTACCCAGATCTTTAAGGAGGAGACGGGAATCATTCTTGGTACCATGTACTGCTTTCTTCACTTGAGCATTCAGGAGTTCATTGCAGCCCTTTATCAACATCTGTTTATCGACAGCGACAAGAAGCATGGATGGTTTTTTATACAGATAAGCAAAACTAAATGTATGATTGATTTGCTGAAGACTGCAGTAGACAAGGCTTTAGAAAGTGAGAACGGACATCTGGACCTTTACCTTCGCTTCCTTCTCGGTCTGTCACTCCAGTCCAATCGACAACTCTTACAAGGCCTGTTGACACAGCAGGATGACAGAGACCAGAGCAAAGAAGAAATAATCGCATACATCAAGCAGAAACTTGAAGGAAATCTGCCTCCAGAGAGATCCATCAATCTGTTCTACTGTCTGAATGAACTGAATGACCAAACTCTGCTGAAAGAGATTCAGTGTCACCTTAGTAGAGGAAGTCTGTCATCTGCTGACCTTTCACCTGCCCAGTGGTCTGCTCTGGTCTTTGTGTTGTTGACCTCAGAGGAAGAGCTGGAGGAGTTTGAGCTTCAGAAATTCCAGAGATCAGACGAGTGTCTCATCAGACTATCAGCAGTCATCAAATCCTCCAAAAGAGCTCTGTAAGTAAAAGTCTTGTTTTGTTTTAATCTAAGAAATAGACATTTGCTGATATTAAATAATACAAAATCAAGTTAATGAACATGCACAATCTTGATATTGTAGACTTTTCAAATGCTGTGAATAATTGTTTATTATTTAATAGTTTAGTGTTTTAATAACATTCAGATTAATGTATTGGTAGTGGTTTAATTGATAGTTTACCCAACAATGTAAGTTTACTTATTTACTCACCCTCATGCAGATATTTTCTTTCTCCTGGGGAACATAAAAGAAGATATTTTGAAGAAAGCTGGAAACCTGTAAACATTGACTTGCAGAGCATTTGTATTTCCTTCTATGGAGGTCAATGGCTAATGGTTTTCATCTAAAAAAGAAATCACAAATCTTTTGTGTTAAACAGATTAAAGCTCATAATGGTTTGGAACCACTTGAGGCTGAGTTAAATCATTAACCTACATTATCTATGAACAGTAGCTGATGTTACGGGAGAGGCAAAAGCATATTTAACAGTACAGTTTTCTAACCTAATCTTCTGCTTCTCTGAAATATAGTAGATGGATTGGAGAAATGCAGACCTGCTCCTCATCTGTTGTCCTCTCTCATTGAGTATCATTTTATTACTGACTTGTGAATTTGGATGTGTTGTACTTTTTCTGCTGTGTGGAAATTGAGTCCTTTCTGGTACGAGTGGAATAATCACACTGATGTTGTTTACTCGATTCTGTTTATTTTGACCTTCTCTATTCTGATGATAATAAAGCAACACTCATCTGTGTCTGTCTGCAGGGATAATATTTGCCATTGTCTTCTCATTAGTGTAGTTCACTAGTGTAGTAGTGTTCACTATAAAGCGGGTTAGTTTAACTTCTTTATTCTTCTTTAAATCTAGTACTTCATTTATTATCATCATTTTTGTTATGAATCATGCAGGCAGGCAAAGCAATGTGAAAGGTGGATCTTGGTGCAGTTTTCATGTATAATATAATCCGTACACAAAGAAAAGAGCAGGGCTGAAGACCAGAAAACACAAGCAAGAGAAAGATACGCACATACACGTCTATGATCAACAAAAAAGAGCTGCTTAAATACACAAAGATTAGTAAGTAAACAAGGGGGTGAAGAGTAACTGGGCCAACTAACAAGGGTAACATAGGGATAAACTGGGGTGAAACATAGAGAGAGCACAGGGAGCACAACAGTACAAGGACAAGACAACCAGGATCAATCTGGCTATAAATGAACCTAATGGTCTGATATAAAGGTCAAGCTGAACTGCTGCACACTGACAGTCTGCAGAACAGGAAGTAGAACAGGGGTTGATGAGCTTACACTCTTAATTTATTAGACATTAATTAGACTATTAATTGCCCATTGTGCAGCTTGGAGCCTCGTCCTAAGCATTTGCAAGCCCTTTTTTAATCTAAATTGCATAATTGATGTAAAATTCCCATCAAACACATGACAACAATAATCTAATATTATGTCTGCTAATTAATTGCAATGCTTCTCACATGCAGTAGTTCATTAGACTTCATAGCTTAATGTTTGCAGCTACACTTCGTTGCCTCTAAGAGTCGCCAACAGACAAAAACACAAGAAATTTGCATTCACCACTCATGAAGTTAGTGTGGAGGAACACACATACTCATGTTCAGTTTGGTGTTAGTACATCTGACCAAAAGGCTAACAGCTGGTGTACACATAGGTTTTGTGAGTAAGCATTGTTGATCAATAATGTCTCAGATGACCACCTAAATATTGTGTCTCTCCTCTACACAGGCTACAGAGCTGTAATCTCACTGTTAGGTCCTGTGAGAGTTTGTCTTCAGCTCTACAATCCTCAAACTGTGTCCTGAGAGAGCTGGACCTGAGTAACAATGACCTGCAGGATTCAGGAGTGAAGCTTCTCTCTGATGGACTGAAGAGTCCAGACTGTAAACTGGAGACACTGAGGTAAATATTTCTCCACTCAACAGTGAATACAAAAATATAGTTACATATTGGGTTAATAAAGTCGGTAAAAGAAATAAATATATTCATATATATACAAACGTATGTGTATAGACAAACATATTTAACTCTTTCACATGTACAATCACACCGGTGTGATCAGCCTTGGCTGGTCCCTGAAGCATGCGATCACACTGGTGTGATTAGGATGTTCAGAGCGCATGTCATCAACTGCTCTAATCTGCTCAAATCTGACGGCACACACTGAGGCACAGAAAGAGGTGTGCTGTGCGTGCTCACAATTGATCTGTGCTTTCAAACAAATTAGCTTTCAGACATTCAAATACACACAACTACAAGCAAAACATACCATTTAAGGCTTGTAAAATACACCTGCAATAATACTTATATGTCAATATAACTGGACGATGTGCTTTATTCATGTAAGATGCACACTGTTTATGCTGCTAGAATATTTTCTCTATTCCTTTCCTAGAAAAACAGTTACTTACCTTCATGTGTTTTAGAAGAAAATTATAAATAAACATGTAGTAAATCCAGCAGCTCGGATTTCTCCTTTGATTGTTGCTTTAAGGGATACAGCTGCGATCGAAAGTTAATGAAAAGTATTTATATTATTTATTAAATTACTCATTATTGTATTTTATTAGCAACTAACCTTACAGCAACCCTAAACCCAACCCTCACGGTAATGTACAAGTATTATTTGTTGTACAGTGTCACAAAAATTATGCTATATTGATGTGAGTATCCTCAGCTGTATCTAATCTAGCCTTCACCGTGCTGCAGGAGAGGGTGAAGTCTAGATGGGATACAGCTGAGGATACTTGCGTTAATATAGCATCATTTTTCTAGCAACAACAGCGCACCATTAATAATAATTTTGAGATCTCAGGGCTTGATCAATAAAGAGAGCTAATCAGGATGTGTGTGTGTTCATCACTGCTGTTGACATGAGCAGAAACAGCAGTCAGCATCTTTACAAGACAAAGAGATGTGTGATTGTCCAACTGTGTGATGTGGACTATTGCTGTGTTTGTAGATTGTCTGGCTGTATGGTGACAGAGGAAGGCTGTGGTTTCTGTCTTCAGCTCTGACTTCAAACCCCTCACACCTGAGAGAGCTGGATCTGAGCTACAATCATCCAGGAGATTCAGGAGTCAAGCTGCTCTCTGAACAACTGGAGGATCCAAACTACACACTGGACAAACTCAAGTATGTGGAGCATCACTGGCCTTGTGCTTTTCCACTGAATGGCTTTAAAAAGACACTAGAAAGCTCTTTTCTGATCTTCAGTTTTCTGTGAGGGTTATGGGGTGAGGACAGACAGAAGATACAGCTTGTAGAGTATTCCAGTCATGTCTATGAAGAGCAAATCATTGAGTGTGAAATGAATCTCCTCTGTAAATGTTGGAGTGTTTTGGCTCAGTTGTGACATTAAGCGGGACACACTGTACAGTTTCAGCATTTGAACAGAGCAGAGAAACTTCTTCCTCCATTTGTGCTGAAGAATCCTCCAATATCAGGTCAGGAATAGGGTTGGGGATTGAAGATGGATTCAGATTCTGGAATCAGACACTTAGATTAATGTTCAGACTCTTGTTCTAAAATCAACATCTGGATTCCTCTTCTCTGTGCACACATGTGTATTTTTCACTTGCTAATCTGTCAGGAACTTGGGCGCTGGCGAGCAGCTTTAATAATCTGAACATAGTTTAGAGATGGACTGCAACATGTGCTCAAAGGCTGCATGTGCTGAAGAACGATGGCAAAGCTAAGTGTGATCACTGTAATAAATGAATGTTGCAGCAGGGTGTCTCCATCAACATGAGCAGTATCTGCGCTCGCTTCACCAACAGCAGAGGAAAAGAACGCACTGTGTTAGATTCATTGTGCATCCCGGCTGGAACCAACAAGTGTTGTGTGTTTTAGCTGAAGAGTTTGGAGCGTGTAGCTGAGCAGCTCAGTGCTAGCTTTAGCTTATTAGCTGAGGGGGAAACTAAACAGCTCATTCTCTCCATCTGTGTGTGTTTACAGTCTGGATCATGGAGGAGACGCGAGGATTACAGCAGGACCGCACAAATGTAGGACTACACACACACACGCACACACACACACTCTCACACACACACACACACGAGGATTACAGCAGGACCACGCAAATGTAGGACTACACACACACGCACGCACGCACGCATGCACACACACACACACACGAGGATTACAGCAGGACCAGGCAAATGTAGGACTAAACACACACACACACACACACACACACACACACACAAGGATTACAGCAGGACTGCACAAATGTAGGACTACACACACACACACACACACACTCACACGAGGATACCAGCAGGACCACGCAAATGTAGGACTACACACACACACACACACACACACACACACACACACACACACACACACAAGGATTACAGCAGGACAGCACAAATGTAGGACTACACACACACACAGCTGTGGTTATAAATGTGTGTGTTCTTGTGTTCAGATGTCTGTTTCCTCACACTGGATCCAAACACAGCACACACTTGGCTCATTCTGTCTGAGGAGAACAGAGAGGTGAAGTGTGTGTTAAAGAATCAGCCGTATCCTAATCATCCAGACAGATTTGATGGTCATCCTCAGGTGTTGTGCAGAGAGAGTGTGTGTGGACGCTGTTACTGGGAGACTGACTGGAGTGGAGATGCTGTGTGTATATCAGTGTCATATAAGAGCATCAGGAGGAAGGGAGGAGGTGCTGAGTGTTGGTTTGGATCTAATGCTCAGTCCTGGGGTTTGCTCTGCTTTTCCTCCAGTTTCTCATTCAGACACAATAACACAGAGACTCGTCTCCCAGTGAAGCGGCTCAGCAGGAGAATAGGAGTGTTTGTGGATCACAGTGCAGGAACTCTGATCTTCTACAACATCTATAGAGACACAATGAGCCTCATCCACTCAGTCCAGACCACATTCACTGAGCCGCTCTGCCCTGGGTTTGGGCTTTATCCTGGATCATCAGTGAAACTGAGCTGAAGACTGACGAGAGATTTACCCACAAT
Organism: Danio aesculapii; assembly: GCF_903798145.1. Lineage (NCBI taxonomy): Eukaryota > Metazoa > Chordata > Actinopteri > Cypriniformes > Danionidae > Danio > Danio aesculapii. Next base: position 15,130,415 of record NC_079438.1, read on the forward strand.
CCTCTGCAGGAGCAGTGTGTGTGTGTGTGTGTGTGTGTGTGTGTGTGTGTGCGTGTGTGTGTGTGAGAGAGAGAGAGAGAGAGAGAGAGAGAGTGTGTTTGTGTGTCTGTGAGAGTGAGAGAGAGAGTGTGTGTGTTTGTGTGTGTGTGTGTCTGTGAGACCCAATGCAAGTTATCCCAAAAAAAATTGACCAAAAGGCCTTGGAGTTCTGTTAATAATTGTGAAGCAGGATCTAAACAGGCCAGCCTATGCCAGAGACTGGAAGCTGCTAAATTATTCACTATTAAAACCCTTCCTTTATACGACATTTTGGGTATTAACCATTTCCATTTATTAAGTCTACCCTTTATATTATCCACAACCCCTTCCCAGTTTTTCTGAGTGAAACTTTCATCACCCAAATACACTCCTAAATATTTAAAACCACTTGTTCCCCAGATCAAGCCCTCAGGAAGGTTTGGCCTATCTTTTAACCAATTACCAATTAAAATTGCTTCACTTTTATTCCAGTTAATTTTTGCTGATGACAAACTTTTAAATTCCTTTAAGACTTCCATTAAAACTTGCACATCATTCTGCTTGTCAACAAAAACCACTACATCATCAGCATAGGCAGAAAGTGTGACATTATTTTTACATCCAGGTAAATTCAACCCACAAACTTTTTTTCTTAATTGTTGTAACAAAGGTTCAATGGCAAGTGAATACAACATTCCAGATAATGAGCAACCTTGTCTTATACCCCTACAGACCTTAAAAGGAGCGCATAAGCCACCGTTTATTTTCAGCACACTTTCAACATCACCATAAAGTACTTTTACTTTATCAATAAAATCTTGACAAATACCAAAAGCTTCTAATGTTCTCCACAAATAAGGGTGCTCAACCCTATCAAAAGCTTTTTCATGATCTAACGATATAAGACCAATTTTTATATTAAGCAACTTGGAGACATCAAAAATATCCCGCATAAGGGTAATATTATCAAAAATTGACCTCCCGGGGACACAATAAGTCTGATCTGGATGCACCACTAAATCTATTACTTTAGTTAACCTGTTAGCTAACACTTTTGATAACAATTTATAGTCAGCACATGAAAGTGAGACAGGGCGCCAATTTTTCATTTCTAAAAGGTCTCCTTTTTTGGGAAGGAGTGTGATGACCGCTCTACGACTACTCAATGGAAGCCTGCCTGATGCTAAACTGTCATTAAGCACCTGCAAGAGGTCATCACCCACCTCGGTCCAAAAAAATTTATAAAAATCACCTGGAAGACCGTCAATTCCTGGTACTTTGCCAGATTCCATTTTTTGTAATGCTTTATACAACTCTTCCATTCTTAAAACACCAGAGATCTCATCATTTGCCTCCTCAGTCATTTGATTCAAACCTCTGAAAAAAGCACTCTCTGAGTCCCACTCTGCATCCAACTCATTCTTATACAAATTTTCATAAAAACTGTTTGCTCTATTACGTATTTCTTCAGGTCTAATTAAAATTTCCGCTATCTCAGAGCGTAACGCATGTAAAATACGTTTTTGGCCATTTTTTTTTTTCAAGATTAAAAAAATATTTAGATGGTGCATCCATTTGTTCAATTCTTAAAAAACGTGAACGAATTAAAGCCCCTTGTGTTTTCAACCCCAGTAGGTCTGCCAACTGAGTTTTTCTATTTGAAATTGTTTCTATACAATTATGATTGTTTGTTGAATCAGCCAGAATCTGCAAATTGATTATCTCTGTCTCCAAGGCTTTCATGGAACTATTTAACTCTTTGGTGACATTACGAGTGTACTGTTGACACAGTTGTTTGATTTGGACCTTCCCAAAATCCCACCATTGATTTAAATCTCGAAATGAATCCTTTGTTTTTCTAAAATCTTCCCCAAAAAACGTAAAAACTTCCTTAAAATCCTTATTGCATAGTAGATTGGTGTTGAAGTGCCAATATGCACTGCAAGGCTTAACTTCATTTAATAAGAAGGAACATAAAACCATATGGTGATCAGAGAAACTGACTGGAGAAATGATGCAGCTTTTAAAAATGCTCAACTGATGTTTAAAACTATAAAAACGATCCAATCTCGTGTGACGGGTGTTAATAAGAGTATTAATTTAATGTATTTCACTAATAGTCCCTCCTTTTAATTTTTGTGCATTTGTTTTACATCAGTTTGTTTAGAAATATGTTCGAATTTAGTTTTTACTTTATTTGTGTTGTTTAATGAAAGAAGTTTTATATTTGTTTGGCGCGCTATGTCACTTCCGGTTACCACGCTACGCCACTTCCGGTTGCCGCGCTGTGTCCTCAGTCCGCATTGAGCGCGCTGAGGAGAGGTGAGCAGTTATTGGTGCTCCTAGGAAAATCGTTCTAAAAGTTGTTGGATGTTTTAAATAAGCTTTTAATATGCAATGGTATTGTTTGTAAGAGTGTTCTATATTAACTAGGAAGTATTTTTTCTTTGCGTGGATGGATGAAATTAATAGTTTTTACTGAGCACAGTTGATTGAGTGTGTGTGTGTATAAGTATGTATGCAAAACACCGTGATTTCGACTGATCATCTAACTGCAATTTATTTGTTAGGTGGGGAAATTTACAAGCAAAATCATATCTCATTGTGCTGTTTTCTGATCCATCCAGGTATTTTTGATGCACATTTGTTCTTATTTGAGTTTGCATTTGTTTCTAAATTGCATTAATTGCTAATATGAAGTTAGATAGAGAAAGATTAATTGACATCACAATGTATGGAACTGTAATCATTTGTTATTTTTATTTATTTTCATTTTTGTACACTTTCGTGATGTTTACCCAGAGTATGATGTAATTGTTATGTTTGCTGAGTCCGCATTGAGCGCGCTGAGGAGAGGTGGGGAAATTTACAAGCGAAATCATATCTCATTGTGCTGTTTTCTGATCCATCCAGGCTGCTCTGGCCTGACTTTTGAGTGTCAATAAACCCACCATCAGCAACAGTACCAGCGGCCTGTTTCTTTATCGTACACAACGCAGAGAGTCAAACACCGGTTACACTCGCAAGAGAAAGAAAATTTTCACGAGCATGAGCCCATGTATACTGTCTCTGTCCTTCATGGAAATGCCTCCAAATATCACATAAATCATTCATATTAATACATTTAATGAGACGTTCACGTGAAGGCATATGAGGTTCAATATGGTTCCTGTCAATATGACTTTCTGTACAATTGAAGTCTCCCCCTAAAAACAAATATTCTTCAGTATTGCACTTTTGTAGCACAGTATTGAGCGTATCTAAAAACACTAATCTTTCAATTGGTGATGTTGGAGCGTAAACACATATAAAAATGAGAATGTATTTTTCAAAGATTGCTCTTATTTTCAAAAATCTTCCTTTCACAATCTCCTCTACTTGAAAAGATACTGGACAAAAATTTTTTGTAAATAAAATTCCCACTCCACCACTGATTGTGGTGTTATGACTAAAAACAGCATTCCCATCCCATTCTTGCATCCAATCAACTTCATTCTTAATGTCACTGTGTGTTTCCTGAATAAAAATAACATCTATGTTTTACACTTCTTTGTTTGAAAAACAACCTTCAGCCATAAAACCTTTAACTTTATCCACAAACTGCTCAACATCTGGAAAGTATTCATTTACTAAGACGCCCCTCTTATTCTTCGTTGACCTTAGAAATAGTTTGATGTCATCTACTCCATAATTACGACTAGAAAACTCACTCTGAGACAGTGTAAGGCTTGAATCAGAGAGCTCGCTGTCACTCTCTGACTCAAGTTCATCTTCCAGATTAACTTTTTTCACTTGCCGAAAACCATGCACATTGTCTGACTTTTTCCTTTTTAATGGCACCTTAAATACTGTTCTCTCCACGTCTGTTTCATTTTGCCCACCGTCAACCTCCCGAACATCCCCCAAAACAACTTCCAAATTTTGGTTATCGCTTGGCTCACCTTCGGCTTCCTCGTCTTCAACATCTTTTGCATTTTGCGCTTCCACCTCCACTGAAACCGATGCGTTCTCCACAGGATCCACACTGTGATCGCCATCATGACCGTTCGCTGCCACCACCGCTCTACCACATCTCTATTGCCAAAGAGTACAACATACCAGAAAGTGAACATCCTTGTCTTATACCCCTCTGAACTTTAAAAGGAGCGCCTAAACCACCGTTGATCTTCAATGTACACTCAATGTCACTGTACAAGACTCGAATCATATTAATGAATGTAGAGCTAAAACCAAAAGCATCAAGCGTTTGCCACAAATATTGGTGCTCGACTCTATCAAAAGCTTTTTCTTGGTCTAAAGATATTAAAGCATTTTCACAACCTAATGATCTAGAAAGATCTACAAAGTCACGAATTAAGAAAATATTAGAAATTAATCTATTTGGAATGCAATACCTCTAATCCACGTGAATAATAGACTCCATTACTTTTATTAGCCTAAAAGCCAACACCTTGGACAAGATTTTATAATCAGTACAGAGCAAAGCAACTGGTCTCCAGTTTTTAATTTCCTGTAAATCCCCTTTCCTGGGGAGAAGAGTGAGAATAGCTCTTCTACAGCTCAAAGGTAACAGCCCTTTACTTAGACTATCCCTAAGAACCAGCAGTAGATCCTCACTAAGCACCACCAAAAAGCCTTGTAAAAATCAACAGGAAGTCCGTTAATACCCGGAGCCTTGCTTAATTCTAGGCTCTGCAATTCAGAATAGAGCTCCTCAGCAGAGATCTTTGCACTCAATTCCACTATAGATTCTTCAGGAACTCTAGGTAACTCTCTATAAAAAGATTCAGCCATTTCAGTGTTCTCCTGAAGTTCATTTTTAAAGAGTTTCTCATAAAAACCAACTGCACATTTTCGAATTTCTCCAGGTTCTTTCAACAGCTGCCCATTGCTATCCCGTAATGAATGTATCAGCCTTTTTTGACCATTCTTTCGTTCAAGACCAAAGAAAAAGTGAGATGGAGCATCCATTTTAACAATGTTCTGAAAACGTGATCGGACTAAAGCACCCCGAGTAGAAAAACCCTAAAAAACTAGATAGAGCTAACTTCTTTTTTTTTAGATTGTTAAAATGTTCTCTATCTTTAGTTTGGTTTGCCAATTGTTGAAATTGTTCAATTTCATTTTCCAAAGCTTTTATGGACTTAGTCATGTCTTTTGTGACATTCAGAGTATATTGAAAACATAACTGCTTTATTTTTCCTTTTCCTATATCCCACCACTGCTGTAATGAATTATATTCTGTTTTTGTTTCTGTATAACCACTCCAAAAATATTTAAAAGCTTCAATAAAAACTTTATCAGAAAGTAAAGACACATTAAAGTGCCAATAAGCACTGTTACATTTTACTCTTTTAACAAAAAAGGAAACCTGAACTAGAGAATGATCAGATACACCAACTGGATGTATTGAACAACCCCTAAGAATGTTTGTTTGATAATTAAAACAATAAAATCTATCAAGTCTTGCTAGAGATAAACTATTATCCTTCGTGTGAGTCCAGGTATATTGACGTTGGGTGGAATGAAAAAATCTCCAGGTATCACATAAATCATTTGTTTCAATTAATTTTACAAGGTTTTTCATACTTGCTCCATGCGGTTCTGGATGATTTCTATCAAGAGCTGCATTTGCAGTGCAATTAAAATCACCACCCAGAAACATTAATTCATCTTCACTGCATTTACTTAATACTGTACTTAAAATATTCAAAAATATAATTCTTTCAGTGCATAAATTTGGAGCATATATATTAATAAAATTCATCTTTACATTTTCAAAAACAGCTTGTATTTTTAACAACCGGCCTTTAACTATTTCTTCAGTAACACATGAAATAGGTGAAAAATCTTTAGAAAAGAGAATACCAACACCTCCACTGTTATTATTTTTATGACTAAGATACACTTGTCCATCCCATTCCTTTTTCCAATTTGTTTCAATCTCAACTGTACTATGCGTTTCTTGAACAAAAATAACATTTAACTTCTTCATTTTAAATAAATTAAATAAAGCAAATCTCTTAACATCTTCTCTGGCACCATTAATATTTAATGAGCCCAGCTTTACTTCACCCATAATAAAAATAAAATTCCATTTAAACAAAACAACAAAATAAATGCAACAAAAAAGGAAAAAACTTAACAAAAAACACTTAGCCATCACTTGCTATTTGGGCTTTGACTTTAGCCACCAACTTCCTGAGACGGAATATTTCCTGATCAGTGAAAGTTTGAGTATGGTCTGTGTTTTTCATGAAAAACCTAACTGAGCCGAGGAACAGCTTCAAATCTGGAAAAAACTCATCAACTTTAACAGACCTCATTCCCTTTGTTTTTTGCAAAAAGGTCTGAATTCTATTAAAAGGGTAACCACCTTCTAGTTCCATTTGTGCACCTCCACATTCACTTTCACCTTCCTGTGTGCTTACGCTTTCCTGAGACTGTGACAAACAAACCATTGATTGCATTTTTGACACTTTTGTAATTTGCTCAGTTTTTGACTTATTTTCTGGGCTTTTTCTTTTATTTGACCCTTTGGATAACTCATCATCCATCAATACGTCATCCTCGTCAAATAAAACTGACTCCGCTATTCTTGTCGCTGTAAGTTCAACATTTAGAAATTTATCAATCCTATGATGTACTTGCTGCTCACTTTGTTCCATTTCATCATCTTCTCGATCAGAATAATCTGCCTCTAAATTCTCTCGCAGTTCGCTCGAAGCACCAGCTGTATTATCAACTGTTGCGGCCGGTAATTCATCCGCATCATCCATTATAGCGGGGGACATTTCAGCCTCGTTAATTACTGCAGCATCCTGCAAATCATTTATATTATCCACTATAGCGGCTGACATTTCTCCCTCATCCGCTATCGCAACTGGCATTTCTCTTACATCCATTTTAGCGGCCGGCATTTCTCTCACACCTATTATAGCGACCGGCATTTCGGCCGCACGAGTTGCGCTCCTTCCATTAGGGCAAGAGCGTATAACATGCCCCACTACGCCGCATCCAAAACACTTCATTACTTCCGTAGTGACATGTACAGTATAATCAAAGTCGTCAACCTTGAACTTAAAAACTAAGTTCAACTCTTCATCGTTGTTTTTTAAAATCATTTGGACCTGCCTCCTGAACGATACTATATGTTTAAGCTGAGGAGATTTGCAACTAATGGGAATCATTTTTATCGGTGAAACTAACTTTCCATATCTCCCCAGCTCTTTTTCCAAAAGCTCATTTTTCAAAAACGGTGGCGCATTTGAAATGATGACCTTTTTAGCAGGACTTGACAGAGACAACACAGGTGTATATGTGTCTCTGATTACAATTCCACTCTCAAGCAAACGGTTTACTTTTTCTATCTCATCCAGAAAAATAACGACCGCATTATTCATTCTGGAAGCAGACTTAACACTTTCATAGCCGACAATCTCACCAACGGCTAAAACGCAGTCTTCTATGGAAGTCCCCTCAGGTGGAGAAAGTTTAATTGCATGTCTACGCGTTAGTCTCTGAAAGCTAAACTGCTCTCCAGCAGCCATGCTGACCAGCTATGCCGGCAGCCGCCGCTTTCACCAACAAAAACGCAATAAAACTGAAACCAGAACGACTGCTGATAGAGAAAAAAAGCAATAAAGAGAGAAAAGATTTTGAAACAACTCACTCACAGCACGCTTCTCACACTCGCTCGACTCGACACACCTGCACGCATGCGCACACACACACACACAGAGAGAGAGAGAGAGAGAGAGAGAGAGAGAGAGAGAGAGAGAGAGAGCAAGCGTCAAGTGAAAAACGAGGGAGAAATGTATCAATAAGCCCTGTTCATGTAATATGCTTTAGGCTATCAAGTTGGTATTGGCATGAACAGCTATACCTGTTAACAGGTTTCTTATATGTAAAACGGTCCTATTCAGTTAATGGTCTGGCCTATTAGACAGCTATTAATAGAGATAACTGCACATGATGATGGTCGTTTATTTAAATGAATATGTAACACAAGTATTTAAATTTCATTGTTGAAAACAAGTTACAGGAGTAAGTGCAGTTGTTGTTTTATGTGATGTCCATTTCTATAATTACACCATGGTGAAAAAGAAGTCTGAGAAATGCTGTAATTGGTGTAGGTGGAGCAGGTTAATCACATTAAAAGTTATGCATTGTGTAGATATGAAAGTGAACTCTTGTCATTGAATTACCCTGTATAAACTGCCCATACAATAATTTTACTTGTGATGTAATTATTTTCTAATTATAAATATATAGCTGCATGACAGATTTAACAGTGGATTTCAGAAAGGTAAGACCAAAGCTTGAAATTGCACTATGTGAGTGCATGAGACCAATAGAAGATCAAAACATGAGCTATTTGGAGCAATCGCTCGCTTTTAGCAACGTCTAATCATATTGTTTTATCCCACATTGAATCAACTGCATTGATTCCTTTGTCTATTAGGCTAGTTTCAATTGGATTTCAGAATGTCACTATGCAGAGTGAGTGCATTTTCCCTTCTTCTCCTGATCAAGAGATAAAGCTATATAATAGAATTAGTTATATTTCAGATAATATAAAGCAATTATTAGCAACAAAAGACCAATTTCATAATGATTTTAGTGTAAAAGAATTTAATTTGAAGCAAAAAAGATGCTGGAAAACTGGATCAGATATATGGCACTTTACTCACACCTGATTACCTCTGCAGCTTGTACATAACATTTCACAGCACCTGGAATTCACACAAATGAGTTTGAAGTTACAGTGTTTCTCATCCATTTGTGATCAATGTACAAACAATTATCCAATAAGGCCAAAAGTAGCAAAAAATGGCCAGTATGTGATAGCTTTACTGTGTTAAAAGGATAAGGTTTTGTCACAGGGTATCTTATATATGCTTTTGTGAATGTTTATGCATATTTGTATGCACAAACACAAATAATAATTAAAGGGTAAAACATCTTTGTTACCCTACCAGGTGAATAAGAGGCTTTAGAGAGAGAGCTGAGCTGCTCACACATGTTCTGTTCAACTATAAACCGAAGAAAAGAAAACAAAAATCTATAGACATTTTTCAAAAGAAATAATTGACCTGTTAAGAGTGTGTCGACAGTCTCACAGAAACCAGTAATGAGCTGCATGTGCTTTAAGAGAAATAAAGCACTCTAAACTCACATAAAGAACAAGTTCAGTGATAAATAAACAACTAAACATTGCTAATACTGTAGTTAGCTCATGTCAATGTATTGACCGAACTTAACACAAATAAAATCTCACTGTGAAGTTTAGAAATAGTTTCTTTCAACGAATGATAATATATCACTGTCTAATAGTAAAAGACTTACATAACTATTATATAAGTGAATGTAGTTGTGTGTATTGAGACATCAGTGTGGCTTGAGTCTTCAATACTCATTTGCATCTTTAAACAAAGACTTCAGCCAAGAGACTCTGAGAAGCTTCTACAAAACACACACAACTCTTGTATTACTTTATAACCAGGCTTGGGAAAAATACATTGAAATGTGTTTCAAATCAAAATACCTCAACATAAGTGTATCAACATTAACTACAAAATGCAGCAGCCAAAATAAAAAATATAAGCTTCCCTGAATAGTCCTATAAATCAACAGCAACAAAACAAATGTTGATGGCTAAAGTCAACTTATTTTCCCAATACATCATTACTTCTCCGTAAAACTATGGTTTGTAAAGCTGATGAACTTCCCATCCCCCACAGTAATGTGTCTTGAGTCTTCACTGCTCTCTACTGCTCATTTGCATCTTTATACCAATGGGGTCTAATGGGGGCCAATTGAGTCTTATCCAATCACATTCCAGATCCAGTCTCTCAGCAGGGTTGTGTTTATATATTCTGGGTTCCTAACTGAATCTTCATTGGCTTATTTTGCTGAGTAAAGAGAACAACTTGAGGACAAACTACAGTTTAGATTCCTACATTGGGATTATTAACCAACAACAACATACAAAGAAAAACCCACTGAGGCCATTTCTCATCCCACTTCCTTATTGAAGACAGAAAAGGTAAGTTGCACATTCTGAATTTACCTTCAAATAATATCTGAATGCTAACATTATAAAATGTATTAAATCTAAACATGTGGATGCATTGTTCAACGTTGTATTAAGTTCTTCAGTCATTTTTAAAAGCCTCTTTACAACTATTTAGTTTTTTGTTTGTTTGTTTATTTGATTATAAATATTGTTTTTATCCTGACAAATGGACTGTAGCCCAAATAAGTTTCAACCTATTACATATATAGGTTGGGACCTGGCCAGCAATTTTGGAGAATTTGATATTTCCCCATTCAAACATACAAAGAGGCAGTAACATCAGTGAATGAAAGTGAATGAGTTAAAGCTATGGATAAAGAAATGCAATCGTTTAAAGAAAATGCAACCTCTTACCAACCTACCAGAAGGCAAATATCTAGTGGGGGTAAATGGGTTTTTTCAATTAACATAAATAATGATGGTCTTACAAAACAGAAAGCAGATAAAGTAGAAAGTGGAAAACGAGGGAGAAATGTATTAATAAGTCATGACTAAGAGTAAGTGGGGTAAAAAAGCTAAACAAAAAAGACTTTTATTTTGGCGTGGCGTGTGACGTCATAAGGCCGCGCCACTCTCACACTGTGATTCAACTGGAGAAAGGTTTGTTTTAAATCTTTTACACAGATGTAAACTGACTGATTAAAATTTCAGGTTGTTCATTTAATGCTAAATGTACCTGCTGTTGACAATAATATTTTAACCCTTTATACAACTATGTACTATTTTACTCACAGTAAGGTCTTTTGTGGCTATTGTTTCTTGCTCAGACTTACCTGATTTCTTTTTGTTAATTACTCTCATATAAAGAAACTGTTGAAGCAAGTGTTGAAGAGAAGTTATTTTATTTTTGCTCATTGTTTTATTTATTTATTTTTCTTGTTTTGTTCATTTTAAACAGGATAAAGTGTCCAAACACAGAGAAAAACTCCTGCAGAAGCGACTGATCTCCACACAGTTATAAAGATGGCGTTTATTAAAGAGGAGACTGAAGATGTGAGGATTGAAGAAACATTCAGAGTCAAACAGGAAGATCTGCAGGAACTAACAGGTTGATTTTCATTCTCAAAGACCAACTCAGTCATTTGATCCTCATTCAGATATATTTTAATAATAAGAATACTAAATTAAATCCATCTTGCAGCCCTGAGTGTGCTGCCTAGTTCTCCTAAATGCACATGAGCACTCAATGAAAGACAGGAATGAGTTTCTTTTGTTACTTGTTCCTCAGGTTGTTCATTTAATGCTAATGAATGCACTGTTCTCATGTCTTTTGTCTTTCTTTTTATGCATTATTAGTCTGCCATTTTCTCTACCTTCTTAATATTATTGCTTTTCTTGTTCTCCTACTGTTTGTAAAGAGTTCGTGAGCACTGGCGCTATATAAAATAAAGATATTGTGTTGTAGGTCTTAAATCTTTTTTTAACAAGTCTTCATTTTCTTTTGTTCATGTTTTGCTATCCAATCTGGCCAAAACCCATACAATCACCAACAACCCATCTTCATAAAACCTTAAACTTTTCATTCAAAAAGGTTATTTTAACTCTATTTATCATAATAGTTTAATTATTTTCCCTGCAATAACATTTGTTTAAACGTGCTCCATGTATTTACTGCTGAGGACATCGACCTGGACAGATTGTTGTGCATGAATTAAGTTTATTATAGTTATTAAAACTTTTGAAACATTTGTTAATTTATTTTAAGGAAAGTTTATTTGGGAAAAGTGTATGGATACAAGTAAAGCTTGCTTCTTTACACAACATTTAAAATCTTTTGCTAAGAAATATCTAAAATATTAAATTTTTTAATTACTTATTTATTGGTGACGTAGTGCTGTCGCCTCACAGAATTTATTAGTTATAAAGGGAAAAATATGAATACAATCGAGAGACAAATTCAGATATGTATAAATAAAATGTATGACTGGTCAGTTTTCAATTTTCTAAATCAAAAACTGTATGCATGCATTTTTGTCTTTTTAAGATCTATGCATTTAGATCCAGAGCTTTTTTACATAGAGAAACTATACAAGTTGTGAAAGAGGTAAAGTTCCTAGGAATGAGTTTTGACAATAAGTTATCTTTTATTCCTCATATTAAAGTATTATGAAATAGATGTTTTAAAGCAATGAATGTTATAAAGGTTTTAGCAAAGATCAAATGGGCTGCAGATTGGGGGATACTCTTAAGACTTTATAGGACACTTATTCGATCAAAAATTGACTATGGGAGCATAGTTTATGGATCTGCCAGGATATCATACAAAAAGATGCTTGATACAGTACATCATCCAGGACTGAGACTTGCTCTTGTAGCATACAGGACTTCTCCAATTCAAAGTTTATATACGGCAGCAGGAGAAATGTCACTTTACAACTGAAGATTGAAATTGGCTCTCAATTATGCAGTCAAGCTGAAAGCTAATAAAGACAATCCAGCATATTCTACAGTTTTCCACCCTCAATATCAGCACCTATATGAAGCCAGACCCAGATACATCAGACCTTTAGGAATTCGAATGAAAACTCACTTGGAGAAGTTGGATATTTATCTGGATATAATAACAACAATGCATGCATGCCCTATACCACCTTGCCATATTAAAAAGCCATCTATTATAATGCACCTGTCTCAGTTTAAAAAAGGGAAATCCACCCAAATGTTTATCAGGAAGAATTTATGAATATCCAATGCAATCTACCAACTTATGTACCAGTGTATACAGATGGTTCAAAATCAGATGGACGAGTATCTGCTGCAGCAGTGATTGGTTCAGAGCGTTTCAGAAAGAGTATTCCCAGACAAAGCTCGATATTCACAGCTGATCTTGTGCACTGTTTTTAGCTCTGGAACAAATAAAAAAAAAAGAACAGCAACGGCAGTTGTTAATTTGCACAGATTCTATGTTCTGCTTACAAGCACTTGAATCTCTGAAAACTGATCATCATATGATTTTTAGCATTATAGAAAAAGTGGACCTTTTAAAGACTTAAGACTTTATTATTTTCTGCTGGATACCTAAACATATGGGATTCATTGGAAATGAACCTGCAGATAAAGCAGCAAAGGAAGCCCTACAGTTGAAGATTACAGAATGTAAAATTCCTGTGTCTGATATTAAACCTGTTTTAAATCTGTATATTAATGAGAAATGGGTAATGGAATGGGATGAATGTAGGAATAACAAATTGTATGAAGTGAATCCATTTGTAAATGCAAGAAATAATTACCCTTTTGAAAATAGACATGACCAGGTTGTACATACAAGATGTAGAATCAGACACTCAAGACTTACACACGCATATTTATTGAAAGGGGAAGAAAAACCTATTTGTGACTTGTGTAAGAATATTTGGATGATAAAACATATTTTAATAGAATGAGTATTTTGAAATGAAGTTAGACGTTTAACGTTTTTATTCAGGAAATATTTGAAGTCAAATGTTTGAAAAGGTGCCTTCTGGAGCACTTTTAGAATATTTATCTTTAATCAAACTAAAAGATAGTATCAGACTGTTTTTAGTGTTGCTGCTACTTGTATACTTTTTGTTGTTTTTTACAATGTATGTTTGTTAAGAAACGGATTAGATTTTATGATGATATATTGTATATTTATTATATGTTTTTGCCATGAATATAAATAATGCTGCTGATATGGCATTAAAACATAAATAAATAAATAAATAAATAAATAAACAATATCAATAAGTATGAACGTTACTAACTATAAGGGTGGAGTGACAGGAGAGATCAGTGTTTCAGGTCAATGTTGAAGTCAGAGAAGCTGCATAGTTTGAGTTAAAGGTTATTTATACTCAGGATGACATGATGATCCAGCTCATCTAAAATATCATCAACATGTTTCAGAGGAAGCTGATCATTTCTTCTTTTGTTATTTTACTTTTACTCGTCAAGATGACTACAGATTTGAACTTTTGAAAGTATGGATAAAAACGTAATATTATTTTATATAAAATACAATTACAACTTGTTACTACTTTCATCTGGGTTAAATTCTAGTACATCATTTTTTAACTGTACCGTTAGAATTTAATAACATCACCAAATACAGCATCTAAGCAATCTTCATTCAGTCACTCCACCTCTTCATGGAGATTGTCAGCCTGATCTGGTGTATTAATCATCTACCGTGGGTTCTAGAACTGAACAATAATGATGTTCCAGATGCTGGACATCCACTGGCGCTAGATCCTCATCAATTTAAGAGTAAATCTCCCTTTTTTACCATGCTCTGATGTGTTTAGGTTTCGCTGCTATTAGATTTCGCTGTAGAACACGCTATGTGGACGTAAAGAGCCTAACAGATATTCTACCGGAAACACGTCAGCAGAGTTCATGCATAGAGTCCATTTACTATAACTTCTATGTTAAGCGGCTTTGACACACTTTACATTGTAAAAGCACTAGATAAATAAAGATGAATTGAATCTGCTTAAATGTGTACACGTTAATGGACCAAACAAAATATGATCTGATTTATTTTAAAATATGTGTGCATCAAAATTACAGTGTGTAGCCAATGTTTCCAGTGTCTTCACTTTTTTAGATTTTGATGAGAGTTTTTAAGACTTAATGAAAACTAATATTTTTTTATTTTATTTACTTTATTATTTTTTCATTTCAGACCAAATTGAAGAGAATGAGGGGAGTAAAGAGGAGCAACATCATGTCAAAATTCAGGGAAAAACTCATTTACAGACTGATGGTATTTTGAAGAATCATTTCACCTGCACTCAGTGTGGAAAGAGTTTTGGAAGAAAAGACAATCTTAAGACTCACATGAGGACCCACACTAGAGAGAAACCATTCAAATGCACTCAGTGTGGGAAGAGTTTCAGCCAATCATCACACCTTAATGATCACATGAAAATCCACACTGGAGAGAAACCATTCACATGCACTCAGTGTGGGAAGAGTTTCAGCACATCGTCATCCCTTAATCTACACATGAGGATCCACACTGGAAAGAAACCTTTCACATGCACTCCGTGTGGGAAGAGTTTCAGCCAATCATCAAACCTTTATACACACATGAGGATCCACACTGGAGAGAAACCATTCACATGCACACAGTGTGGGAAGAGTTTTAACTGCTCATCAAACCTTTATCAACACATGAGGATCCACACTGGAGAGAAACCATTCACTTGCACTCAGTGTGGGAAGAGTTTCAGCCAATCATCATCCCTTAATCTACACACAAGGATCCACACTGGAGAGAAACCATTCACTTGCACTTAAGCCACGGTCACACTGGATTTTTCTCTCCATAGACTTCCATTCATACTGTTAGACTACTCCTAGTCCTCCCAGGTTAAAACATCATTTAGAGGCTTTAAATATGTTTAAACAATTTAATTAATTAGACGAATAAAGCATTACAGAGCTCAGAGTGTTAGAGAATAGCAACACAGGCAGTCTGTGTCAGCTGGGCACACACACCCACACCCTTGTCCCCCCCATATTTATTGTTGTCTCTCTTCAGCCCCACCCAGGGGCACTTCAGTAAGAAAGATCCTTCATCCAGATCAGTTTGATCATCAGTTGTTATGCAGAACAGCAAATCTGCACAGAAAAAGTCACACATACACATAACAGAGCCTGAAAGAGAGTAAGCCTTAGCCCCTCCCGTCCGTTATTGTTCCTGAAAATGAGCACACTCTGAAAGTGGAATTGTAACATTTTGTTGATAACAAGTACAGAGGAGTTAACTTCTCGGTTATCAGTCACACGAAGACACAGCTGTTATGGAGCAAGGTTAGATGAGGTTAAGCACATAAGGTTATATCAGGATAAACACATCAGTATAAGCTCATGTAATTAGTTAAAAACAGAGTTAAACTATTAATGCAAGGATTAGTCTAGGTTGGATTAGGATGAAGTTAAAATCATCAAAAAATTCTTCAATACGCACGCAAGTACGTCAGACCGGAATCGCAAGTTCGTGCATCAAGTTTCGCAGCTCACCATGCAAAGTTCAAGCTTGGTAAACTCTGACCTGCGAAATCCCATCACTTGACTCTGTGAGACCAATCAAAGATCAAAACATGACCTCTCGAGACAGAAATTTAAAATATGGACCAATCGCTCTCTTTTTAATGTGTAATCATCTTGTTAAATCCCGACCCTTTTCGCAGCGCCGTACAACAGAATTTCGCATGCTACAACTCTAGTGTGACCGCAGCTTCGGTGTGGGATGAGTTTCAGCAACTCCTCAGACCTAATAAACACATGAAGACCCACACTGGAGAGAAACCATTTACATGTACTCAGTGTGGGAAGAGTTTCAACCGATCAGCAAACCTTAATGAACACATGAAGATCCACAGTGGTGTGAGAGTATATGTGCTTTGAGTGTGAGAAAACTTTTATTTCAGCTCCAAAATTGAAACTGCACCAGACGATTCACACTGGAGAGACCGTACAAGTGTTCACACTGTGACAAGAGATTTAATCAGTTAACACATCTGAAAACACAAAAGAGGATACTCAGGAGTCCTCATGTCAAGATCTGCCATCTCATTGACTCTTTAACCTTAAGGTTTTGTTTTGCATTACTTGTATCATGTAGTTAAAGTGTTGTTGTGATTATATCCTGAGTTCTTTATCTTCATTATTATCCCAAGACCTTTGTTGGTTGCTTTGATTGTTCTATGAGTTACATTTTATAATAAATATTTTCCATTCAGGCTATTTTGTTGGTTCATGTCTCTTTTATGGTGCGACTCAAACAAGCGGGTCATAACACTTTGTAAAATGTGTCCGGTTGTATCCGAGACCTTGTCTTTTCAGTCATGACCATAGGTTAGAGTAGGAACCTAGATTATGCGGTAAATTGAGAACATTACCTTTCATCTCAGCTCCTTCACCACAACAGACAATCACATCAACCTACATACTGCTGCCACTGCACTGATCCATCTTTAAATCTCACATTTCATTCCTCGGGAAAAAAAACCCCCAGATATTTGAACTCCATTTAGGGTAAGGACTCTCCTTCAAACTGGAGATGGCCACCTTTTTCCAGTCAAGCACCATGGTTTCTGACTTAGAGGTGCTGTTTCTTTTCCTGTTATGTCACACTCAGCAGCAAACCATCCATGCTGAAGGTCCATGTCCTATGAAGCCAAAAGGACAACGTTATCTGCAAATGGCAGAAACAGTCCTAGCCTGCACCTAAAATTATATCAGTAACAATTATAATTTTTTTTAAATCAGCCTTAAAAAATAACACATTTACAAAATAAAATGAATAAATAGACATTTTAGTGGTGGAAGGGGAAGGATGGCTTGTTCAACCATAAACCAAGATGGAGATCTCTCAGGATGGATAGACCAGTGCGCGAGATGTCTCAGACTGAAGGCGTAATAATGAAATAAATGCTTAGGAAGCCCCAACCCTTTTTTTTATCAACTGGCTGTTGCGATGTTATCCTATGCGACCAAGGGTGCTTTTTGTTCAAGAGAAATTAATTGTCTAAATTATCAAACTGTTTTAAATATTGTAAAGAAATGTTTACAGGGATATACTGAAGTAGAGATGTAACTTTAGGAAGGCAATTCATTTAGAGTATGATAGTTTGTTATTTTGATTTCCTCAGTGCAGTGGTTATCAATTCTGGTGTTTGTGCAAAATGAGTTGACAACCGTCCCAAATTAATTTGAGCTCTTATTACTAGATCTTAGAATCACACATGAGAAACAACAAAAGCAGAGATTTGGCTTATCTTTAACTGCTTAAGATCAATTTGCACCAGATCAGCAAAAGACAACATTTGTTTGAGTTTCCTTCGCCGACTGGCCTCGACGCAACAGAGCGTTCCTGATTGGTTGGTGACTCAGCTTCAGTGACGTCCTTGGGATTCACTTACTTGTGAGTGGAAGTTGTCGTAAGTTACCGGGGTGACAGACAGTCGGTTTGCAGAAGTTTATTGTGGTTTCGGCGGTTCCTAAACTTTAAGAGTTTGCATGGAAAGTTCTTTGCGACCCGATTGCATTGTCCGAGAGCATGAGCGAGCTAATGAAAAAAGCAAAGTTTTACCGTTGCAGTAGGTTTTTAAGTGATCTGGTTTGACCCATCCTAATGGCACTGTCTTCCAATGAGCAGTTGCTATGTTACAAGATGTTACAAGACAAATACTGTTTCTGATACTAGTTCTTCATTTACAGTTATGCTAATATCACTACCTTTTGTTTAGTACCAGACAATATACATTTCACACGATTGATTAACTTGGTTGCAATAAACACATGTAGTATTCAAAGAAAGCCACTGCCCCAGATGGGACAAATTTTGCAATCTCCTTAAATCTCTGGAATTTTTTTAAGTAGCACACAATTCCTAAATTCACAAATTAATTGTCTTTGAATTTATTAATTGGATTTTGCAAATGATTAGTGCTGTGCATGGATGATTGTTATTTAGTTATTTTATTTAATTATTTTTGAGACTGAGAATCTTACATTTGAGAATCTTACCTTTACATTTAGTTGGGAATGGGAAGACATTCCTCCAGCATGGAACAGTCAATGAAAATGTTTTGGAAAGTGTTTTATAGCCTGCACTCACTCCCAGATTTGAGGCTTCTGGAGGGGATGTAGGCCTTCAGCAGTAGGTGAAGGTAAGAGGGTGCAGTGCCAGTGATTTGAACTTAATATGAGCCTCGAGCGGTAACCAATGCAGAGGGGTAAAGAGAGGAGTTACATGGGCTCTCATTGAAGACCAGATGAGCTGCAGCGTTCTGGAGCATCTGTAGAGGATTAAGGGTGCAGGATGAGAATCCAGCTACAAGAGCACTGTCGGAGTCCAGCCTTGAAATGACAAGAGTTTGCATTAAAAGTTGTGCAGCATGATCTGTTAAGAAGAGTCAGATTTTTCTGACGTTGAAAAGTGCAGATCTGCATGATGGAGCTGTGTTAGCAATGTCCTCTTTGAAGGACAACTGATCATCCAGAATCAGATTTCAAGATTTCTTACCAAACTACATGGGGTAATGGTGGATGATCCCAGCTGGATTGAGAAATTGTGTTGAATGTGTGGAGTTGCATGGAAGGTGATGTAAACCGATATTCTTCAGGCAGTTTGATGTGAGTTAAAAATGTGGAAATTTAGTTGAAAACAGCCCTTTGTAGCGTTTTGGCAATAAATAGAAGGAGAGAGACTGGTCTGTATTTTTCATCTAATGAGGTGTTGCGTGATGTTTTTTTGAACAGTGAGTTTACCTAGGCCTGTGTAACCCAGGCTGGCCCTACACCACCTAACCCGCTCCGACCTGCGATTTGAACCAGCAACCTTCCGCATGGCAGTTGCTCTAACAAATGGGCTAAAGACTATGGCCCCTAACGTCTGTCACCAGAGCACTTTTAGAGGTCAGAGGAGTGAGGTTTACCTGCACAGCACTTCACTAGCTGGCCTCCGTTACACCTGCTTAAAAGTGGTTGGGAATGTGCCAGTGTGAAATGAAGGAAGAGAGTGAATTTTTCTTCAGAGGGTGTTGTTTGATGGAGATTTGGGTTGGATTTGGTGGGAAATAGACTGCTAATTTGAGTGTTTTTGTGTAAAGAAGGAGGCCAGCTGATAAAGAGTTGGTGGAGAAGGACAGAGCAGGGTATAGACCTTTTTCTTAGCTGCTGCATGGAGGGCGCCATAGCAACCAGCGTCTTCCTGAAGAATGGTTAGAACTTCTGTTTATAGAGTTTACAATAGGTAATTTGTGCTCTGAAAATGGGTTTCAATAGCATTTTAATGGATTACGGAGTGTTTATGTGACACACAACTTGAAAAGGTGTATGTTAAAGCCGTTATAATCTGTCAGATGCGGTTCAAGCGCGAGAGAAAAACGTTTTCCTAATTCACGTGTCTGCCGTCAGATATACAGAGTGTGTGTGTTTCCCCGGCCTGTCAGCTGTTAGCTCAGTGGCTCTTCAACACACACACACACACACAAAAACACACACTCTCTCTCTCACACACTCACACACACACATAAACACACAAACTCTCTCTCTCTCTCTCTCTCTCTTTGGGCAGGAGTTGCCTGTGCACTCTTGAAGAAAGCTGGTAACATGGTTCTGGATCGTCACTTATTTTTAATGGACTCTAACAAGCTGAATTTAACTGGTCTAAGCTTTTTACAGATCACTGCTGAGAACATGGTCACGATTTAAGGTTTCAAGAGAACTCGGATTGTACGGGGCCTCTGCTCGAGACAAGAACCACTCCTTTTTAACTCTGCTATGGACCTGGACATTTTTAAATCTGATTCTTTCAGAAGCTTTGTGGTCTGCAAAGATCCCTAAAATTGGACATTTGGTCTCTGAAGGACAATGGATAAATGCTGAGGCCTTAGCCTTAAGATTGGGCATGAGATCAGTTAGGGTGGCTGTTGATTGAAATACGGGAGAATTTGCCAGTGAACATTAGATTGACTTCGGAGGAGGACGCTTCTGTATTTCCAGAGTCGATTCTTTCAGCGGATACAGAAGGATGTCAGGAGACAGAAGGAGGACTTCTCTCTTTTAGAACACCTCAGCCAAGTCTTTTTGAAGAAGCAGGAAAAAACTCTGTATATTCTTTGTGTATAAGTAGTGCATTTCCACATGCTTGAAAGTATGAAAGAATCTAAGTGGCAGACTCTTTTTTGGATCAGATTCTTCTGGATTTGGATCAGATCCAAAGGTTGCTGGAGGATAATAGCCACAAACAGACACAGAGCACACATTGATCCACAGGTGAGGGAGGGGTGTCCTTTTTGCAATGTGGATGGAACAGTGTTTCACTTATTTTTAAATTGCTCTAGATTACAAATGTTCTTTTATCAACTGAATGAATACTGTCAAATGT
Source organism: Danio aesculapii (assembly GCF_903798145.1). Classification (NCBI taxonomy): domain Eukaryota; kingdom Metazoa; phylum Chordata; class Actinopteri; order Cypriniformes; family Danionidae; genus Danio; species Danio aesculapii. Next base: position 15,151,375 of record NC_079438.1, read on the forward strand.
TGGGAGAGGTTTTTACGCTCAGTCTTTTTATTTACGGGCCTACATACAACAGGAACAAGATGCAAGTCCATGTTTTATTACATTTTATTTTTGGAAAAGCAAAATTGGCTATTTGGTTGTCACGGAAAAGGAAACTGACAGATCTGGGTTTGACTGATGGTTTTTAGGGAACTTATTAAATCCTGTATTAAAATAGAATATGCGTATTATGAGTTGATTGATGATTTGGACACTTTTAGATCTAAATGGTGTATTAATCAATGCCTTTGTGAAGTTGGTCAAAATGGTTGTTTGGAAATACTTGTTTGATTAATGTATGATTGTGAGTTAACCAGCTCATATATATTTATTTTCCTTTTTTTTCTAACTTTTTGTGATTTTTTTTCATTAATGTGTTAAAAAAGTGGTTGTAAATAAGTCTCTCTCTCTCTCTCTCATACACACATGTACACAGCAGTGAAAATGCACGCATGCACACACACACACACAGCAGAAGTGAACACATGCGCGCACACACACACACACACACACACACACACACACACACACAGTAGTGAAGACATCTGCTCACACACACATAAACACACTCTCTCACATACACATACAAACTCTCTCTCTCACACACACACACACACACACACACACACACACACACAGAGACAGTAGTGGACACATGCACGCGCACACACACACACACACACTGCTGCTGTTGACTGCCGTGGATTATGGGAAAATCTTAACCAGTCTTCAGCTCAGTTTCACTGATGATCCAGGAGAATCAATCCTAACCACAGGATAGAGCAGCTCAGTGAATGTGGTCTGGACTGAGTGGATGAGGCTCATTGTGTCTCTATAGATGTTGTAGAAGATCAGAGTTCCTGCACTGTGATCCACAAACACTCCTATTCTCCTGCTCAGCTGCTTTACTGAGAGACGAGTGTGTGTGTGTTATTGTGTCTGAATGAGCAATTGGAGGAAGAACAGCACAAACTCCAGGACTGACCATTAAATCCAAACACACAATCACAATCCTCCAGATGCTCATATATGACATTGATATATCCACATAACCTCCACTCCACACACTTCACCGCTCTGTTCTCCTCAAACAGACTGAGACGAGTGTGTGCTGTGTTTGGATCCAGAGTGAGAAAACAGGCATCTGAACACAAGAAGAGACACATTTATAACCACAGCTGTGTGCGTGTGTGTGTGTGTGTGTGTGTGTGTGTGTGTGCATGTGTGTGTGTGTGTGTGTGTGTGCGAGAGAGCAGATATAGTGGAAAGTGGAAAACGAGGGAAAAATTTTATCAATAATTCATGACTAAAAGTAAGTGGCAAAAAAGCTTTAAAAAAGACTTTTATTTTGGCGTGGCGGTGTGACGTCATAAGGCTGCGCCACTCCTCCACTGTGATTCCATGCTGTGATTCAACTGAAGAAAGGTTTGTTTTAAAACTTTTACACATTTATAAACCGATTGATTAAATTTTCAGTTTTTTTCATCCGATGCTAAATTATGTACCTGTTGTTGAAAATAATATTTTAACCCTTTTTACAACGTCGATCCTTTAACTAAACTCTAGCTAAGAAATATAGCGAAGGGAGGATTCTGGTTTATCTTTATTTAATTAGGGTGATTGAATAAAGGCGATCCAGCACATAATGGAGACTGGTCTATGGTATATACGTATGTTTTTGCAGCTATTTTCGCTGAGTATTACATACAATTTTGCCATAAACATCCTTTAAGATGCTGAGAGGTGCAAGTAAGAAACCTTAGACAGAAGCAGTTGCCTCTCTCAAAACAGTGAAACTATGAGGATGGGATTTAAACCAGAACTTGCAGAGTACAACATACTAACCTAAGCACTCGGCCACCTCGTCACGTGTAAGCACAGCGTTGTGCTAGAGAAAGGATTAACTTTTGGGACTCGAATGGATGTTCTTACAGAAAAGATGAAGATAAAGGTTGTCATAAGGAGCTTTATCAGTAGCTCTGATCAGTGCCCCAGAGTTAGGGCTGATTTATACCTCGGCGTCAAGCTCACGCATATGCTACGGCGCAGCCTACACGTAGTTGCATAGCACCTCGCTGTGGCCGTCGGCGACATTGACGCGCACCTCTCAAAAAATGTAACGCGTACGCGTAGCTCTGAGATTGGTCGACTTGGTAGCGCTGACGAGTGTGGGCGGAGGTGAGAGCCTCACGAGCGTGAAGTGTGGAGTCCCATGAAAAAAAAAAAAAAAGTGTGGAGTCCCATGAAGGAGCTCCGCATGGAGACTGTTGTTTTGTGTTTACCTTTTAATTAAAGTTGTTGCACGTCCACTGGTTCCTGCCTCAAAATGAGCGAATTTGAGCCACATGCACATTAAGGAAGCGTTCAGAAAAAAACAAAAAACCAGCGAAGAAACTCAACACAGAGAAACATAAACACCTACTGCCAGCTAGCGTTTCGGAAGTGTATTGCAGAGCAACAGAAACAGTGCGCAGAAGTATAAGTGCACGGCTACGCGCAAGGCTTGCGCCGTGGATCACGCTGATCACTTGACACAGAAGTATAAACCAGGCTTTATTGTTCAACATTAACTGCGACATGTTTCTTCTGGTTTTGTTGGAGAGAAACTAGACAGAATGCCTGAGTCTAAAAACGGCAGCATCGCTGACCTTGGATTTCTGTCAAAATATGGTTTCAGTGCCCTTGCATTCTTCATTACCTTACCCCAATCCCTGTACAGCCCAATAAACACATCCCAATCTCATCCCTTTTCTCTGCCGTTCAGCGTTGTGACTCCGCCCCCTTTACCAGATTACCCACAATTCTCTTCTCCCAGATTCACATAAGTAGTGTATACTTTTCTTTTAAGTAAAAATGAAACAATGTATAAGTAATTATTTTTGGACAAATCAATACCCTGTTCTGCTGACACAGCATGCACTCATTGATGCCAGAGGGCTGATTGCTGGCAGTTTAAAGTTTGATGCCACCTTGTCGTTGCATGTCCAGATTGGTACACAGAAGAGTTCATAGCTGTTACAGCTATTCTTTCGCAGAGGCAATATCGTAGCCTATGAGGTCTATCCGAGGCGTGATCATTGCTGGTTGAAAACTTTACCCAATACCTCGCTGAGATGACTTGAAATACAGTCAGCTCTGGCAATTTTTGTCAGCCTTTTAATAGGCTTAATGTTCTGTTGAAAAGGATAGCTGTGTTTCTGTTTCATTAGCATGTTTCAACTTTCGTTGAGCTCCTAAACATGCAGCAGGCTGGATTAACCTGTACCATAACATTCTTCAGAATGCAAGCAGAGTGCGTGTAAGAAACCTTCCATGGAAGCACCAGGCTCTCTAAAATGCAAAAGCAATTGAACGACGAGAATGGGATTTGAACCCACACAGGCGGAGCACAGTGGATTTGCCGTCCATCCTTGCCGGAGGCTGGATTAACTTTTACCATAACATCCTTCAAAACGCTAGGAGGTTGCGAGTAAAACACCTTCCACGGAAGCACCGGGCTCTCTCAAACACCAGAGCAAATGAGCGACGAGGATGGGATTCAAACCCACACATGCAGTGCAAAATGGATTAGAAGTGCATCACCTTAACTACTCAGCCACCTCATCAGCAGAATCAATTAGCAGTCCATCGCCTTAACCACTCAGCCACCTTGTCACATATGTTCTCGCTTTCCTGATGGAGGCTGGACTGTATATGTATGTTTTTGCAACTATTTTGCAAAAATATTCGGTAAGATGACATTCAATTTTGCCATAACATGCTTCGAAGCACGAAGATGGTGCGAGTAAGATAACTTCCCCGGAAGCACCGGGCTCCCTTAAATGAACGACGAGGATGGGATTCGAACCCATGCATGCAGAGCACAATGGATTAGCAGTCCATCGCCTTAACCACTCGGCCACCTCGTCATGCATGTAGCCACTTTCCTGATGGGGGCTGGACTTTGGCATATATGTATGTATTTGCAGCTACTTTCGATACAGATGACATTAAATTTTGCAGCAACATCCTACAAGATGCTAAGAGGGCAGGAGTAATACACCTTCCACTGAATTACCGGGATCTCTCAAATGCCAGAACATTTGAGCGATGAGGATGGGATTTGAACCCACGGGTGCAGAGCACAATGGATTAGCAGTCCATCGCCTTAACCACTCGGTCACATACGTTGCCACTTTACTGATGGAGGCTGGACTGTGGCACATATGTGTACGTGTATGTTTTTGCAACTATTTTCGTTAAGATGACACTCAATTTTGCCATAACATGCTTCGAAGCACGAAGAGGGTGCAAGTAAGTTACCTTCCACGTAAACACCGGGCTCTCTTAAACGAATGACCAGGCTGGAATTCAACTCACACATGCAAAGCAAAACGGATTAGCAGTCCATCGCCTTGACCACTCAGCCACCTCACCACGCATATAGGTGCTCTCCTAATGGAGACTGGTCTATGGCATATACGTATGTTTTTGCAGCTATTTTCGCTGAGTATTACATACAATTTTGCCATAAACATCCTTTAAGACGCTGAGAGGTGCAAGTAAGAAACCTTAGACAGAAGCAGTTGCCTCTCTCAAAAAAGTGAAACTATGAGGATGGGATTTAAACCAGAACTTGCAGAGTACAACATACTAACCTAAGCACTCGGCCACCTCGTCACGTGTAAGCACAGCGTTGTGCTAGAGAAAGGATAACCTTTTGGGACTCGAATGGATGTTCTTACAGAAAAGATGAAGATAAAGGTTGTCATAAGGAGCTTTATCAGTAGCTCTGATCAGTGCCCCAGAGTTAGGGCTGATTTATACCTCGGCGTCAAGCTCACGCATATGCTACGGCGCAGCCTACACGTAGTTGCATAGCACCTCGCTGTGGCCGTCGGCACCTCTCAAAAAATGTAACGCGTACGCGTAGCTCTGAGATTGGTCGACTTGGTAGCGCTGACGAGTGTGGGCGGAGGTGAGAGCCTCACGAGCGTGAAGTGTGGAGTCCCATGAAAAAAAAAAAAAAGTGTGGAGTCCCATGAAGGAGCTCCGCATGGAGACTGTTGTTTTCTGTTTACCTTTTAATTAAAGTTGTTGCACGTCCACTGGTTCCTGCCTCAAAATGAGCGAATTTGAGCCACATGCACATTAAGGAAGCGTTCAGAAAAAAACAAAACACCAGCGAAGAAACTCAACACAGAGAAACATAAACACCTACTGCCAGCTAGCGTTTCGGAAGTGTATTGCAGAGCAACAGAAACAGTGCGCAGAAGTATAAGTGCACGGCTACGCGCAAGGCTTGCGCCGTGGATCACGCTGATCACTTGACACAGAAGTATAAACCAGGCTTTATTGTTCAACATTAACTGCGACATGTTTCTTCTGGTTTTGTTGGAGAGAAACTAGACAGAATGCCGGAGTCTAAAATCGGCAGCATCGCTGACCTTGGATTTCTGTCAAAATATGGTTTCAGTGCCCTTGCATTCTTCATTACCTTACCCCAATCCCTGTACAGCCCAATAAACACATCCCAATCTCATCCCTTTTCTCTGCCGTTCAGCGTTGTGACTCCGCCCCCTTTACCAGATTACCCACAATTCTCTTCTCCCAGATTCACATAAGTAGTGTATACTTTTCTTTTAAGTAAAAATGAAACAATGTATAAGTAATTATTTTTGGACAAATCAATACCCTGTTCTGCTGACACAGCATGCACTCATTGATGCCAGAGGGCTGATTGCTGGCAGTTTAAAGTTTGATGCCACCTTGTCGTTGCATGTCCAGATTGGTACACAGAAGAGTTCATAGCTGTTACAGCTATTCTTTCGCAGAGGCAATATTGTAGCCTATGAGGTCTATCCGAGGCGTGATCATTGCTGGTTGAAAACTTTACCCAATACCTCGCTGAGATGACTTGAAATACAGTCAGCTCTGGCAATTTTTGTCAGCCTTTTAGTAGGCTTAATGTTCTGTTGAAAAGGATAGCTGTGTTTCTGTTTCATTAACATGTTGCAACTTTCGTTGAGCTCCTAAACATGCAGCAGGCTGGATTTACCTGTACCATAACATTCTTCAGAATGCAAGCAGAGTGCGTGTAAGAAACCTTCCATGGAAGCACCAGGCTCTCTAAAATGCAAAAGCAATTGAACGACGAGAATGGGATTTGAACCCACACAGGCGGAGCACAGTGGATTTGCCGTCCATCCCTGCCGGAGGCTGGATTAACTTTTACCATAACATCCTTCAAAACGCTAGGAGGGTGCGAGTAAAACACCTTCCACGGAAGCACCGGGCTCTCTCAAACACCAGAGCAAATGAGCGACGAGGATGGGATTCAAACCCACACATGCAGTGCAAAATGGATTAGAAGTGCATCACCTTAACTACTCGGCCACCTCATCAGCAGAATCAATTAGCAGTCCATCGCCTTAACCACTCAGCCACCTTGTCACATATGTTCTCGCTTTCCTGATGGAGGCTGGACTGTGGCACATATGTGTATATGTATGTTTTTGCAACTATTTTGCAAAAATATTCGGTAAGATGACATTCAATTTTGCCATAACATGCTTCGAAGCACGAAGATGGTGCGAGTAAGATAACTTCCCCGGAAGCACCGGGCTCCCTTAAATGAACGACGAGGATGGGATTCGAACCCATGCATGCAGAGCACAATGGATTAGCAGTCCATCGCCTTAACCACTCGGCCACCTCGTCATGCATGTAGCCACTTTCCTGATGGGGGCTGGACTTTGGCATATATGTATGTATTTGCAGCTACTTTCGATACAGATGACATTAAATTTTGCAGCAACATCCTACAAGATGCTAAGAGGGCAGGAGTAATACACCTTCCACTGAATTACCGGGATCTCTCAAATGCCAGAACATTTGAGCGATGAGGATGGGATTCGAACCCACGGGTGCAGAGCACATCAAGATGGCGCCGCGGATGGCCGCTTCGGCGGGGGGCTCTCCAGTGTTTGCACTGTTTTTGTTAGTCTGTCCTGTTTTATGTTTGTCAAACACGATCAGTTACACCAGGGACGAGCTGCTGAACATTCGGCAGTGCACACCAACTAATCAAGAACTGGATTTTGATTTTTGTGGCGTTTTGCGGAACATTGTAGTCGGCGGAGCAGCCGCATTGTGGAAACGCTACAAGACGCGCAAGCGTGGGAAGCGAGCCGGCGCGCTCGTCAGGCTAAGACAGCGCGGCTTCAGAACGGCGCTGCCCAGCATTCACCTGGCGAATCTCCGCTCTCTTCCTAACAAAATGGACGAACTATTTCTGCTCACATGCAAAAACAAGAACTTTAACAACTCTGCTGTCCTGTGTTTCACGGAAACCTGGCTAAACGAAGCCATTCCGGACAGCGCATTAAACCTACCGGACTTTCAGCTGTACAGAGCAGATCGCGATACTGAGTCAACGGGCAAAACGCGCGGTGGTGGGACATGCTTTTACATCAACAGAAGGTGGTGTACGGATGTAACTGTGTTAAAGAAGATGTGCTGTCCTGATGTGGAAGTGCTTTTCATTAACTGTAAGCCGTTTTATTCACCAAGAGAGTTTTCCTCGTTCATTCTCGTCTGTGTTTACATTCCACCGCAAGCACACGTGAGTACTGCACTGCAACAGCTGGCTGATCTGATCACAGAGACAGAACAACAACACCCGGACTCTGCTTTTATCATACTTGGGGACTTTAATCAGGCAAAACTCACACATGAGCTGCCTAAATTCAAACAGCACATTACATGCCCCACCAGAGGCAATAAAATTTTGGACCATTGCTACACCACAATAAAGGATGCATATCGCTCCGTCGCCAGAGCAGCTCTAGGACTCTCCGATCACTGCCTGGTTCATCTTATACCAACTTACAGGCAAAAACTTAAAACTACTAAGCCAGTATTAAGGACTGTCAAGAGATGGACCAACGACACAGAGCAGGTCTTACAAGCCTGTTTTGAATGCACTGACTGGGATGTTTTTGAAGCTGCAGCCACAGATCTGGACGAGCTCACAGAGACTGTAACATCATACATCAGTTTCTGTGAGGAGTTATGCATCCCTACCAGGACCTACTTGTCATTTAACAATGATAAACCATGGTTCACACCAAAACTCAGACAGCTTCGTCAGGCCAAAGAGGATGCTTACAGGAGTGGTGACAGGATCCTGTACAATCGGGCCAGGAACACATTGACAAAGGAGATTGGTGTGGCTAAGAAAAGCTATGCCAAAAAGCTGCAAAACCAGTTTTCAGCTAACGACCCTGCATCAGTGTGGAGAGGCTTAAAAGATTTCACTAATTACAAGACACCGTCCCCCAGTATCAACAGCAATAAACATATTGCAAACGAGCTGAATATGTTCTACTGTAGGTTTGACACCTATGACCAGACACCTCACACCCACCCGGACCATCTCCCTACACAGCCATCAACACCACATCAACACAGCCCGGACCATCGCCCTACACGGCCATCAATACCACATCAACACAGCCCGGACCATCTCCCTACACAGCCATCAACACCACATCAACACAGCCCGGACCATCGCCCTACACAGCCATCAACACCTCCAGCCATCTTCCTCTCCCCCCCTGCTCTTCAGATCAGTGAGGAAAATGTGCGTCAGATCTTCAGTAAACAGAAGAGAAGGAAAGCACCAGGGCCAGATGGTGTCTCACCAGCCTGTCTGAGAACCTGCGCTGACCAGCTGGCTCCCATTTTCTCCCATATCTTCAATAGATCACTGGAACAGCGCAAAGTTCCATCCTGCTTTAAGCGCTCCACCATCATCCCAATCCCAAAGAAGCCAAAGATCACAGGACTCAATGACTACAGACCTGTGGCCTTAACATCTGTGGCCATGAAGTCATTCGAAAGACTGGTGCTAGCATATCTGAAGGACATCACTGGACCCCTGCTGGACCCCCTGCAGTTCGCCTATAGAGCAAACCGGTCTGTGGATGATGCAGTCAACATGGGACTGCATTATACCCTACAACATCTGGACAAACCAGGGAACTACGCAAGGATTCTGTTTGTGGACTTCAGTTCTGCCTTTAACACCATCGTCCCATCACTGCTTGAGTACAAACTGGCCCAGCTCTCTGTTCCTAGCTCTGTCTGTCAATGGTTCACCAGCTTTCTGACAGATAGACAGCAGCTAGTCAGAATGGGCAAAATCACATCCGACAGCCGCACCATCAGCACTGGTGCCCCCCAGGGATGTGTTCTTTCTCCACTGCTCTTCTCCTTGTACACCAACGACTGCACTGCAAAAGACCCCTCCATCAAACTCATTAAGTTTGCAGACGACACTACTGTTATCGGCCTCATCCAGAACGGTGACGAGTCTGCATACAGACAGGAGGTGGAGCGGCTGGCGTTATGGTGCAGATACAACAACCTGGAGCTGAACACGCTCAAAACAGTGGAGATGATAGTGGACTTCAGGAGAAACCCCCCTGCACTCCCCCCACTCACCATCATGAACAGCACTGTGGCTGCAGTAGAGTCATTCAGGTTCCTGGGCACCACCATCTCTCAGGATCTGAAGTGGGACACTCATATAGACTCTATTGTGAAGAAAGCCCAGCAGAGACTGTACTTCCTTCGTCAGCTGAGGAAGTTCAACCTGCCACAGGAGCTGCTCGTACAGTTCTACTCAGCTGTCATCCAATCCATCCTCTGCACTTCAATCACCGTCTGGTTCGGCTCAGCTGCCAAAACTGACCTCCGTAGACTACAGCGAATAGTCCGGACTGCTGAACGAATCACTGGCACTACCCTTCCTACACTTCAAGAACTGTACTCTTCCAGAGTGAGTAAAAGGGCTCGCAAAATCACTCTGGACGCCTCACACCCAGCACACTACCTGTTCGAACTGTTACCGTCTGGTCGGCGCTTCAGAGCACCGAGCACAAAAACAGCCAGACACAGGAAAAGTTTCTTTCCTCAGGCTGTCTACCTTATGAACAGTTAAATATTCCCCTACTGTGCAATAAATATGTGCAATACTTTCTCATACGCACTTGTACACAGCACCTTATATCAATATACAATGCAATACTTTCTACATTCGCACTTGTACACAGCACCTTGTAACCTGTATATTTATAACAATCTGTACATACAACTCAACATCCAGGTTTCTTCACTAACCGCATCTGTTTAATGTTCATCATTTTTTATTATTATTATTTTATTTTTTCAGATTTATTTTGTGTTGTCACTTGTCACTTTATGTACACTGGAAGCTTCTGTAGCCAAAACAAATTCCTTGTGTGTGTGAAGCACACTTGGCAATAAAACCGATTCTGATTCTGATTCTGATTCTGATTAGCAGTCCATCGCCTTAACCACTCGGTCACATACGTTGCCACTTTACTGATGGAGGCTGGACTGTGGCACATATGTGTACGTGTATGTTTTTGCAACTATTTTCGTTAAGATGACACTCAATTTTGCCATAACATGCTTCGAAGCACGAAGAGGGTGCAAGTACGTTACCTTCCACGTAAACACCGGGCTCTCTTAAACGAATGACCAGGCTGGAATTCAACTCACACATGCAAAGCAAAACGGATTAGCAGTCCATCGCCTTGACCACTCAGCCACCTCGCCACGCATATAGGTGCTCTCCTAATGGAGACTGGTCTATGGCATATACGTATGTTTTTGCAGCTATTTTCGCTGAGTATTACATACAATTTTGCCATAAACATCCTTTAAGACGCTGAGAGGTGCAAGTAAGAAACCTTAGACAGAAGCAGTTGCCTCTCTCAAAACAGTGAAACTATGAGGATGGGATTTAAACCAGAACTTACAGAGTACAAAATACTAACCTAAGCACTCGGCCACCTCGTCACGTGTAAGCACAGCGTTGTGCTAGAGAAAGGATTAACTTTTGGGACTCGAATGGATGTTCTTACAGAAAAGATGAAGATAAAGGTTGTCATAAGGAGCTTTATCAGTAGCTCTGATCAGTGCCCCAGAGTTAGGGCTGATTTATACCTCGGCGTCAAGCTCACGCATATGCTACGGCGCAGCCTACACGTAGTTGCATAGCACCTCGCTGTGGCCGTCGGCGACATTGACGCGCACCTCTCAAAAAATGTAACGCGTACGCGTAGCTCTGAGATTGGTCGACTTGGTAGCGCTGACGAGTGTGGGCGGAGGTGAGAGCCTCACGAGCGTGAAGTGTGGAGTCCCATGAAAAAAAAAAAAAGTGTGGAGTCCCATGAAGGAGCTCCGCATGGAGACTGTTGTTTTGTGTTTACCTTTTAATTAAAGTTGTTGCACGTCCACTGGTTCCTGCCTCAAAATGAGCGAATTTGAGCCACATGCACATTAAGAAAGCGTTCAGAAAAAAACAAAACACCAGCGAAGAAACTCAACACAGAGAAACATAAACACCTACTGCCAGCTAGCGTTTCGGAAGTGTATTGCAGAGCAACAGAAACAGTGCGCAGAAGTATAAGTGCACGGCTACGCGCAAGGCTTGCGCCGTGGATCACGCTGATCACTTGACACAGAAGTATAAACCAGGCTTTATTGTTCAACATTAACTGCGACATGTTTCTTCTGGTTTTGTTGGAGAGAAACTAGACAGAATGCCTGAGTCTAAAAACGGCAGCATCGCTGACCTTGGATTTCTGTCAAAATATGGTTTCAGTGCCCTTGCATTCTTCATTACCTTACCCCAATCCCTGTACAGCCCAATAAACACATCCCAATCTCATCCCTTTTCTCTGCCGTTCAGCGTTGTGACTCCGCCCCCTTTACCAGATTACCCACAATTCTCTTCTCCCAGATTCACATAAGTAGTGTATACTTTTCTTTTAAGTAAAAATGAAACAATGTATAAGTAATTATTTTTGGACAAATCAATACCCTGTTCTGCTGACACAGCATGCACTCATTGATGCCAGAGGGCTGATTGCTGGCAGTTTAAAGTTTGATGCCACCTTGTCGTTGCATGTCCAGATTGGTACACAGAAGAGTTCATAGCTGTTACAGCTATTCTTTTGCAGAGGCAATATCGTAGCCTATGAGGTCTATCCGAGGCGTGATCATTGCTGGTTGAAAACTTTACCCAATACCTCGCTGAGATGACTTGAAATACAGTCAGCTCTGGCAATTTTTGTCAGCCTTTTAGTAGGCTTAATGTTCTGTTGAAAAGGATAGCTGTGCTTCTGTTTCATTAACATGTTGAAACTTTCGTTGAGCTCCTAAACATGCAGCAGGCTGGATTAACCTGTACCATAACATTCTTCAGAATGCAAGCAGAGTGCGTGTAAGAAACCTTCCATGGAAGCACCAGGCTCTCTAAAATGCAAAAGCAATTGAACGACGAGAATGGGATTTGAACCCACACAGGCGGAGCACAGTGGATTTGCCGTCCATCCCTGCCGGAGGCTGGATTAACTTTTACCATAACATCCTTCAAAACGCTAGGAGGTTGCGAGTAAAACACCTTCCACGGAAGCACCGGGCTCTCTCAAACACCAGAGCAAATGAGCGACGAGGATGGGATTCAAACCCACACATGCAGTGCAAAATGGATTAGAAGTGCATCACCTTAACTACTCAGCCACCTCATCAGCAGAATCAATTAGCAGTCCATCGCCTTAACCACTCAGCCACCTTGTCACATATGTTCTCGCTTTCCTGATGAAGGCTGGACTGTATATGTATGTTTTTGCAACTATTTTGCAAAAATATTCGGTAAGATGACATTCAATTTTGCCATAACATGCTTCGAAGCACGAAGATGGTGCGAGTAAGATAACTTCCCCGGAAGCACCGGGCTCCCTTAAATGAACGACGAGGATGGGATTCGAACCCATGCATGCAGAGCACAATGGATTAGCAGTCCATCGCCTTAACCACTCGGCCACCTCGTCATGCATGTAGCCACTTTCCTGATGGGGGCTGGACTTTGGCATATATGTATGTATTTGCAGCTACTTTCGATACAGATGACATTAAATTTTGCAGCAACATCCTACAAGATGCTAAGAGGGCAGGAGTAATACACCTTCCACTGAATTACCGGGATCTCTCAAATGCCAGAACATTTGAGCGATGAGGATGGGATTTGAACCCACGGGTGCAGAGCACAATGGATTAGCAGTCCATCGCCTTAACCACTCGGTCACATACGTTGCCACTTTACTGATGGAGGCTGGACTGTGGCACATATGTGTACGTGTATGTTTTTGCAACTATTTTCGTTAAGATGACACTCAATTTTGCCATAACATGCTTCGAAGCACGAAGAGGGTGCAAGTAAGTTACCTTCCACGTAAACACCGGGCTCTCTTAAACGAATGACCAGGCTGGAATTCAACTCACACATGCAAAGCAAAACGGATTAGCAGTCCATCGCCTTGACCACTCAGCCACCTCACCACGCATATAGGTGCTCTCCTAATGGAGACTGGTCTATGGCATATACGTATGTTTTTGCAGCTATTTTCGCTGAGTATTACATACAATTTTGCCATAAACATCCTTTAAGACGCTGAGAGGTGCAAGTAAGAAACCTTAGACAGAAGCAGTTGCCTCTCTCAAAAAAGTGAAACTATGAGGATGGGATTTAAACCAGAACTTGCAGAGTACAACATACTAACCTAAGCACTCGGCCACCTCGTCACGTGTAAGCACAGCGTTGTGCTAGAGAAAGGATAACCTTTTGGGACTCGAATGGATGTTCTTACAGAAAAGATGAAGATAAAGGTTGTCATAAGGAGCTTTATCAGTAGCTCTGATCAGTGCCCCAGAGTTAGGGCTGATTTATACCTCGGCGTCAAGCTCACGCATATGCTACGGCGCAGCCTACACGTAGTTGCATAGCACCTCGCTGTGGCCGTCGGCACCTCTCAAAAAATGTAACGCGTACGCGTAGCTCTGAGATTGGTCGACTTGGTAGCGCTGACGAGTGTGGGCGGAGGTGAGAGCCTCACGAGCGTGAAGTGTGGAGTCCCATGAAAAAAAAAAAAAAGTGTGGAGTCCCATGAAGGAGCTCCGCATGGAGACTGTTGTTTTCTGTTTACCTTTTAATTAAAGTTGTTGCACGTCCACTGGTTCCTGCCTCAAAATGAGCGAATTTGAGCCACATGCACATTAAGGAAGCGTTCAGAAAAAAACAAAACACCAGCGAAGAAACTCAACACAGAGAAACATAAACACCTACTGCCAGCTAGCGTTTCGGAAGTGTATTGCAGAGCAACAGAAACAGTGCGCAGAAGTATAAGTGCACGGCTACGCGCAAGGCTTGCGCCGTGGATCACGCTGATCACTTGACACAGAAGTATAAACCAGGCTTTATTGTTCAACATTAACTGCGACATGTTTCTTCTGGTTTTGTTGGAGAGAAACTAGACAGAATGCCTGAGTCTAAAAACGGCAGCATCGCTGACCTTGGATTTCTGTCAAAATATGGTTTCAGTGCCCTTGCATTCTTCATTACCTTACCCCAATCCCTGTACAGCCCAATAAACACATCCCAATCTCATCCCTTTTCTCTGCCGTTCAGCGTTGTGACTCCGCCCCCTTTACCAGATTACCCACAATTCTCTTCTCCCAGATTCACATAAGTAGTGTATACTTTTCTTTAAGTAAAAATGAAACAATGTATAAGTAATTATTTTTGGACAAATCAATACCCTGTTCTGCTGACACAGCATGCACTCATTGATGCCAGAGGGCTGATTGCTGGCAGTTTAAAGTTTGATGCCACCTTGTCGTTGCATGTCCAGATTGGTACACAGAAGAGTTCATAGCTGTTACAGCTATTCTTTCGCAGAGGCAATATTGTAGCCTATGAGGTCTATCCGAGGCGTGATCATTGCTGGTTGAAAACTTTACCCAATACCTCGCTGAGATGACTTGAAATACAGTCAGCTCTGGCAATTTTTGTCAGCCTTTTAGTAGGCTTAATGTTCTGTTGAAAAGGATAGCTGTGTTTCTGTTTCATTAACATGTTGCAACTTTCGTTGAGTTCCTAAACATGCAGCAGGCTGGATTTACCTGTACCATAACATTCTTCAGAATGCAAGCAGAGTGCGTGTAAGAAACCTTCCATGGAAGCACCAGGCTCTCTAAAATGCAAAAGCAATTGAACGACGAGAATGGGATTTGAACCCACACAGGCGGAGCACAGTGGATTTGCCGTCCATCCCTGCCGGAGGCTGGATTAACTTTTACCATAACATCCTTCAAAACGCTAGGAGGGTGCGAGTAAAACACCTTCCACGGAAGCACCGGGCTCTCTCAAACACCAGAGCAAATGAGCGACGAGGATGGGATTCAAACCCACACATGCAGTGCAAAATGGATTAGAAGTGCATCACCTTAACTACTCGGCCACCTCATCAGCAGAATCAATTAGCAGTCCATCGCCTTAACCACTCAGCCACCTTGTCACATATGTTCTCGCTTTCCTGATGGAGGCTGGACTGTGGCACATATGTGTATATGTATGTTTTTGCAACTATTTTGCAAAAATATTCGGTAAGATGACATTCAATTTTGCCATAACATGCTTCGAAGCACGAAGATGGTGCGAGTAAGATAACTTCCCCGGAAGCACCGGGCTCCCTTAAATGAACGACGAGGATGGGATTCGAACCCATGCATGCAGAGCACAATGGATTAGCAGTCCATCGCCTTAACCACTCGGCCACCTCGTCATGCATGTAGCCACTTTCCTGATGGGGGCTGGACTTTGGCATATATGTATGTATTTGCAGCTACTTTCGATACAGATGACATTAAATTTTGCAGCAACATCCTACAAGATGCTAAGAGGGCAGGAGTAATACACCTTCCACTGAATTACCGGGATCTCTCAAATGCCAGAACATTTGAGCGATGAGGATGGGATTCGAACCCACGGGTGCAGAGCACATCAAGATGGCGCCGCGGATGGCCGCTTCGGCGGGGGGCTCTCCAGTGTTTGCACTGTTTTTGTTAGTCTGTCCTGTTTTATGTTTGTCAAACACGATCAGTTACACCAGGGACGAGCTGCTGAACATTCGGCAGTGCACACCAACTAATCAAGAACTGGATTTTGATTTTTGTGGCGTTTTGCGGAACATTGTAGTCGGCGGAGCAGCCGCATTGTGGAAACGCTACAAGACGCGCAAGCGTGGGAAGCGAGCCGGCGCGCTCGTCAGGCTAAGACAGCGCGGCTTCAGAACGGCGCTGCCCAGCATTCACCTGGCGAATCTCCGCTCTCTTCCTAACAAAATGGACGAACTATTTCTGCTCACATGCAAAAACAAGAACTTTAACAACTCTGCTGTCCTGTGTTTCACGGAAACCTGGCTAAACGAAGCCATTCCGGACAGCGCATTAAACCTACCGGACTTTCAGCTGTACAGAGCAGATCGCGATACTGAGTCAACGGGCAAAACGCGCGGTGGTGGGACATGCTTTTACATCAACAGAAGGTGGTGTACGGATGTAACTGTGTTAAAGAAGATGTGCTGTCCTGATGTGGAAGTGCTTTTCATTAACTGTAAGCCGTTTTATTCACCAAGAGAGTTTTCCTCGTTCATTCTCGTCTGTGTTTACATTCCACCGCAAGCACACGTGAGTACTGCACTGCAACAGCTGGCTGATCTGATCACAGAGACAGAACAACAACACCCGGACTCTGCTTTTATCATACTTGGGGACTTTAATCAGGCAAAACTCACACATGAGCTGCCTAAATTCAAACAGCACATTACATGCCCCACCAGAGGCAATAAAATTTTGGACCATTGCTACACCACAATAAAGGATGCATATCGCTCCGTCGCCAGAGCAGCTCTAGGACTCTCCGATCACTGCCTGGTTCATCTTATACCAACTTACAGGCAAAAACTTAAAACTACTAAGCCAGTATTAAGGACTGTCAAGAGATGGACCAACGACACAGAGCAGGTCTTACAAGCCTGTTTTGAATGCACTGACTGGGATGTTTTTGAAGCTGCAGCCACAGATCTGGACGAGCTCACAGAGACTGTAACATCATACATCAGTTTCTGTGAGGAGTTATGCATCCCTACCAGGACCTACTTGTCATTTAACAATGATAAACCATGGTTCACACCAAAACTCAGACAGCTTCGTCAGGCCAAAGAGGATGCTTACAGGAGTGGTGACAGGATCCTGTACAATCGGGCCAGGAACACATTGACAAAGGAGATTGGTGTGGCTAAGAAAAGCTATGCCAAAAAGCTGCAAAACCAGTTTTCAGCTAACGACCCTGCATCAGTGTGGAGAGGCTTAAAAGATTTCACTAATTACAAGACACCGTCCCCCAGTATCAACAGCAATAAACATATTGCAAACGAGCTGAATATGTTCTACTGTAGGTTTGACACCTATGACCAGACACCTCACACCCACCCGGACCATCTCCCTACACAGCCATCAACACCACATCAACACAGCCCGGACCATCGCCCTACACGGCCATCAATACCACATCAACACAGCCCGGACCATCTCCCTACACAGCCATCAACACCACATCAACACAGCCCGGACCATCGCCCTACACAGCCATCAACACCTCCAGCCATCTTCCTCTCCCCCCCTGCTCTTCAGATCAGTGAGGAAAATGTGCGTCAGATCTTCAGTAAACAGAAGAGAAGGAAAGCACCAGGGCCAGATGGTGTCTCACCAGCCTGTCTGAGAACCTGCGCTGACCAGCTGGCTCCCATTTTCTCCCATATCTTCAATAGATCACTGGAACAGCGCAAAGTTCCATCCTGCTTTAAGCGCTCCACCATCATCCCAATCCCAAAGAAGCCAAAGATCACAGGACTCAATGACTACAGACCTGTGGCCTTAACATCTGTGGCCATGAAGTCATTCGAAAGACTGGTGCTAGCATATCTGAAGGACATCACTGGACCCCTGCTGGACCCCCTGCAGTTCGCCTATAGAGCAAACCGGTCTGTGGATGATGCAGTCAACATGGGACTGCATTATACCCTACAACATCTGGACAAACCAGGGAACTACGCAAGGATTCTGTTTGTGGACTTCAGTTCTGCCTTTAACACCATCGTCCCATCACTGCTTGAGTACAAACTGGCCCAGCTCTCTGTTCCTAGCTCTGTCTGTCAATGGATCACCAGCTTTCTGACAGATAGACAGCAGCTAGTCAGAATGGGCAAAATCACATCCGACAGCCGCACCATCAGCACTGGTGCCCCCCAGGGATGTGTTCTTTCTCCACTGCTCTTCTCCTTGTACACCAACGACTGCACTGCAAAAGACCCCTCCATCAAACTCATTAAGTTTGCAGACGACACTACTGTTATCGGCCTCATCCAGAACGGTGACGAGTCTGCATATAGACAGGAGGTGGAGCGGCTGGCGTTATGGTGCAGATACAACAACCTGGAGCTGAACACGCTCAAAACAGTGGAGATGATAGTGGACTTCAGGAGAAACCCCCCTGCACTCCCCCCACTCACCATCATGAACAGCACTGTGGCTGCAGTAGAGTCATTCAGGTTCCTGGGCACCACCATCTCTCAGGATCTGAAGTGGGACACTCATATAGACTCTATTGTGAAGAAAGCCCAGCAGAGACTGTACTTCCTTCGTCAGCTGAGGAAGTTCAACCTGCCACAGGAGCTGCTCGTACAGTTCTACTCAGCTGTCATCCAATCCATCCTCTGCACTTCAATCACCGTCTGGTTCGGCTCAGCTGCCAAAACTGACCTCCGTAGACTACAGCGAATAGTCCGGACTGCTGAACGAATCACTGGCACTACCCTTCCTACACTTCAAGAACTGTACTCTTCCAGAGTGAGTAAAAGGGCTCGCAAAATCACTCTGGACGCCTCACACCCAGCACACCACCTGTTCGAACTGTTACCGTCTGGTCGGCGCTTCAGAGCACCGAGCACAAAAACAGCCAGACACAGGAAAAGTTTCTTTCCTCAGGCTGTCTACCTTATGAACAGTTAAATATTCCCCTACTGTGCAATAAATATGTGCAATACTTTCTCATACGCACTTGTACACAGCACCTTATATCAATATACAATGCAATACTTTCTACATTCGCACTTGTACACAGCACCTTGTAACCTGTATATTTATAACAATCTGTACATACAACTCAACATCCAGGTTTCTTCACTAACCGCATCTGTTTAATGTTCATCATTTTTTATTATTATTATTTTATTTTTTCAGATTTATTTTGTGTTGTCACTTGTCACTTTATGTACACTGGAAGCTTCTGTAGCCAAAACAAATTCCTTGTGTGTGTGAAGCACACTTGGCAATAAAACCGATTCTGATTCTGATTCTGATTCTGATTAGCAGTCCATCGCCTTAACCACTCGGTCACATACTGTTGCCACTTTACTGATGGAGGCTGGACTGTGGCACATATGTGTACGTGTATGTTTTTGCAACTATTTTCGTTAAGATGACACTTAATTTTGCCATAACATGCTTCGAAGCACGAAGAGGGTGCAAGTACGTTACCTTCCACGTAAACACCGGGCTCTCTTAAACGAATGACCAGGCTGGAATTCAACTCACACATGCAAAGCAAAACGGATTAGCAGTCCATCGCCTTGACCACTCAGCCACCTCGCCACGCATATAGGTGCTCTCCTAATGGAGACTGGTCTATGGCATATACGTATGTTTTTGCAGCTATTTTCGCTGAGTATTACATACAATTTTGCCATAAACATCCTTTAAGACGCTGAGAGGTGCAAGTAAGAAACCTTAGACAGAAGCAGTTGCCTCTCTCAAAACAGTGAAACTATGAGGATGGGATTTAAACCAGAACTTACAGTGTACAAAATACTAACCTAAGCACTCGGCCACCTCGTCACGTGTAAGCACAGCGTTGTGCTAGAGAAAGGATTAACTTTTGGGACTCGAATGGATGTTCTTACAGAAAAGATGAAGATAAAGGTTGTCATAAAGGAGCTTTATCAGTAGCTCTGATCAGTGCCCCAGAGTTAGGGCTGATTTATACCTCGGCGTCAAGCTCACGCATATGCTACGGCGCAGCCTACACGTAGTTGCATAGCACCTCGCTGTGGCCGTCGGCACCTCTCAAAAAATGTAACGCGTACGCGTAGCTCTGAGATTGGTCGACTTGGTAGCGCTGACGAGTGTGGGCGGAGGTGAGAGCCTCACGAGCGTGAAGTGTGGAGTCCCATGAAAAAAAAAAAAAAGTGTGGAGTCCCATGAAGGAGCTCCGCATGGAGACTGTTGTTTTGTGTTTACCTTTTAATTAAAGTTGTTGCACGTCCACTGGTTCCTGCCTCAAAATGAGCGAATTTGAGCCACATGCACATTAAGGAAGCGTTCAGAAAAAAACAAAACACCAGCGAAGAAACTCAACACAGAGAAACATAAACACCTACTGCCAGCTAGCGTTTCGGAAGTGTATTGCAGAGCAACAGAAACAGTGCGCAGAAGTATAAATGCACGGCTACGCGCAAGGCTTGCGCCGTGGATCACGCTGATCACTTGACACAGAAGTATAAACCAGGCTTTATTGTTCAACATTAACTGCGACATGTTTCTTCTGGTTTTGTTGGAGAGAAACTAGACAGAATGCCTGAGTCTAAAAACGGCAGCATCGCTGACCTTGGATTTCTGTCAAAATATGGTTTCAGTGCCCTTGCATTCTTCATTACCTTACCCCAATCCCTGTACAGCCCAATAAACACATCCCAATCTCATCCCTTTTCTCTGCCGTTCAGCGTTGTGACTCCGCCCCCTTTACCAGATTACCCACAATTCTCTTCTCCCAGATTCACATAAGTAGTGTATACTTTTCTTTTAAGTAAAAATGAAACAATGTATAAGTAATTATTTTTGGACAAATCAATACCCTGTTCTGCTGACACAGCATGCACTCATTGATGCCAGAGGGCTGATTGCTGGCAGTTTAAAGTTTGATGCCACCTTGTCGTTGTATGTCCAGATTGGTACACAGAAGAGTTCATAGCTGTTACAGCTATTCTTTTGCAGAGGCAATATCGTAGCCTATGAGGTCTATCCGAGGCGTGATCATTGCTGGTTGAAAACTTTACCCAATACCTCGCTGAGATGACTTGAAATACAGTCAGCTCTGGCAATTTTTGTCAGCCTTTTAGTAAACTTAATGTTCTGTTGAAAAGGATAGCTGTGCTTCTGTTTCATTAACATGTTGCAACTTTCGTTGAGCTCCTAAACATGCAGCAGGCTGGATTAACCTGTACCATAACATTCTTCAGAATGCAAGCAGAGTGCGTGTAAGAAACCTTCCATGGAAGCACCAGGCTCTCTAAAATGCAAAAGCAATTGAACGAGGAGAATGGGATTTGAACCCACACAGGCGGAGCACAGTGGATTTGCTGTCCATCCCTGCCGGAGGCTGGATTAACTTTTACCATAACATCCTTCAAAACGCTAGGAGGGTGCGAGTAAAAGACCTTCCACGGAAGCACCTGGCTCTCTCAAACACCAGAGCAAATGAGCGACGAGGATGGGATTCAAACCCACACATGCAGTGCAAAATGGATTAGAAGTGCATCACCTTAACTACTCAGCCACCTCATCAGCACAATCGATTAGCAGTCCATCACTCTAACCACTCGGCCACCTTGTCACATATGTTCTCGCTTTCCTGATGGAGGCTGGACTGTGGCACATATGTGTATACGTAAGATGACATTCAATTTTGCCATAACATGGTTCGAAGCACGAAGATGGTGTGAGTAAGATAACTTCCCCGGAAGCACCGGGCTTCCTTAAATGAACGACGAGGATGGGATTCGAACCCATGCGTGCAGAGCACAATGGATTAGCAGTCCATCGCCTTAACCACTCGGCCACCTTGTCATGCATGTAGCCACTTTCCTGATGGGGGCTGGACTTTGGCATATATGTATGTATTTGCAGCAACATTTGATACAGATGACATTAAATTTTGCAGCAACATCTACA